>NC_058408.1:144341838-144387306 GCF_002201575.2 Neomonachus schauinslandi | reverse complement strand
CACCATCACCATCGTGATCACCACTCTCACCACCAGCATCACCACCACCATCACCACCACCATCAATACCACCACCATCAATACCACTGCCACCACTGTCATCACTGCCACCATCATCACCAACACTATCATCACCATCGCTACCACCATTACCATCATCATTATGATCATCATGACCTTCTGGTGTTACAGTCTGACTAGTTGGTATTTTCCTATTATGGGACATAACCAGTTGTTCATTGGTTCTTGATGAACATCTAGAGTTCTGATGACATTGCCTCAGATACTGATATTATATTGTTTGTTAGTTGATCTTTTTATCTAAAAAAAAAATAGAGCTTTTGTTTCAGGCCTTGGAGAGATTAGGTCTTCAAATTAGAAAGCCTACAAATCCTTCCAAAAGTTAAGAATTGGGATCTCATTTATTCATTTAACAAGTATTTATTGAGTGGCTAATGTGTGTGAGGCACTGTATTAAAGGCTGGAAATATAGTGTCCTCATGGAACTTACAGTGGAAGGAAAGAAGCAATAAACAAATAAATTAAAAAATATACATTAGGAATATAAACACTATAATGAAAACAAAGTAATATAGCAGAGCCTGAGGGGGGCTATTTTTGATTGCATAACATATTAGCTTTCTCTTTTAATATTTTATTTATTTGAGAGAGCGAGTGAGCACGAGCAGGGGGAGGGGCAAAGGGAGAGGGAGAGAGAGAAGCAGACTCCCCACTGAGCACAGAGCCCCACATGGGGCTTGATCCCAGGACCCGGAGATCAAGACCTGAGCCAAAGTCAGACGCTTAGCTGACTGAGCCACCCAGGTGCCCCGCTTTTTTTATTTTTCCAATGTAACAAGCAGCATCAAAGTCTCGATGGCTTATGATTACCAGGATTTATTTTGAGTCTCCTCATTTATTTATGGGCCCTTATTCACTTTGGACTGGTGAGGATCTGAGCCTCCTCCTCTCGGCAGAGCAAGTGGGTGAGGGGAGACGTGTGGTGGTTCCTGGGACCTCGGCTCAGGCCTGGCCCGCTGTCATCTCCCCCCACATTTCTCGGGCCACAGCCACGCACGTGACCTTATCGGTGGCAGAAGCTGCTCTGGGGACGGTAAGAAGCACTGAAAAGCCACCTGGCATGAGTGTGGGTATCGTGAGTGTGGGTATTTCCTCTGTTTCTGGGGGACCAGAGTCGGAACCATAATGTCCACTCGGGAGAGCTCGGCGACACTCAGAGTAGGTGACGTGGCAGCTGATACATAAAGAGAAGGAGCTGTCTGTGGGATGATCTCAGGAAGAATCCAGGCATGGGGCCCAGCTGGGAGGAGGCCCCCAGCACAACAGGCCTGGGGGGTCGGACGAAACAGGAAAGGGTCAAGTGTGGCTGGAGGGGCAGCGAGAGAGCAGCTGTGAGAGGAACCGGGCACCTGGTCCCCTGAGGCCTTGCGGGTCATAGTGATGGTTTGGGCTCTGCAGTGTGAAGAAGGGGGCTGACACTTTCATTTTCAAAAGAAAATTCTGGCCATATGTGGCGTCTCTTGCATGGCATGTAGGCAAGTACGGCAGGTCAGCTTTGCCAGCCATCGAGAAGGATGACCTGAAACCCCCAGAGGCTTTTTCTCAAAGGCTTTAAAGGTGACCCCAGGAAACTGCAGGACAGTGTAGCCCAAGCTCTGGCACTTCACCCTGTTGTCGAGTATGGACCCTCTGTTTCCGGGGCTGCATCTCCCCAGGGAGCCATGACTGATCCTGGAAAAGAGAATTCAGGGTGGGCCCCAGGTATGTACAGCACTCTAACACAACCTCCTAATTCAGAGCAGAAGCCTCAATAAGGAATCACTTTAGAAGAAAGACTGTGCTTTAATTTATTGTTTTTTCCTTAAAGTTTAAACATTCTCTGCACTTGAGTGGCTGTTGCTTATGCATCTGACTTATTTAGGCAATTTGCTATTGTGTGTGTGGTCCAATCCAGCCTGTTTGAGTAAAGTGTATGTTAGACGCTTGGAAATTGTCCAGTGGGCATTGTGTGTTCGTGTGTGTGTGTGTGTGTGTGTGTGTGTGAGGGGGGAGGGGGAGGGAGAAGAAGGAGAAGAGGGAGGAGGGAATGGGAGGGAGAGGGAAGGAGGAGGAGGGAGAGAGAAGAGAGAAAGGGAGAAAGAGGGCAAGAGAATTTTTGACTAGCAACTCAAGCATGATGTTCACAGATGAATAGTATACATTTAATTGAAGAATGGATTTTTTTTTTAAACTTTGGCTATTGTCAGTCATATTGTAAGCACACTGACATGGTTTAAATTAGTATTGTGGAAGCAATATACTGCAGAGGAGTGCGTGACTAAATTATTAAAAGCAATCCGTGAGGACCAAGCACGAAACCATCTCAGCAAATAGAGAAACTTTATATGGAGCTTTTTGCCAGCTGTGTCCCTGGTCATTGAGCACAATGCGTAGCAGTTTGCCCAGGGACTATTTTGGGAGAATCAGTCATTTCATTAAGGGTACAGCTTAGGTTTGAAATTTTGTTTGGATCACTTGCCAAGAAATTGGCATCCAAAAATTCAATATGAAAAATGTTAAGAGAATTGGAAACTAAGGCAGAAATTCAGCTTACCCAATTTTAACTCTTACTAACCTGTGAGGAAAGAATATTGCTGAGTAATTCTACCATGTTAGTAACACATAATCTGTTCCTACACTTAATTTCTGTCATGCTCTTGTGGATAAGTGGAAATATCAGGAGCTTTAAAAGTAAAAGAGCTAAAATGAGATCTTGGCTTCATCACTTATGGGCAGTATGAGCTTGGGCAAGTCATCTCCCTTCCTTGTACCTAACTGGACACATCCACACACTTACAGCATTTTTGAGAATAAATGAGATCATGTTACGATCATGTTTTCAAAATTGCAATTATGTGCAAACACGCATTATAACTTTTATTGACAGTAATGGTGAGCTGAGGGTCACCAGTGAGCACCACAGTCATTAGCTAATAAGCATTTCAGCATTTTTTTGTTTTCTTCTGAAGATTTTATTTATTTGAGAGAGAGAAAGAGCACAAGCTGGAGGGGAGGGGCAGAGGGAGAGGGACAAGCAAATTCACCACTGAGCAGGGACCCCGACGTAGGACTCGATCCCAGGACCCCAGGATCATGACCTGAACTGAAGGCAGATGCTCCACAGACTGAGCCACCTAGGTGACCCACAATTTCAAGAGACTATTTAATTGAATAATCAAAGAAAAAAGCTGAGGGCAAATGTTTCAGCTCTGATCTGGGAGACTGGATTTGGAATATGGTAGGAAGCAGACTGTGACCAAAGGCAAGGAAAAATAAAATGAGAACAAATCTGCAGCAGGCTGAAATCTGATGTTTTTCTGAACTTCATAAGCTAATAAAGTACTTTGAGTCCCTCATCTTGTTCTCATTTCCACATATTATAGACCCATCAGCTTGGGATGATAAATAGTGCCCTCAACAGAGAGAAGCATCAGATGACTAGGGGCAGTGACAGGTGAGGGTGGGTGCATGGGGACCTACGGCAGGGTGAGGTCTCTAGGGCAGACCCCTCCCCCCCCCCCAATCTCAAACAGGAGCCCAGCCAGGCTCCCAGCAGGACATAATTACTCAGGATCTGTTTACTGCATTGAAGAGCAAGTGAATTAATAGAGATAAAGGAGGAGTCGTGGACCTAGAATCAAATTCAGCTCGTTCTTTAGGTCCTAGCTAAAGTCATACCTCATCTGTATGATCTTCCTCCAGGTAGGTATCTTTTCACCCTGATTCTTATAGTTTCTACTTTTGTGGGGCATCCTTTGGGCCTCTCTTTACTCTCTTCTTGAGGTCATTTCATTCAGTTCAGTTTTTTTTTTTTTTTTCCCGTGGAGTGTTGGCTGTGTACCTGGGGCTTCCCTTTGCACTGAAGACCCAAAGAAGAAATGTCATTCTCTCCTATCATTGAGTTCACAGCCTGAAGGGAAGATTGGCATAAAAACCCAATAACCAACATTTCTCCAAAGAAGATATACAAATGGCCAACTAACACATGAAAAGATGCTCAACATCTTTAGTCATTAAGGAAATACAAATTGAAACCATAATGAGCTACCACCTCATACCCACCAGGATAGTTCTAATTAAACAAACAGTAACAAGTGTTGGTGAGGACGTGGAGAAATTGGACCCCTCGTGCATTGCCAGCAGGAATGGAGAATAGTGCAGCCACTATAGAAAGCAGTTTGGAGGCTCCTCAAAAGGATAAATACAGAATTAGCACATGACCTAGCAATTTCCCTTCTAGGTGTATACCCTAAAGAATTGAAAACAGGTGCTCAGACAAAAATGTATATGAATGTTCGTAGCAGCACTATTTATGATATAGCCAAAGGAAAAGGAAAACACTCCAAATGCCTATCCACTGATGAGTGGATAAACAAAACGTGGTATAGAGCCATAAAATGGAATATTTTTCAGTCATCAAAAGGAACGAAGTATGGTTACATACTACAACATGAGTGAACCTTAAAAACATTAGGTTAGGTAAAAGGTTTAAGATGGAAAAGCTACCTATTGAATGATTCCATTACATGAAATATCAAGACTAGGTAAATACATAGAGACAGTAAGAGCAGTGGTGAGGGGCTGAGTGGAGGCAGGCATGGGGTGTGACTGCTGAATGGGTACAGGCTTTCCTCGTGGAGAGGTGAAAATGTCTAGAATTAGTGGTGGTGGAGACGCACCATTGTGAATGTACTTAATGCCACTGAATTACACACTTTAAGTGGCTAATTTTATGTTATGTGACTTTTATCCCAATAAAAATAAATTAAAGGCACCAGCAGCTATTGATGGCTTAACAAGGGCTATAAGAGATGCACGGTCCCTGCACTGTGGGAACATGGTGGAGGGAGACTGCCTCTGTCTGGGGCGTCGGGTGGGCAGGTTTGCCGCAGTAGGTGGCCTCATCCTCATCCAAGTAGCATCCTGAAGAGGAACGGAGTATGCCGCAGGCAGGGGCAATGAAGCAGATAAGACAGGGAAGTCTGAACAAACACGGTTTGTTTGGGGAACATGAATCTTCTTGCAGGGCTGGTGAGCCAGACATTTATTGAGCAATTACTATGTGCCAGGTGGTGTGCAAAGGGCTTTGCATCAATTAGGTCATTTCATCCTCCCAATAACGCAGATCTTTGTCCAGTCTTGCCTGTGATGACTCTGAGCATGCGAGAAAGAGATTTTTCCAGTGCTGGATGGAGCCTGCACCTGTAGGAGTATGTGAAGAGGACATACAGAGTCGGGAGTCTGTAAGAAGATGGGGATGAAGCTCCATCCTTCCTCATTAATGGCACTTTATCAGATGTTCAAAGGTGTATTCCGGGATGGCAGGAAAAGTTTCGTTCTTGGAACCAAATGTAAACCCCCTTTGTATTAGCATCTCTAGATATGTGTATACACACGCACACACACACACACACACACACATATACACATGTATATGTATAGACTTTGGATATTTATAGATAGATGATAGATAGTATGTATATAAAGTATGTATATACTAAGTGTGTGTGTGTATGTGTGTGTGTGTGTATAAATGGAGAGATTTAGTATAAGGAATTGGCTCATGAATTTATGGAGGCTGAGACATGTGTCCCCTGGAGGCTCAGGAAAGCTGGTGGTATAATCAACTCTGAGTCCCTAGGCCTGAGAACCAGGAGCACCAAGGGCAGGAGATTAATGTCCCAGCTTAAGCTATCAGACAGGAAGGGCCAAAGTCTGTCTTCCTCCTCCTCTTTGTTGCATTGAGCCCTTTAATGGATTGGACAATGCCCACACACATGGGGAGGGCAAATCACTTTAGTGAGTCCACTGATTCAAATGCTAATTTCCTCTGCAAACACCCCCGCCCCTCCCCACCCCAGACACACCAGAAATCCTGTTGAGCCAAATATCTGGGCACCCTGTGATCCAGTCAAGTTGACACATAAAGTTCACCACCACACACATGTTATTGATCTCTTGTATGTTACATTACAGAGACAGTTGTGAGATTGTGTTACTTTTTTATTACAGTTTTAAAAATAGTTAAAATATACTTAAGTATATCAAGACCAGACTTTTGTGGGTCACTTGGGTTCAACAGAACAGTTTGAACACACCACTGCTCCATTATCAGAAGCTATTTTTCTCCCTGTTCAGTCATCTTGTGTGTGCCTCTTGTGTCTTTGAGCAGATTAATATCTCCTTGTGGCACACTTTTATTACGTGTTGCATGTACTATGTGGTCAAATATTGTTCCATCAGTGACAAGCTTGTCTTCAGCACATTGCCATGAATCAGACGTGATGAATGATCATTTGTCCAGTTGGTTACATATTTCTGTAATGTCTCTTTATGAGCAATTTCATTTTTCACCATCGAAACTGTTGGAAAATTCTTTATAGTTCTACATCCCTTATTTCATCTTTAAAAAAAAATAAACATCTTACCTTAGAATAATTTTAGATTTACAGAAAAATTACAAAGACAATACGATATACCACACCCCATTTCCCCTACCACGAACATCTTAGATTAGGGTGGCACATTCCTCATAATGAGTGAATCAATACTGATACATTGTTATTCAAGAAGTCCCATGCTTTATTCTGATTTTTTTTGTTTTTATCCAATATGCTTTTTCCAACCCAGAATCCCTTCCATGACACCACGTTACATTTACTTGTCGTTACATTACTCCTTAGGCTTCTCTTGACTGTGACAGTGTCTCAGAATTCACTTGTTTTTTATGATTTTGAGAGGTACTGGTCAGGCATTTTGTAGAATGTCCATCAACTGGGATTTTTCAGATGTTTTTCTCATGCTAAGACTAAGGTTATGGGTTTTGGGAGGTAAAGTGCCATGGAATCACATCGTATCATGGGTACATACTGTCAGCATACCTTGTTACTGTTGATGTTCAACTTGACCCCTTGGCTGAACTAGTATTTGCCAGGTTTCTCTACTGTAAGTTACTCTTCCCTCCTTTCATACTGTAACTCTCAGAAAGGAAGCCACTGTGTGCTGTCTACATGGAAGGAATGGAAAGTTCCATCTTCTCGAGCTTTAATACCATCTTCAACTTTTTCTCTTTTCTAGCCCCAGTGAAGGAGAGTATTTAGTCCATATAAAATGAGAATTCTCTCTCTGAGGATGACTATATTTCCCTTCAGCCTTATATTAAGGCATGGTTTCTCAACAGTGGCACATTTGATCTTTGGGGCAGGGTAATCCTTTGTTGTGGGGCCTTCTTGTGCATTGTGTGATGTTTATCGGCACCCCTCACCTCGATGTACTAGGTACCTGCATCAAAGCACTTCTGACTACCAAAAATGCTTCCACAAATTTCCAACTGTCCTCTGGGGGGCAAGATTCTTCCTAATCCTTGCCCCCGCTGAGAACTACTGCCTTCCAATAAATCAATACTTTGATGGCACTGGGAAGAAAGATCTTTCTCAAAATTCAAAAAATATAGTAATATATCTTTCCTTCTCCAGGCTCAAAACTATTATACTCTAGTAAGATTGTTCCCATTCATGAGTTAAACTTGATGGAGAACTCAGGACACACACGTATTTATTCGGTGCCAAAGTGCTGCCTGGTTCCAGGGGTGGCCCTGTACAAGGGCCATAGTACACAGAGGGTATTCTCATAGCATGCAGCATTAGTGCTGCCCCCTGGAGTTGTGCAAGGCAGTGGCCTCAAAGTTGCAGCTCTTAAAGGCTACACCGAACTTCAGGAAGGCAGGGAAGGGCAGTTTCACCACGTCCCTGGGAGGAAGTGAACCTGAATATTTTTTAACAGTCCCAATGACCACCACAGCTTTGAAATACCAACCCCCCCCCCCAAAAAAAAGTCCTCTCATGACTAAGCTATCATTGATGAATCGATATATATAAATAATTCATGGGACACATTCCTACTTTGATGACAAGGTTTCAAAAATACTTTTTGAATAAAACGAGCATCTTAAAACCCCCAGAATCTTTTCAGGGGGAGGGTGCACAAATAGTCATCAGCACAGTAAATGTTCCAGTCAAGGCTAAACCAAAATTTGGGTTTGGTTGCATCTGAATTGCGCCTCTTCCATGCCTCTTCCCAGATATACTACCTATAAAAACTTAGTATCCACCCCTATCGCAGAGGGTTGTGGAATCAGGGTTTTGTGTGAGGATTTGAGATCACAGTGACGTACCCCTACTTCCCGGCCTGAATTCAGGGACCGAGAGTGCTGAGCCCTGGGGAGAGAGAAGGTCGCAAATGAAGACCTGAAGGAGCTCTCTTAAAATACTTTGCAAGATTCTGGATATAAGAGTAGTTTCGCGTGGGTGCCTTGCTGATGATGGAGCACCATGGAGTAGAGAAGCGGACATGCCCCCTCATCCTCCACAGGTAGATATGCAGTGAAGTCCTACCAAAGTGAGCCCAACAGCATCCTGGCAGCGGAGGAGGAAGGATTATGGGCCTTCGTCATGTGGCTTAGTGGGCAGTGGGCACCAACAGAGAGGCTGGGGTGTAGAAATAAGTGAGGTGCTCCCATGGTCTCCCAGAAGCAACTAGGAAAGATCAAGGCAGAAGGCTCATCTCTGACAGATAAGCAGCTGAAGTTTTGGAGCCAGAAGGATCTGGGCATTAATTTAATGTAGTCTCATTTATATCCTAAGGCTTGTGAGGCCTAGGGAAATTCTAGTTATGTAGGATTTAAGAAAAATGTTAAGGAACGCATGGAAGGGAAGGACTGGGCTAAACAAGTTGGCTCATGTGAAGATCTGTGAATTGCAGCTTTAGAAAAAATGACAGATCTTTGATTTCAATGTTTGTTCTCCTTGAGAAGAATAGTTTTTGCTATTTTGCTGTTAAATCATAGTGTGGGGGCACCTGGGTGGCTCAGTCAGTTAAGCATCTGACTTCGGCTCAGGTCACAATCTCAGGGTCCTCGGATCAAGCCCGGCGTCAGGGAGTCTGCTTGTCCCTCTCCCTCTCCTGCTGCCCCCTCCCCCCAGCTTGTGCATGCCCACTCTCTCTCTCAAATAAATAAAATCTTTTTAAAAAATCACAGTGTTAGGACTAATATTGACTGTTACATTAAAAAAATGTGTATTCAATAGTTTGGTTTGATTACAGTATTCTGAAAGAATGGTTTAGAGTGTGTGTCTGTGTAGAAACACACATATAACTACCAAGGAGGTACATCTGTATCGCAGTATGCGTGTGGGAAATTATATACTGTGGGCATGTCTTGACTCAGTGCATATTTGCTTAATGTGTACCTTCTACTTAGAAATCCTTATGAACATAAGTGCCTTGCTGTTTAGAAGAGTGTGGTTTGGTTCTTGGGTCGAGCAGCATCCTTCGGCTGTTATCAAGCAATGAGGTGGATCACTTGTTTCCTGGGAATGGTGAAACATTCCCTTCTCACTCATGAAGTTTCCAAGGCTAAAGAGTTGTTTGTGATGATTTGATGTTCATTCATGTGGTAAAGTTTATTTTTGTTAATTGCCTGTGAGTCAACATCTATACCACGCTCTTCAAGGAGAAAGCAGCCCACTCTCTAGAGTACACACTTTCAAGTTTCTTTAAGTAAAGAAGGAAGAGCCTGGAGAAGCATCTTTGAAGTCCTCATTCTCCAGAGGAGAGACTGATGCATGTCCCCGGAACTATCATTGTGGACATGCGTAACAACACAGAACTAAAATCTGAGACACAGGGGCGCCTGGGTGGCTCAGTCAGTGAAGCAACTGCCTTCAGCTCAGGTCATGATCCCAGGGTCCTGGGATCGAGCCCCACGTCGGGCTCCCTGCTCAGCGGGAAGCCGGCTTCTCTCTCTACCTCTGCTCCACCCCCCACTCATCTCTCTCTCTCTCTCTCTCTTGCTCTGTCTCAAGTAAATAAAATCTTTTTTTTTTTTTAAGATTTTATTTATTTATTTGACAGAGAGAGAGACAGCGAGAGAGGGAACATAAGCAGGGGGACTGGGAGAGCCTGAGCAGGGAGCCTGACGCGGGGCCCGATCCCAGGACCCTGGGACTGTGACCTGAGCCAAAGACAGATGCTTAATGACTGAGCCACCCAGGCGCCCCTCAAGTGAATAAAATCTTTAAAAATAAAATACAATCTGAGACATGGTGGACCTACGGCTGGGGGGCCAGAGGAGGAAGGTGAGAACAGCAGCTGATGAACCCACACCAAGGCACTTTTGTTAAGTATAAGATGTCCATGTTGATAACTTAAAGAAATGGAGAAGGGAAAATATGATTGTGAATCCTAATAAATTAGGAGCAACTATCAGAAGACAAAAGTAGAATGTACCACTTTCAAACAAGGAGCTTGATCTATCCAGTGGAAGGCAGGAAAGGAGAAGGAAAACCAGAAGAAATCATGGTAATTAGGAAAAAAGTAAAATAAGATGGCAGAAATAAATCTTAATGTAGCAAAAAAGTAATTACGATAAAGATGAACTCTCCAGTCAAAAGACAGAACTACTCAGATTGGATATAGAACATAAAATGTGGCAATATTTTTTCAGTAAGAGAGTAGTGAAAGAAAAGAATCTGGTTAGATGAAGGACAAAAAGACGAGAAAGTATACATAAGAAAAATGTGAACCAAAATAAAGTGAGTATCTTTTTTTTAAAGATTTTGTTTATTTGAGAGAGAGAGTGAGCGACAGAGAGAGAATGAGAGGGCACGCGTGAGTGCGGGGAGGAGCAGAGGGGGAAGGAGAAGGAGAGACTCCTCAAGCAGACTCCCCGCTGAGCATGGAGCCCAAGTGGGGCTGGATCCCATGACTCTGAGATCATGACCTGAGCCGAAGTTAGAGGCTTAACAGCAGACTAAACCACCCAGGTGCCCCAGCAGTGTTGATATCTCATGAAATAGAACTAAAGGGAAAAACCACTAAGGGCAAAGAGGGATGTAACATTCTTATAAGTGTAACAATAGAGTAAGAATCCCTAGTCATAATGAGCATAAATTCACCCAATAGCGTCACCTTAAAATATACAAAATGGCCATTGACAGAACTATGGGTGGAAAGAGTTAAGTCAACAATCGTTGGCAGTAATTTTAAAACAGCTTTCTCAAACTGATGGGTTAAGCAGACCAAAGATATAAAAGATCCAAGTGAGACATTAGGATGGGAAAATAATAGACGTGTGTGAAATCCTATGCCCAACAAACAGTAAAGGTCCACTTTTTTGGAGACTGGGTCATTCACAAGAAAATGTTTACTAGTTTACTAGGTCACTAAGGAAGCTTCCGATTCCAGAGAATGCTATTTAATGCAGAATATGTTTTCTGATGAAAATGTCGTAAAATGAGAAATCAGGATCAAAAGAAAGCTAAAATACCTCATATATCTAGAACCTATTTCAGATTAAAACAGAAATCATAAGGGAAATTATCAAATACTTAGAATTAAACAGCAATTTAAAAACTACCTATCAACATGTGTAAGATAGCTAAAGTAATACTTAGAGGGAAAGTATAACCTTAGATACAGTTATTTGAAAACAAGAAAAACTGAAAACAGCTGATCTAAGAGTTCACGAGAAGAAGTTGGAAAAAGAACACACACAAAAGGAAGGAGAGCTATGAGAAATTTAAGATAAGAAATTTGAGAAATACTTAACAGAGAAGATTAATAAAACCCAAATCTGATACTTTGAAAACACTGTAAGAGGCACCCTCTGGCCAGACTGATCAGGATAAGGAGAGAATAAGCAAATAACAAAAATGCAGAATGAAAAATGGGGCAATAAAGTAGATAGAGCTGAGGGAAACAAATTAATATTAGGAACAACTATCCAACAACAGATTTGAAAATACGAAATAGATACTTTTATGGAAAAATATAGACTGCTAAAATAGAGCAAGAGAAACAAAAAAATTGAATAGATCAATAAGCAATTATGACATTAAAATGGTAATTAAGCTGTTTCTCTCACAAAAGCCCCAGATCCAGTGGTTTTATAGGTAAATTCTACCCAAGGTCAAAAGAATTAGACAACTCTGGGAAATAGAAAAAGAGTGAAGGCATTAGAAATCATTTTATGAGACGAGTGTATTAGTCACTTCAAATTTTGTCAGGACCGTTTGACATTTGAACACAGATCTAAAAATGCAAAGTGAAATATTAGTTCAAAATATAAAAGGGTAAAAGTAATAGATGATCATGAAGAATTTAGCCCAGAAAGGCAAAGATGGTTTGACCTCAAAAAATTTATTGCTACATTAATCCAAAGGAGAAAGATTACTTGATCATCTCAGATATTTAAAAAAGCATTTTTATAAAATTCAACATCAATATATGATAAAATATCTTTCACATTGTCTAGAAAGGCACTTTCTTAATGTGGGAAAGATTTATGCCTCTGACCTACCGCAGATAACATACTTAAGAGAAACTTTGGATTCATCCCCATGAGGATTAGGAACATATGCTTTTGCTGTTTTAATAGAGTATCAAAGGTCCTGGACAACTCTATAAGATAAAACCCAAACAAAACAAAACAACAATGTCAGTCTAATGATTGGGAGGGAGGGCATTCAGTTGTCATCTACTGATGGATGATATGATCTAAAGAGAAATCTGTTAAGAATCACCAGAAAAAGATTAGAATAAGGTAGCTCAGAAAATTTGCAAAGACACAGATAAACTCAGAAAAATCAGTTGTGTCTTTCCATACCACCAGTAACGAATCAGAAAATAAAACAGAAAACAAGATGCCTTCATAGTGGCAACAAAATTCTAAATTGTCTTGGAATTAATAAAGAATATACATCATATGCGTGGATAACATTGTAAGAAAAGGACTAAATGGAGAGCTACTCCATGCTTATGGAGTGCTTTAACATTATGAAGATGTCAGTTCTTTCCAAACTAATGCACATTTCAGTGTGATCCAAACGAATTTCCAGTTAGATTTTTTAAGGGATGTGCCCAACATTATTCTACATACAGAAGAATATAGGTTCATGAATAGCTAGGTCACTTTAGAAAAAAAGAGGAAGAAATATCCATTACTAGATATTAAGACACAGTACAGACACATTGAAATAAAAACAGTGTGCTCTTGGTGTAAGAATGGAGAAGTAGACCAACTGAACAGAGAGATTGTATCAGCTCATTCCTCTATATACATATACATACATATATAACAACTTGATGGGCTAAAGGTCAATGGGCTATAGGACAAATTACTTAATAGAAGGTGTTGAGAAAATTGACTTTATACAGAGATAACAAAGCTACCTCACAACATATATAGAGTGGACCCTGGGTGGATGGAAAGCCTGAATGTGAAAAGTAACACTGGAATGCTAATAGGAGAAAACATAGGACCTAGAGGGAAAGAAAGACCTCCAAAGAACAAGGCCTGAGGTGAGTAACTGATGGTTCTGATTACACAAAACTTAAAGAGTTATGTTTAAAAAAGATAACATAGACAAAGTTAAGAGATAAGAGATTAAGAAAACGTATCTGCAATGTCTAAGACTAGTGAGAGACCAATACAGAGAATACAAGGAACTCTGCCAATAAACAAGAAAAGGAGAAGAGTCTATGGAGAAACATGGGCAAAGGATATGAATAGCAATTCCCAGAAGGGGTGAACTGATCTGGCTGACAAATATATGAAGAGATGCTCAAACTCAGTAATATGCAGAGAAGTGCAAATTAAAAGAATAGGGTAACATTCTATTCCCATTTTAATTGGCAAAAATGATAACCAATTTAATTGGCTAATGTGGGGTTGGTGGGATGTGGCGAATAGGAGCCCTCATGTCCTCTTGATAGGAATGGGAACTGGTCAGGCATCCAAACGAGCAACCGAGGCAGGGCTCACTCCAGTGATGTATGTATTCACACGGGGGCTCAGAATCCCACTCTTGGGTGATCTCAGAAAAAGCCTTTGCATGATTGCAGAGGAAGATAGAGATGCAAATGTACGATGCTCACTGTTTGTGGAGGGGATCTGTGTGTTAGTAAGGGGAGAAACAGTTCAGTAAAATGTGGTGGATGGATCTCATGAAACACTGTGAGGTAGTGAGAGGCCACAGATTGATGTTCTCGTAACAACAGGGATAGAGCTTCAAAACATAGCGTCGAATTAAAAAAGGACAAAAAAATGTTCACTGCCCATTGTCACTTATGTAAATTAAAATACACAGTTGTTCATTTGTTACAGAGATACCTACAAATTCGAGGATACATATTAACTATATTGGAACTGTTGTCTGTGGGGGAGGGGAATGGGAGTGAGAAATTAGAAAAAAAAGGCAATAAGTTAATAAGAGTGCAGACTGGCCTGGATTGATGCTAATAATAGCCTATGAACTGAGGTATAAGATAAATTCAACCATCTGCCTCTGGAATCCAGAAAGCAAGGCAGATTTACTACATTTGGATATTTCTGATCATGTGTGTTTTCTCTTGTTTGCCACCAACCACGAGCAGCTTAAAAGAGGTGGTTTTTAAACTTTGAAGCCACCCTTGAAAGAAAGAACTAAATTTCCGGTTGCTGCAGTTTGGAGGAAGCAAGTGGTTTACATCCTGAACTTAGACAGGGTCGGGCTAGCGCTCATCACCTGTCCCTGCACCTGGTTTTACTTGGCCTTCCACTGTCGCCTATAGAAACATTCCACGGAGACCTTCTGTTTTCAGAATCAAGGCTTTGGAGCAGGCACCTCCCACCCCACACAGACTTCCTAATTGATTGATGCCCTCCCTGCCATCAAGCTGCGTCGGTTATATTAGTGACTTTATGGTCTGATATCTGATCCCCTGGCAATCCCACCGGGCAAATGCAGGCTGTTACAGGCAACCAGGTCCTCGGACAATGTCCAGGTTTCCCAGATAATAACTTCACAAGATTTATTTTTTTCATTAAGAGTCTGTTAGATTCCTTAAATTTTATTTGTAACATGGTACAAAGCAGATTAATTGAATGTCAGGGACTTTCTCTTCTGAAGTAGCCTTTGTCCCCTCCTAAAGTAAAAACAAACAATTATGGGGCCCCAGATAGGCCAGCTCATCTAATTCCTGCCTTAAGCTTAGGTTACAGCTATCCTGGTATTTGGGTCCTCTTTTCAGAAAACTCTTGGCCAGAGTATTTTCCCACCTTTATTTTGTCCCCATCATGGGGGAATTTTCCTTTATGGCCATCCCACAGCCTCCAGGAGACAGATTTCATTATTATTTCTATGAAAACATAGAGCATCTGGAAAATATCCTTTGTTCAATAAATGTTCCTGAACCTAAGCGTATTAACAGTTCCCCAAGCAGTCTTTATTGCTCTCCCTAATCAATTTTTGTTATATCAGCCTTTCGAATGGTGATAATACTGGGGAAGGTTGTAATTCTGGGTACTTAGCCAATTTCCTAATAATAACTCATTTGGTTATTATGCATGTACATGGGATTTATCCTAGTGTATGGTTCACCTGGGGACCCCGGTGTTCTTCCTCTAGGTGTGGTGTTGACTCTGTCTCTGTCATTCAAATAGGATTGGTAGTAGTAGATGCTATTTCTCAACAGATAACCCCTCTCTTAAGTTGTAGAAACATGCCATTAAGGTAGAACACTCCATCAATTAAAAGTATTAATATTGCTATTTATCAGTGTGACAAGTTCAGGAGTCACAGAGGTCAGGGCCTTCAGTAAGCACACCTGTGCTACCTGGACCCTGGGTAGAATAATTGGGAATCTTGACAATTTCCAGCTCCCTCGATCATGAGCACATCTCTGTATCTATGCACTTATAAAACCATACCTGTGTTTGCCAGGTAACTTTACCTCCGATTAGTGGGATGATCTTGAATAAATTGAAGAACTCGTTGGCTGGAATCCCTCACCTATGAGACAAGAATTTCTGCATTCACTTAGCAAGCACTCACTAAAGTGGGTGTGGTGGTGAGGTGCAGCTAATAATCTCCAAGTGGGACTGGAAAGCCCATGGAAACTTCACAGGAGAATGTTGGGGGCTGAGCTTCCAGATAAGGTGTGTGGGAATGCATATGGAGGTGGGTATAAATGCCCGTCTGTGCAGATCTCCTGCCTGGCATCTCCTCCCACCCCTCTCTTACTTCATTTGACCCAAGGAAGGCCCTGGAGTTATTTCCCGACAAGCATCGGGACAGCTTTAAGGTTCCCAGAGATTGGGTGGGCCCCAGGGAGAACAGGGCGTCATCCCCCAGGTCAGTGTTCTTCCTTGCCTGCTTTCCCCTGTAGGCTCTTTGAGGATCTCGGGCAATTCTCTTTATCTTGGTCCAGGCTCTGCCTCCTGAGGCGAAAGTAGGGGATTCTATTGGGGCCTCTCCGGCTGAGACACACTGCAATTCTAAATTCAAGGAGGCCCTCGTCTGCTTCATTTTTGTGGGGCTCAAGCTTTGGGAAGGGAAGAAGCTACTCTGGTGGTTGGGATTGAACTGGGCCTGGCCACTCCCTGTGGCTTGGACCAGTCTTCCTTGAGCCCTGACTTTTCCTCGGCATTGTACAGAAGCTTGGCTCAGACTCCCTGCTTCATAAAACCACCTAATATGAAGTCACTTGATAGACTGAGAATATCTCTGGTGCTATACTTTGTGGTCCTTTTGGAAGGGACTGTGAAATATGATTGAAAGGCACACAGAAGGAAAGAAAAGAGAAGTGGTATGGCTAAACAAGTGAGCAGAGATCAAGTTTGAATTGGTGAACCACTCAGTGGAGTGAAAGCCAAGTCACTGGAAAAAAATCAAAAAGAGCAAATACGTTTTTATATTATCCTTATTTAGATATTTGTTACATCCATTACAGCACTGAGGCCTATTGACCTTTCTGTGGGGACGTTGATTCTTGGATTGTTGGCTTTTGTTTTCCTGAAGCAAGTCATCACTTGAACTCCCTGGCATTGCTCTTGACCATGAAGCCTGCAGGGTAGATACGTGGGGGAGACTAATGCCTTCTCCAGGGCTGCCGATCTCTGCCTGAGTCGGCTAAGTCTATGAGCCTTGAAGGCCCAGCAAGCCAACACAAACATGCTGATTCCCCTGAACTCGTCAAAAGGAGTTTAGTAGGGTTATGGAGAATTCCAGTGATTGCTCCTGGAAAACATGGCCATGGTGCAGATATGTCACAATAGATTGGGAGTGAATGATCCTTTTTAAAAGAAAAAAACCGAAACACTGACTCTCCTGTAGGAGCTAAAAATGATCCTGATCTGAAAATACTCAGCACAGAGATTTTCACGTTGGATATTCTGACCAGTACCTGGGATGCGAAGAAGGTAAATTCATTAACTGGATCGTATTTCAAGCCTGACGAGGAATGTCCTCCGTGAACGTGACTGAACGGCCCAGAGCCACGTGGGCTTCTTGAGACAGCCACGTCAGACATCCAAGTCAAGTTGGGGCATGAGTGACCTCTAACATCTAAAGGAGTGTTTACTCGTTGTGAGTTGATCCTCCAATTTTTAAAAAATAGTGTTTGCTGACATCCAGCCTTCATTAGGCTGCCAGAGACTTAAGATAATAGCAGGAAGTTCTGCCCAGATAAACCTAGTATGGTAGTGAGGGAAGAAGGGGCCTTCGTCAATTAAATCATTAATAGATATTTGAAATGCCTTCATAATGGGGCGCCAAGGCAATCCCACACAGGAAAATAAAGGAGAAACCCCATCTTATCTCACTCCACGGTTCTTCTGGGGGCCAAAAGATTCTCCCTTGAACTTACTCTGTTTATAGATGGCGAGGAACAAGGTTTATTTGAGCTGGTTTTGTTTTGAGTTTGTGTGGGTTTTTCCTCTCAACTGCAAAATGTATTCTTGAAGTTCCTGCATCTCTGAGCCTGGTTTTTCTTTTTTGTAGCCATGCCAGAGTTTATCACCACTCACTTCTGGATAGTGTTAATGCTGCAGTCACTTCCTGTCTGCAAAACAATTGTAACATTCACCAGAGTGCTGGGTGTTAAGGCCACGTGGGGGACTGGTGCCTGAAACGGCTGAAAAAGTTTTTAAGAAGTCAGTGCAAGATGCTGACACTGTTTATAGAAAAATATTGTTTCAGGTTCCACGTGTGCCCATCAAATAAATGGGGAGAATAAAGCATACCCGTCAATAGACTGAAGGGGGAAACCCCACTGTTAGTATTTACTTAAGAGCACATCATGGGGCCATCCCTCCCTCGGCCACACTGCTTCGAGAGTTAGTCTATAAGGAGGGGATGTTCCAGAAGGAAGTCCAATACCATAAGTGGTGGCTCTCATACTTCGGTGAGCATCACCGGCAGAATTTATGAGAACATGCATCGTGGGGCCCGGTCCCAGAGTCTCTGAATGAGTCAGACCTGAGGGGTGGGCCGACGGTCTTGAGAATTTGCATTTCAAACAAGCTCCCAGGTGATGCTGATGCTGCTGGTCCACGGAGCATATTTTGAAAACGACTGATCTCAGTGAGGTCCAAAGGGAAGGGGGCTGAAATTCCTCGCTGGACTTAAGACTTCACTTCTCTCATCCCCTGTCCAGGAGAAAACATCTGATGAGAAATTACTTTGTTGTTTTCAGTGTGAATACAGACACTTCTGGCTTCCTGGAATAGATGCCTTCCAACAAAGCAGTGTACAAATGAACAAAATACAAGTGAGCGAAAGGTTGTACAAATGACCAAAGTACAAGTGAATCTTATGTGCTTGCTGATCTCTTCTCTAACGTGAGGGACTTCTTTCCTTAAAGTGGAATTCCCTGGGAAGGTGAAGCCGGGGCCCTAGTGTAAGGAAGAGGCTCGACGTCACACCCCTGGCATGCTGGGTATAAGATCCTGGGGTTGGTGCTGAGCCGTGTTCGTGGTTCTGTGTGCTCGCCTCCCAGCCTCCCAGCCTCTTGGCACCTTGTGATTCCATCTCTGCCCTTGGCACTTCCCTCATCAATAGAAATTTCTGTTCCTATAGACTAATTCTCTATGACAGTCTCTTAGACTACAGCTCCTCTCTTGTCGCTGGAGTTGTTAAATGTCTAGCGTGAGTAGACATTCAATGTCTGACTTCATCTGTAGAAATTGCCTGAATCCTTTGTCATGCTCTGAGCATGCTTTAAGTTTAAGTCTTCAGGTGATGGGAAATAGACCAGTGCTCTGGTTTATCAATTCTCCCCACCCCCGCCCCTGCCCCCATTTAGAATTGACACACACGCGCGCACACACACACACACACACACACGGTTGAAATGTGCGAGGATTTTCACGTACCAGGGTTTTTAAGTCGGGACAAGTAGTGAATTCATGTGATGGTGAAAGCAGCAGAGAATTCTACTGCTCGTCTTCCTCTGTTCAAACTGGGGAGTTACTGGGGACACATGGAAAAAGGAGTCCTCCTGCTTCCAAAACTGCGGGTGGCACTCATGAATTATTTGTTTGGAAATGTTTTAAAGGAATTTGCAGAATGTAAAGGATTCGTTATCTCGATCCAAAACATGTCTGAAGCCTCAGGAATACCTATCCTATTCTGAGCTTGTAGTTCGGTATAGGATTGAGATACAGATAAACTTGCAGGTGTTGCTGTCTGAGGCTTAGAAACTGGAGAGGAAGAAGAGAGGCAGCCTGAACTGGGGGGTAACTCGTCCAGTGCAAGGCGGGTGGGGCGGGGGCGTGGGGGAAAGAAAAGAAACAAGAATTTTTATCACCTCTGAGTCACGTTTGTGGCTCAGAGACATATCAGGCTTTGGAAGCTGCTGGCCCTTCTAAAGAAGTCAGCGATTGTCATCTGCTGCCCTCCATTATTTCCTTTTTCATCTCCTTTTCATCCCTGCCTCTTCTCTGCCCTGTCCTTTTCAGTGTGGGCTGCCTCTGGCTTCGCTTCCCCTTCCCTGCAGGGCAGCCATGTGACAATCCTCACGCATTGCCCCAATCCACCTGCTCGAAATAGTCTCACCCAGAACGCCCTGGGCTCCCCTGTGCTTCCTTGTAAATGTGCTCAAAAGGATAATTATGGTTTCTCAGTTACAAGCTCAATATGAGGCGACAGTTTAGTGGTCAGTCCAGCTGTATTCGGAGTAAAAATTATCCACGCTTATCTGCACTCAGCTTACCTAACTATATGGCTCTACCTTTTTCTGGCTGATTTAGCCTTCCCTCCCCTGGGGAGTGTGCAGCCTGAATCCCCTCACCTGCTCAGAAATCAGCTCCCCTTGTCATTAGTTTGTTAGATGATGGGGATCCTGCAGAGGTCCAGCATGTTCCAATTGATCTCTATGATGAGTTGCAAGAAACTATTGTTTTTCACGTGGCAAAATGACTATGTGTTCTCCTCATAGGAGCAGCAGTATTTCTAAATTATATTCTTTTCTCTGGGCTGGTTTCATCCCTATTTTCCTCTGGATCTTGCTCGAGGTACGTTTTCAGTCTTTGAGCCTTGTTGTGTAGTCCTCTGGTTAAGGAGACAGGAGGGAGTGGACATATTTGGAAGGGGCCTGTGGATCTGTGGGTTATTGGGAACTTTGTGGTTTTAAACACCACTCTGTGGATTCCAAAGAGGTTGGGTTTCAGATCAAAGTGCACTTTCTCTCTCTAAGACTCTCCCAGGAGGAATGTTTTCAGAAGTCACAGAAGTGCAAACTTTAAGAGCCTTCAACTGTACCATCCAAATGCCTTTCCTCATCTTCTCCATTCACTTGTCTCAACCGAGCTGTCCTTCTGGAAATCCAGTGTGCGTTTTGATCAGGGACTGAGAAAGGGCACAAGGAGCAGCCCAGGCAGGAAGGCTGCATGGACGTCAGCTCGAGCAGGGGAAGCCTCTGCCATCTTGCGGTCTGTTTTCTTCCTGGCTTTATCAGGGCTCTCTGTGCAATCTGCTGGAGTCTACGGATGAATGTAGCACTGAATACTTCCACATGTCTCCCCGCCCAGCAATCTTCCAATCTTTTCTCACTTTCTCAAGTAAAGAAATCAAATTGCCTTCAATAATATCAATGCCTTTAGTCATGACATGTCCTGCGTGCTCGATGTTGTGTTAATGGTGAAGGTACAGACATGAGCCGGGCACCTGCTTGGAATTTGCTTTCTGGGACTTGCAGGGTATGACATGGAAGAGTGACAGGGTACAGTGGGAAGACACAGAGGAAAGGGACACATCTAGTTCCAAGTGGAAGAGCTTGGGTAGAAAACATCCAAGAGAAGAAGACCCAGGAGCTGGGTCACGATGATGAGGCGCTGCTGACCTGGGGACAAGGAGAGAAAGAGTGGCATTGCAGGTGGAGGGCATGACGGGCCAACCCATGGGCGCACAGAACCAGCTGGTGTGTGCAGGGACGGCCTTGGGTGCCATGTTCACGATCACGTCTTCCTATTTCAGTTTGGGCAACTTAAATCACAAGCAACGTTTTGTGCATTTAACGTAGGGTCCCCTCCCCCCCCCAACCAGGAAGCATTTGTATCCTCTTGAAGCAAAGAAACCCAGAGCCAGAGTCTCTCTTAGGCTCATCTGTAAACTTGTGAAAACCCAATCCAAGTCAAGACGCATGTCATCCCCCCACCACCCCCCAACGCTGGAACTCCACGGAAACTGCCCTTGCGTGGGATTCCCTGGGCTTCTGCCACTGCCCGTGCCTGGGGGCAGCTGCGTGGGGCCGACAGCAGCGGCAGGTGACGAATGGACCCTTCACGGCCTTGATGGCGAGGTACCTTGCGGGAGCCCAAGCCTGTTTATCTCTGCACAGTGACAGCTCTTCCCCCGTTCCAGCAGATTTAATAGCTCCTCATCTATTTTTCCAGTCTTCATCAACATGCTTCCATGTAATTGTCTCCACATCCCAGTGCCACTTTCTAGAATCTTCCCCGCAAAGGAAAACCCACACGCCAACCTACCACTCTGATTAAGCGTTGGCAGATGCCTTGTAAAGTTTTTACAAAACATACATTAAGCAATTTAGCTGAAAGCCTGTTGTAACAAGCCATTTGATTCAAATGAACTATCTGCACTGAAGAGGTTTTGTCATATTTACACTATGTCTTTCACTAACTAGTTTCCTTTAAAAAAAAAAAAGAAAGAAAGAAAGAAAGGAAAAGAAAAGAAAAAAAAAGGGTGAGTTACTTCTCAAGATAAAGACAGAAATACAAAGGGCACAATTCCTTGCTTGAAAATATTTTCCTGGAGCCACACGCTCTGCACCGTCTATACAGAAGATGAACGAAGAAGGGATATGCGGGCCCTCGAGCCCCAGGCCCTCCTCCGCTCCTCAAGAGGACCCTCTCTCTTTGTACAGCAAGGTGGTATTAAAGAAATAAGTCAATAAATTAAAAAAAAAAAAGTCCCCTGTTTTGTGGTGGTCGAGGACTGGCCTGGACCATGGAACCCAACAAGAGACACAAGCAGAAACAGTGGGTACTTGTCACACATTTGTGATTTTTCAGTACGGGGTTGATACTTCATTATAATTCACTGTGCATGAGAAAAATAATCATGCAAAATTGAAAATCTTAAGTTTTAAGTTTTTTTTTTTAAAAGATTTTATTTATTTATTCATAAGAGACAGAGAGAGAGAGAGAGAGGCAGAGGGAGAAGCAGGCTCCCCGCTGAGCAGGGAGCCCGATGCGGGACTCGATCCCAGGAGTCTGGGATCATGACCTGAGCCGAAGGCAGACGCTTAACCATCTGAGCCACCCAGGCGCCCAAGTTTTGAGTATTTTTTTTTCTTTGACAAGATAGCTGCCCCCTGGAAGCCATATTATCCCATAGATCATCTAGTTATTAGTCAGTGGCAGCAGAACCCATGGTCTAACCCCCATGACCACACACTCCTGGACTTGAAGTCGGCCCAGAAATGGATTTGCTGTTTATGGAGAAAGGCAGTGGTTATGGTGTGGATGTTGGGTCATGATTCTTAGCTCTTGCTAAATACACACCTTAGTAGGAAACATAACAAGAAAGCTGACTCTGTTAGCGTGAGGCCATTGGTCTCTCTTAAGTTTATCCCAGGGACAGCAGTCTAGGCAAGCGGCCAGTTGAATAGGGGTCTGTGTTACACAAGGTTTCAGCACCCAAGGAAGCATTTGCATATGGAGATGTGTGTTTCTTTTTTTTTTTTATTATGTTATGTTAATCACCATACATTACATCATTAGTTTTTGATGTAGTGTTCCATGATTCATTGTTTGCGTATAACACCCAGTGCTCCATGCAGAACGTTTCCTCCTTAATACCCAACACCAGGCTAACCCATCCCCCCACCCCCCCCCAGAACCCTCAGTTTGTTTTTCAGAGTCCATCGTCTCTCATGGTTCCTCTCCCCCTCTGATTTCCCCCCCTTCATTCTTCCCCTCCAGCTATCTTCTTCTTCTTCTTCTTTTTTTTTTTTTTTTAAAACATATAATGTATTATTTGTTTCAGAGGTACAGGTCTGTGATTCAACAGTCTTACACAATTCACAGCGCTCACCATAGCACATACCCTCCCCAATGTCTATCACCCAACCACCCCATCCCTCCCACCCCCCACCGTTCCAGCAACCCTCAGTTTGTTTCCTAAGGTTAAGAATTCCTCATATCAGTGAGGTCATATGATACATGTCATTATCTGATTGACTTATTTCGCTCAGCATAATACCCTCCAGTTCCATCCACGTCGTTGCAAATGGCAAGATTTCATTCCTTTTGATGGCTGCATAATATTCCATTGTATATATATACCACATCTTCTTTATCCAGGTTCCTCAAAAAGTTGAAAATGAGGAGGGGAAAGATGGTGGAGGAGTAGGGGACCCTATTTCAACTGGTCCCCGGAATTGAGCTGGATATCTACCAGACCACTCTGAGCACCCACAAAACCAGCCTGAGATGTAAGAAGATCTGGATCTCTACAAACAGAATATCACAGGCGGTTGGTTTTGAGGTACGAAGCGGAGAGCCGTGATCCTGCAGGCAGATATCGGAGGATAAACGGCAGCGGGAGGGTGCCTGGCCGTGGGGATCCTACACCACCGGTGAGTGACAGCCTCGCGCGCTGTGGACGGGGCACTGACTCGCAGACTGGTAGCTTCGGGAAAGGACTTTAGGGCAGCCCCCGGGGGTGGAAACCCCGAGCAGCGGAGTCGCAGGCGCACGAACTGGGAGCGGCTGGCGGTTTTAGAAGCACAAAGGGCAGAGACGTGCCCTGATCTGGAGGCAGGACTGGGAGCACTGCGGAGGGGCACACAACCCAGGACGCTGCAGTTTATAGCAGCACGGACAGAAACGGAGACATTGTGGCCTGGAGAGCTCACTGAAGAACAGACTGCCATCTCTCTGCTCTGAGGCAGAGGGTTGGAAACGGTCTCTTCTGCTCTGACTCACGGAAGAGACGCGGAAAGCTGCCAGGGAAAGCCACCAGAGAACAAAAGCCCCAAAGACTGATTCCCGCTGAGCCCATTCCCCACCACAGGGGCGCAGGGCAACTCCGCCCAAACAGGGTTGCCTGAGTAACAGCACGGCAGGCCCCTCCTGCAGAAGACAGGCTGGGAAAACAAGAGGCCAGCAACGCTAAGGTCCCAAGAAAACAGGTGCATCTTGCTTGGGTTCTGGTCAATAATTTGGACTCTATACATTCCCTCAAACACCCATCAACAGAATGACTAGGAGGAGGAGCCCCCAAAACAGAAAAGACTCAGAGATTATGACTTATGCTGCAGATTTACAAATGGTTGCAGACATAACCAAGATGTCGGAGATGGAATTCAGTCTAGCAGTTGTGAAGACAATGGCTAGAATGGAAAAATCAATTAATGGCAACATAGAGCCTCTAAGGGCAGAAATAAAAGGTGAATTGGCAGAACTTAAAAATGCTATCAATGAGATCCAATCCAATCTAGATAATCTAACAGCTAGGGTAACTGAGACAGAAGAGAGAATAAGCGATCTGGAAGACAGTATAATAGATAAAAAGGGAAAAGAGGAGGCCAGGGAAAAACAACTCAGAATCCATGAAAATAGAATCAGAGAAATAAGTGACACCATGAGGTGTTCCAATGTCAGAATCATTGGAATCCCGGAGGGAGTGGAGAGAGAGAGAGAGGGCTAGAAGATGTATTTGAGCAAATCGTAGCTGAGAACTTCCCTAATCTGGGGAATGAAACATTCAAGTTCTAGAGGCAGAGAGAACCCCTCCCAAGATCAAGGAAAACAGGCCAACACCCCGGCATGTAATAGTAAAACTTGCAAATCTTAGAACCAAGGAAACCATCTTAAGGGCAGTTAGGGGGAAGAGATTCCTTACGTACACAGGGAGGAACATCAGAATAACGTCAGACCTATCCACAGAGACCTGGCAAGCCAGAAAGGCCTGGCAAGACATATTCAGGATACTAAATGAGAAGAACATGCAGCCAAGAATACTTTATCCGACAAGGCTTTCATTTAGAATGGATGGAGAGATGCAGAGCTTCCACGACTGGCAGAAGTTGAAAGAATATGTGACCACTAAGCCGGCCCTGCAAGAAATATTAAGGGGGGTTCTATAAAAGGAGAAAGACCCCCAAGAGTGATCTACAACAGAAATTTACAGGGACAATCTATAAAAACAACGTCTTCACAGGCAACATGATGACAATTAATTCATATCTTTCAATAATCACTCTCAATGTGAATGGCCTAAACACTCCCATAAAACGGCACAGGATTGCAGATTGGATAAAAAGACAGGACCCATCCATATGCTGTCTACAAGAGACTCATTTTGAACCTAAAGATACATCCAGACTGAAAGTGAAGGGATGGAGATCCATCTTCCATGCCAGCGGACCTCAAAAGAAAGCTGGGGTAGCAATTCTTATATCAGACAAATTAGATTTTAAACTAAAGTCTGTAATAAGAGACACAGAAGGACACTATGTCATTCTTAAAGGGTCTATCCAACAAGAAGATCTAACAATTGTAAATATCTATGCCCCCAACAGGGGAGCAGCCATATACATAAGCCAACTGTTAACCAAAATAAAGAGCCATATTGATAATGCGTTAATTGTAGGAGACCTCAATACTCCACTCTCAGCAATTGACAGATCATCTAAGCAGAAAATCAACAAGGAAACAAGAGCTTTGAATGATACATTGGACCAGATGGACCTCATAGATATTTATAGAACATTCCACCCTAAAACAATAGAATACTCATTCTTCTCGAGCGCACATGGAACTTCCTCCAGAATAGACCATATACTGGGTCACAAATCAGGTCTCAACCAATACCAAAAGATTGAGATTATTCCCTGCATATTCTCAGACCACAATGCTCTAAAACTGGAACTCAATCACAAGAAAAAAATTGGCAGAAATTCAAACACTTGGAAGCTAAAGACCACTCTGCTCAAGAATGTTTGGGTCAACCAAGACATCAAAGAAGAACTTAAACAATTCATGGAAATCAATGAGAACGAAAACACATCGGTCCAAAACCTATGGGATACTGCAAAGGCGGTCCTAAGGGGGAAATACATAGCCATCCAAGCCTCACTCAAAAAAATAGAAAAATCCCGAATTCACCAACTAACTCTACACCTTAAAGAACTAGAGAAAAAGCAACAAACGACGCCTAAGCCACGCATTAGAAGAGAAATAATTAAAATTAGAGCAGAAATCAATGAATTAGAAACCAGAAACACAGTAGATCAGATCAACGAAACTAGAAGTTGGTTCTTTGAAAGAATTAATAAGATCGATAAACCACTGGCCAGACTTATCCAAAAGAAGAGAGAAAGGACCCAAATTAATAAAATTATGAATGAAAGGGGAGAGATCACGACTAACACCAAGGAAATAGAAACAATTATTAGAAATTACTATCAACAACTATATGCCAATAAACTGAGCAATCTGGATGAAATGGAGGCCTTCCTGGAAACCTATAGCTGCCAAACTGAAACAGGAAGAAATTGACAACCTGAATAGGCCAATAACCAGTAACGAGATTGAAGCAGTGATCAAAAACCTCCCAAAAAACAAGAGTCCAGGGCCTGATGGATTCCCTGGGGAATTCTACCAAACATTCAAAGAAGAAGTAATACCTATTCTCCTGAAGCTGTTTCAAAAAATAGAAACAGAAGGAAAACTTCCAAACTCATTCTATGAGGCCAGCATTACCTTAATCCCCAAACCAGGCAAAGACCCCATCAAAAAGGAGAATTTCAGACCGATATCCCTGATGAATATGGATTCCAAAATCCTCAACAAAATCCTAGCTAATAGAATCCAACAATACATTAAAAGGATCATCCACCACGACCAAGTGGGATTTATCCCCAGGATACAAGGGTGGTTCAACATTTGCAAATCAATCAACGTGATAGAACACATTAATAAGAGGAGAGAGAAGAAACTGTATGGTCCTCTCAATTGATGCAGAAAAAGCATTTGACAAAATACAACATCCTTGCCTGATTAAAACTCTCCAGAGTATAGGGATAGAGGAAACATTCCTCAAGCTCATAAAATCCATCTATGAAAAACCCACAGCGAATATCATCCTCAATGGGGAAAAGCTGAGAGCCTTTCCCTTAAGATCAGGAATACGTCAAGGGTGCCCACTCTCACCACTGTTGTTCAACATAGTACTAGAAGTCCTAGCAACAGCAATCAGACAACAAAAAGAAATAAAATGTATTCAAATTGGCAAAGAAGAAGTCAAACTCTCTCTCTTCGCAGACGACACGATACTTTATGTGGAAAAACCAAAAGACTCCACCCTCAAATTACTAGAACTCATCCAGCAATTCAGTAATGTGGCAGGATACAAAATCAATGCACAGAAATCAGTTGCTTTCTTATACACTAACAACACAACTGTAGAAAGAGAAATTAAAGAAACGATTCCATTTACAATAGCACCAAAAGCTTGGAATAAACCTAACCAAAGAGGTAAAGGATCTATACTCTAGGAACTACAAACACTCATGAAAGAAATTGAAGAAGACACAAAAAGATGGAAAAATATTCCATGCTCATGGGTCAGAAGAATAAACATTGTTAAAATGTCTATGCTACCCAGAGTAATCTATACCTTCAATGCCATCCCGATCAAAATTCCAATGACATTTTTCAAAGTGCTGGAACAAACAATCCTACAATTTGTATGGAATCAGAAAAGACCCCGAATCGCCAAGGAGATGTTGAAAAAGAAAAACAAAGCTGGGGGCATCACGTTGTCCGATTTCAAGCTATATTACAAAGCAGTGATCACCAAGACAGCATGGTACTGGCACAAAAACAGACATATAGACCAATGGAACAGAATAGAGAACCCAGATATGGACCCTCAACTCTATGGTCAAATAATCTTTGACAAAGCAGGAAAAAACATGCAATGGAAAAAAGTCTCTTCAATAAATGGTGCTGGGAAAATTGGACAGCCACATGCAGAAGAATGAAACTCGACCATTCTCTAACACCACTCACAAAGATAAACTCAAAGTGGATGGAAGACCTCAATGTGAGACAGGAATCCATCAAAATCCTAGAGGAGAACATAGGCAGTAACCTCTTTGACATCGGCCACAGCAACTTCTTTCAAGATACATCTCCAAAAGCTAGTGAAACAAAAGCAAAAATGAACTTTTGGGACTTCATCAAGAGAAAAAGCTTCTGCACAGCAAAGGAAACAGTCAACAAAACAAAGAGGCAACCCACAGAATGGGAGAAGATATTTGCAAATGACACTACAGATAAAGGGCTGGTATCCAGAATCTATAAAGAACTTCTCAAACTCAACACCCAAAAAACAAATAATCAAGTCAAAAAGTGGGCAGAAGAGATGAACAGACACTTCTCTGAAGAAGACATACAAATGGCTAACAGACACATGAAAAAATGTTCATCATCATTAGCCATCAGGGAAATCCAAATCAAAACCACACTGAGGCAGTTGTGTCCCGGATTGCCAAGATGTCGTTCCCCAAGTACGAGCCGTCGCGTCTGGCTACCCTACCCTCTACCCTCGACCCAGCCGAATACAACGTATCTCCGGAAGCCCGGAAGGCGGAAGCCGAGCGGTTGGCCATAAGATCCCGGCTTAAACGGGAGTATCTGCTTCAGTACAACGACCCCAGCCGCCAAGGGCTCATCGAAGATCCTGCCTTGATTCGTTGGACCTATGCAAGATCAGCAAACATCTATCCCAATTTCAGACCCACTCCCAAGACCTCGCTCTTAGGAGCTCTGTTTGGAATTGGGCCCCTCTTCTTCTGGTTTTATGTTTTCAAAACTGACAGAGATAGGAAAGAAAAACTTATCCAGGAAGGAAAATTGGATCGAACATTGAACATTTCATATTAAGTCTGGCAATGATAACTCTATATATTATTGTTTAAATAAAGCTTCTATTAATCATTAAAAAAAAAAAAACCACACTGAGATACCACCTTACACCAGTTAGAATGGCCAAAATGGACAGGGAAAGAAACAACAAATGTTGGAGAGGTTGTGGAGAAAGGGGAACCCTCTTACACTGTTGGTGGGAATGCAAGTTGGTACAGCCACTTTGGAAAACAGTGTGGAGGTTCCTCAAAAATTTAAAAATAGAGCTACCCTATGACCCAGCAATTGCACTCCTGGGTATTTACCCCAAAGACACAGCTGTAGTGAAAAGAAGGGCCATATGCACCCCAATGTTCATAGCAGCAATGTCCGCAATAGCCAAACTGTGGAAAGAGCCGAGATGCCCTTCAACAGATGAATGGATAAAGAAGATGTGGTCCATATATACAATGGAATATTACTCAGCCATCAGAAAAGATGAATACCCAACTTTTACATCAACATGGATGGGACTGGAGGAGACTATGCTAAGTGAAATAAGTCAAGCAGAGAAAGTCAATTATCATATGGTTTCACTTATTTGTGGAACATAAGGAATAACATGGAGGACATTAGGAGAAGGAAGGGAAAAATGGGGGGGCGGAATTGGAGGGAGAGATGAACCATGAGAGACTATGGACTCTGAGAAACAAACAGGGTTCTAGAGGGGAGGGGGAGGGGGGATTGGTTAGCCCGGTGATGGGTATTAAGGAGGGCACGTACTGCATGGAGCACTGGGTGTTATACGAAAACAATGGATCGTACATCAAAAACTAATGATGTATTGTATGGTGACTAACATAATATAATAAAATTAAAAACTACAAAAAAAAAAAAAACTAGGTAAAAAAAAAAAGTTGAAAATAGAGCTACCATACGATCCAACAATTGCACTACTGGGTATTTACCCCAAAGATACAAATGTAGGGATCCGAAGGGGTACGTGCACCCCGATGTTTATAGCAGCAATGTTCACAATAGCCAAACTGTGTATTTCTGTATATATATATTCACGAGGCTTGTCCAGCCTTAGTTCCCCTGAAAGCAGAGCCTTAGGCAAAGACTTACATGCTGGTGGTTTATTTGGAAAGTGATCCTAGGTGGCAGGAGTGAAGGATGGAGGGAGGGAATAAGCAAGGGAGGGCAAGTCAGTAAAGGACTATGTTGTTGAGTTGACCACTGTGTGGGCAACTGATGCTTCATCCCACGGTACCTTCTGAGGAGCTTAGGAAGTGTATCACATGAGTACAGGGGATGAACTGGCCCACCAGCCTGCACCCAGTGCTGGCCAAAGTAGCTCTGAGGACTTTAACTCATCTGCACCTCCTGGATATACCCCAGTGTTCTGGGTCCTTCCCCAGGGTCTCAGAGAAGCTTCAGAGAGTGAAAAGTATGCGGTGTGGGGCACAGTTAGGCATCATCAGGCTGCTCTGGGGGAAGCCGGCCTGAGCCTGCACTGAACTAGTCATCACAAAGGTGCCTGGAGTCAGAACTCAGCCGGAAAAATTTTGAAGAAAGGCACACAGGCGGTGTCCGACACTGGTCTTTGTCTAACTGACGTCATCAAAACTGTGCAATCACTGTGATGGGTGGGTTGGCGAATTTCATCATTCTATCCTGCCCTGGTCCAAGACTGCAAATTAGTTGAAGAGAAACACCCTGCCACCTCCCCTGGTCTGGGTGAGGCCTTAGTTTCCTTTGTTTCTAGAGGTCTCTTAGAGGGCTGTTCTTAGCCTTGGCCTAAAATAGAAGGCATCCTTTTCTCTTCCAATGCTTTTTAAAAATCAAAGAGTTGGGGCACCTGGGTGGCTCAGATGTTTGAGCGTCTGCCAGGGTCATGGGATCGAGCCCCACGTCGGGCTCCTGGCTCGGTGGGGAGTCTGCTTCTCCCTCTCCCTCTGCCTGTGGCTCCCCCTGCTCCTGCTATCTCTCTCTGTATCTCTCTATCCCAAATGAATGAGTAAAATCTTTTTTAAAAAATCAAAGGATTATTTACATACAGGGAAAATGGACAGATTTTAAGTGTTCACTTCTATCAGTTTTGATAAATGCATATACTTACATAATCCACATCCCTAGCAAGATATAGAATATTTCCATCATCCCAGGAGCATCCTTTTACCCCTTCCCAATCAACATCCCCCACACTCCAGAACCAACCACTGCTTTGATTACTAGCACCATATATTAATTTTCTCATGTTGAAAACTCCATATAGATGGAATCATCTTTGTATATGATTTCTTTAACTCAGCATAATGTTCTGGAAGTTCATCGATATTATTTCATGTCTTTGCAATTAGTACCTTTTTGTTGCCTTGTAGTATTCCACGGTATGAATCTACCACAATTTATCCATTCTAGTCCTGATTGACACTTGAGTGGTTTCTAGGCCGTAGCTATTATGAATAAAGCTGCTATGGACAAGTCTTTTCATGGACATATGTTTTCATTTCTCTTGGAAATTTCTCTAGGAGACTGCTGGGTCATAGGATAGCTATATATTTAACTATATAACAGAAGTGGTTGTAACATTTTATACTCCCACCAGCAATGTATTAGAGATCTGATAGCTCCATATCCTTGCCAATATCTGGTGTTCTCTGTTCTTACTCATTTTAGCCCTTCTGGTGGGCATTAACAGTATTTCATTGTAGTTTTAATTGATATTTCCCTGGTGACTAATGATGTTGAATCCTCTTTCATGTGCTTATTGGCTATTTGAATATTTTCTGGTTGAATATTTCTTGGTTAATGTCTGACTAAATCTTTTGCTCCTTTCTTTATTGGGTTGTTTGTCTTTTTATTATTGGATTATATGAATTCTTTACATATCCCAGAATCAAGTCTTTTTATCAGGTCTATGTGTTACACATGTTTTCTCCCAGTCTGGCTTGCCTATTCATTTTCTCAACAGTGTCTGGTTGACAAGCAGAAATGTAAAATTTTGACTTTGTTCAATAATTGTTTTTTTTCTTTGATGTTTAGTACTTTCTGGGTCCCCTCTAAATCATCTTTGCCCATTCCAAGGTCATAAAGATGTACTCTTAAGTTTTCATGTAGGAGCTTTGTAGTTTTACGAGGCATATGCTGGATTGTTCTGGACAGTCTGTGCCGACTTATATTTTTTACCTAAAAAAGTTGGTAGTCCTTTATATTACCTATGGACACTGGTGGGGACATTACCTTGCAGACTGATGAATTATGGAGACCTCTGAAAATCCTGACTGTGTTTCCCATATTTACATCAAGATCCGTCCTTGAGATGGTATGTGAGTTGGGTCTGGGATGGAGGAATGGTTTCTATATTTTTCTATATTTGCTTTGGTGATGCTGCTTAGCTAATCCCAGCCCACATATGCCTGTCACCACACACAGGGTCACTCTGCTGTGGAAACCTGACTTATGTTAAATGCCTGTGTTGACACTTCTTTTCTTAAATGAATGGGCTTTTTATTTAACTGGTGGCTGCTGAATTTGTGGGGGCTGCCAGGTCATTAAAATGATGTTTGTTTGAATTTGGCAGAATGAAAAATTGGACCTATATTTACTTTTTTTTTGTTCCCAAGGCTGTTCTCACCACTCACCCCTAACAATACTCTTTTGATTTTATGAAGAAGCCTTTGCAAAACAGAATGCAATGCAGTAGAGGCTCATGGCATGTTCGAGACTTCACTGGTGGGTAGCCCCTCCATTCTCTAATGCCTGCAAGTGAAGAAGCTAAGAGGCCCTGGACTTACAGACATTAGGAATGGAAGTGGCTTTTCTGAAATTGCACATTAATTATACAAAATGTCACTGAATACCAGCTGGCCATTATTTTATGCATTTAGGCAGCATCTTGAGTTTGGCATCTTCAGGGAAAGAGCACGGAATCAGAAGTTTCCAGTTATCTTCTGGGCTGTGCTACTTGCTATCAATATGATTTTCAACATGTCATAGATCCTCTGTGCATCTGTCATTTCATCTGTAAGACAGAAGCGATAGTAGCTAGTGTGTTGGGACAGGCTAAGCTATACTGAAGTCACCAATATGAGTCCAAGTCTTTGTGGCTCAGTCATAAAGCCTAATTTTTTTCCTTGGGCAACATTTTTAATTCTTGAGCATCTCATAGCTTCTCTCTTCCACCTGGTGACCCAGAGGTCTCAGATCTCATCATCTTGTCCTAAGCTGTCACTGGGCTTTCAAAGTCACCCCTTCGGTGGAGGAGACACACGGCCTGTTAACTGCCTTGACTTGGGAGTGACACCCATCATCCCTGCTCACAGTCCGTGTGAGTCACATTCCCCGAGGGAGGCTGGGAAGTGCAAGGGAGCACGTGCACTTGTTAAATAACAAAATTCAACCACGTAAATGTGAAGATCTGATTAGCTTTATTATGTGATTCATGAATAGGACAGCACCCCATTTGGCAAGTAGAGAGGCACTCCAAGGAGTTGAGTATATCCTGTCTTTGTTATTTTTTTTTTAAAGATTTTTATTTTTATTTGAGAGAGAGAGAATGAGCGACAGAGAGCACGAGAGGGAAGAGGGCAGAGGGAGAAGCAGACCCCCTGCTGAGCAGGGAGCCCGATGTGGGACTCGATCCCGGGACTCCAGGATCCTGACCTGAGCCGAAGGCAGTCGCTTAACCAACTGAGCCACCCAGGCGCCCCTGTCTTTGCTATTTTTATAAAAAGATTTATTTATTTATTTGAGAGAGAGAGAGAGAGAGAGAGAAAATTTGCAGGGGGGAGGGGCAGAGGGAGAGAATATCAAGCAGACTCCCTGCTGAGCGCAGAGCCCACCACGGGGATCCATCCCATGACTCTGAGATCATGACCTGAGCCAAAATCATGAGTTGGATGCTTAACCGACGGAGCCACCCAGGCGCCCCTGTCTTCGCTATGTGTGCCTCACACCTGTTCTCTGATGCTCAGAAGAGATTACAGATGAAAGCACATTATAAATAATGTACTCCCCTTATAGCAAGATTATATCAATTTATATTTCACCCAAGACGTGTGGATTCAGATGTATTTGCTGGCTTTGTACACACTTAACCATTTTTTTTATTGTTGCCTCACTTCCATACTTCAGCAATGACTTTTTTAAAGCTGGCTGACAAACAAGTTCTTTACTCTCTACCTTTTCATACCTCACCACATGGCTACACATCACTTGGTTAGACTAACAAAGCAAAAGCACATTGGGATGAGTGGAAGATTGGAATAAGAGAAGGGTTTTAGGGGAGCTGCCGGGGTCTGTAGAAATGTGAACTAGCTGCTAATAAATCCTGCCGGTTCTGCTCTAAGGACCACTAACAAGCAGCTGTGATTTGCATACAAACTGCTCACTGAAGCCTTCCTCGAGTAGCTTCGTAGCTTCGTAGCTTCTTAGCTTCGACAGAACTCCTAGCAATCTTATTTGGGTTATTGATTTGTTCAGCGCCACCACTCCTCAAAGAGAGTACAGAGGCAGGCTTCCATGAAGCCAAAGGCAAATTATTAGAATTCTGGAATGAGTGGAATCTGAAATAATGAGGTCTTATTTTACTTTGCCCTGGAGGTTTCTATGTCATATTGGGAGAGGAAAAAAAATATTTGTTTTCTTTAAAAACAACAACTTTCATTGTGCAAAAGTAGAGTTAGAAAACAAGTCAATATAACAACCTCATGGTACAATGGGACTTGTTCTGTTATTAATTTCACCGTTCGAGGCATTTAACTTAAAAGAGTTCAGCTCCCCCCCCCACCCCCATTAGGCTCATTTAATTTTGAACTCAGGGCTTATAAACATAACTACAAAGTCACTGTCTCTGCTATGAATTTGTTTGATTCTCTAAAGCTCTGAACCATGAATTGTGCATGTGATGTGTATACCCGAAGTCTTTCTCAGGCAGGGAGATCCATATATCAGCGGTCACACACACGGCCTTACCTAGAGAAGCCTCCACAGAGCCCATTATAACTCCCGCTCTTGCTTGCTTTCTGCACCACATCTGTAATAAAACACTGCACACGGGACATATGTTCTTAGCTTTGGAACGTGAGGGGGTCCTGATTTTCTTCACCGCCCTGGCGTCCATTCCCTCTCTTAGGTGACATCCATCTACAGCGTGTGCAATAATGGAAGGACTTCCCATTGAGGTACCCTGCCTTGTCTTGGCCAAGAGACGAGCACGTGACCAAGCGAAGCCAATCAGAATTCTCTCTTGGGGGAGTCAGTGTGTTGACCACAAGGATGTAAGCTATTAGAGTTGATTCTTCCTCAGTTGCCTCCTGAAGAGGTCATCATTATTTCCTGCTACCTGGACTTCTGAAGGTTCTCTGATTCTTTTCTGCTTAATATTTAATCCTTTTCTTCCTTTCCATGTTCTCTTCCATACCTTCCCCCCAGTTTCTCTTTTTTGCTTAGATTGACTCTCATTGGTTTCCTTTACCTGCAAGTAGGAATTCCATTTCAGTGTAGTTATTTGCATTTGCCTTAGAATCGCAGAATTTCAATAGGATGGAACCTTAAAGATAAACTCAAAACACAAGTAGATCTGAAAGGTTGGCTGAGCTCCTTCATTCATTATAATTTCATCTATTAAAAGTAGTCAAAAGAACCATTGTACAAAGCTTGAAAATATGTTTGTCCCCTAGATCCCCTGATCATAATATTTGAAGTAAAAAGAATCCTCTTCATCATAGACTCACAGACTCAACTTCTCAGTTGGCATGGCCACTCAGTCTCACAGGCTCAGGCTCCTCAGTGCCAAATTGTCCAAAACGAGACTCAATTTTCCCCATACTTGTCTCCAGGGAGCCACAGAGGAGAATTCGGGATAAAAAATGAGTTCTCATTTTCATCCTGTTGTGACTTCTCCCCTGACATCCCTCTTAGAAAGGTGATATGTGATAGAATAGTTTAGAATTGTATTTTTTCCGGAAGCTTCTAAAAGCTCTATCTACCTACTTACCTATCATCTATCTACCTATCCATCCATCCATCCATCCATCCATCCATCCATGCAACTATCTACATATAATTGTTTTTCATTATAATTGTTATTAAATTTGGAAAATAGAGAAGAAATAAAGTCTCGCCTAATCCTAGCACCCAGAGAGAACTCCTGTTAACATTTTGGTGTGGTTCCTTTCCTATAGATTTTCATGTGCTATTACTAATAATGCATGTGCATTTTTAATCTTGCATCTGCTTAACATTAGATAATGAGCAGTCTGTGTATGGCAGGCAATACAGGCTTTATAATCATCTGCCAAAGGGCTCTATGTTATTCTATTAAGTGGCTGTTCTATATTTACTCAGCCATTTACCTTCTGGACATTTAGACAGGTTGAGTAAATACAGAATACATTTTATACCTACACTTGCCTTGGTAGAATAATGCAGACAGCTCCATGTCCTGCTTAGGTGAGGGATTTACAAAGCATTTGCAGTTCATTTGGTTCTTTTGCTACTAGAGACAAGATGGCTCATATACTTGCTTGTCACAACACAAATATCTGAAGTCACAAAACAGTGGGAGACTTTTAAAAGCCAAATGTGATGCTCATCCTTTAAAGTTTGAGAGAACAATAGCTTTTTTTTTTTTTTTTTTACTCCTAGCCTCTAGAATTGGTAAGATTTTAATAATTTGTATTTAATTTCTACCACTGAGTTTATTGGGTTTAAGTTTTGGATCTCAATCTCTTTGGATTTATTTCTGCTCCTTCCCCTACATTTCAGCAGAAAATGATTGTGTTTGGGTTTCCACTCTTGGAGGGCATTCCCTGGTCTGAACTGTTTTCATTTATTTTATTTTAACATTACAAAGACATTTCCAGTTATATTTGGTTTTGCAATTCATTCCTCCCTCTGTTTCACAAAAACCATAAAACCCACATTGTCTAAAAATGCTGTGTTGAGCAAAATGGATTCAGTCCTCCTTGGAGAGCAGAAAAGGATGGAGCCAGTATGTGTTATAAACATTTCCAGGGAGATTGCCTCTTTCCCAGAATTGGTTTTAGACAAAGGCTGCTGACCAGTTGTGCGATTTCATTTCGGGTTGCTGACCCTGGACCCTACTTGAACTTGACTTCGGATGTCATGTAGGCATCTACCCACATCACATCTATGTCTTTTCAGCTCTCAGTTCTTCGGTCTCTCAGCCTCCGCTGGTTCGGCCTCTGCCATTATTTTTTTAAGGACCAGAGCCATGAAAAACCAAGGCTTTGGATTTCTGAATGAAGGTTTCTAATGTTAAACTTGGTGGTTTCCTGTCACAGAAGCACAGACCCCATGGATTCTGATCGCTCTGCAATGTGGAGCTTTCTCTTCCAGTTAGATTAAACATCCTCATTCCCTTCAGTTGCAACATTTGATCATCCGTGCTCAGAGTCTGCAAATTCTTTGAACAGTTTATTTTCAGCAGATTATAACTAGCCTTTCATTTTCCAATCTGAGGAAAACCAAGTGGAAAGTGTGGGTTTTCTGTGGGATTTTTTTCCCTGTTTGCCCTTATATTTAATTGAGGACTGTGATGGATGGAACTCAGATGGAGAGCTTTCTCATGCAGGCCCTTGCTTCCTGGTGGGTACCTGTGTTCTACATGTTGTTGAACAGAATCCTACTTACCCTTATGAAATTACAGGTATTAGCCCCTGGCCACTGGGTCTGTGGCACTTGTGGTCTCAACCCGAGGCTTGAATTTTCAAAGAATCTGAGTCTTGCTCCCTCTACAGAGACCACCTCACAATCGTCCTTACCACCCTCCACCCCTTCCTTTCCTGCCCAGATTGAAGGAGGGAGAGAAGAGAAGGGAAGAAATATGTAGTAGGCATATTGCTCGCCTCACTGGTATTTTTGGGTTGGAAGAACTGTCCATTCCTTAGGGAACTTAGGTAACAAATAGGCATGGTCTTTTTGGAGGCACACATGCATTTTATATCACCTTTGGTGCTTACTCACACTAGTCTTGTTATTTTCGCACAAGCCTGCCTTCTCTGCTAAATAGGAACCAGCTGAGGGTAGAGAGACATCTTGATCAGCAAACGTTTATTGAGTGTCTCCCAGGGACTCTGTGCTGGGAGAAGAGGTGACTTCCTAGTTGGATTTGAGTAAGTTCACAGATATTCCACAGGCCTTCTTCCCCAGCAGCCCCCTGTATTCGTTTTCTGGGGCCATAACAAATGCCTACAACAGATGGCTTAAAACAATGGAAATTTATTCTCTCCCAGTTCTGGAGTCCAGAAGTCCAAAATCAAGTTGTTGGCAGGGCCTCCTGCCCTCTGAAGACTCTAGGGAAGAATCCTTTCTTGCGTCTTCCAGGTTCTGGTGGCCCAAGCATTCTTTAGCTTCTCACTGTAAGACTTTAATCTCCGTTTCCACCTTCACATGACTTTCTCATCTCTCTGTCTCCTTTTCTGCCTCTCAAAGGACACCTGGTGTTGGAGTTAGGGCCCACCTGTGTCATCCAGGTGCTCTCACCTTGAGATCCTTAACTGAATTACATCTGCAAAGACCTTTTTTTCCTGAATAACATTCACAGGTTCTAGAGATTGAGATATGGATGTATCTTTTTAGGGGCCACCATTCAACCTGCTATACCCAGCAATCTGAGTTATACAGAAAGAGGCTGGGTTTCAGAGGTTTGCAGGCCTCATCTGAAAGTTGGATTGGATTTTGGTTCTGTTAAGTAGATAGGACCAGGACTGTGTCATGCCTCTCCCTCTAATTGCATCTCCTTTTCCCCATCCACAAAGAGGAGGTGTACAGGTTGGACTTTTTCTCTGCCTTTTGTGTCCAGCCTGTTCTACTTGTTCTGTCATGGAGCCTCTTCCCAGAGGAACAAGGCCAAACATTCACACTAGTTGCTAATGACTTGTGAATTTGCAACCAAAAATATGCCTCCTTACTTCACAATTCACTTAATAACAAGTTAATTATTTATAGAGTTTTAAAAAATGTCTTTTCTAACTGCAGTCAGTATTTGAACTATCCCACGCACCGAGGAGAGAATACTATCCTTCCCTTTTTTGAAGACGGTTCTTGTTTGTTCCGTGTCAAATCAAGGCCCCTTCAGCAGTGAAATTCTAAGTACACCCCAGATGCAAGGTGGGCAGCTTCTTTGGAGAAGCTATTACCTTGTGTTTGTTTCCCTCATCACTTTCCTTAGTGATTTTTATTTGGCTTAAGTCAAGTCCTGACAGTACAGAATCAACCATTAAATGGGTTTTCAAAGGTGCGGTTCATGAAGAATCCCCTGGAGCCACCTGGGGCCCGCACTAGAAATAAATAGACCTGAGTCTCCCATTTCACTCCCACTTGAGAATCTAGGCTTTCATTCTTGAGACTACAAAGGGGGAGGGTAGAACTTATTAGAGTCGGAAGACAAGGATTCTGGCCCCTTTGCTAACTGGTGAGTGACTTCACATATGTCACTTCAACTTCTCTTGGCTTTGATGTTCCCATCTCAGACTGGTCTTAAACTACCAACCCTCCTCTAGTTCTGAAAATCCAATTCTGCCTGTGACTCTAAGGTTCATTTCTAGCTCTAAAATAAAGCTTCTACAATTGGTGTCTTTATTACTTGCAAAATCAGTTTGGAAGTAGGAAATAGATCATCCATCTACAAAGTTATTAATCATTCTCTGTTTATTCAACCCCTCTCCACAAAGCAGAATTTGTTTTAGTTTGCAGCTTAGCATTCCAGTGGCTTTGGATGGAGAAAAGTCTTGGGTATCTTTACCTGGGTCTTAGCTAACTCCACCTCTTCATCCGGGTCTTACATAACCAAGATGGCTTCTCTTAAATGGAAAGTTGTCTGAAACTTTAGTGGAAGGGTAATTATGCCAATCAGTATATTTTTGTTAATAGCAGCCCAAATCTCAGTGACTTAACACAATAAAATTGTATGGTTTGCTCATACAGAGTCTAGTGTAGATGTTCCTAGTCTGGAGGCTCTGCTGTGAGGAAAGCCTCTTCTTCAAGCTGTGATACAGCTTTCCTCCCTCACAGGCTTTCACTTCAGAGTCCACGTTTATGGCTTGGAAGAGAGTATGCAAGCACGTGCACCCAAAGAAGATAATACTGGAAATTAGGTGATCCCAACCAAACTGCAAAGGATGTTGCAAATGTATGCTTCCTGTGTGGGCAGGAAGAAGGAACAGGTTGGGTGAGCATATAGAATTATCTCTGTGACAGTAATTCTATTTCCTACTTTGGAGGGACGAAGAGAAAGAGGCCAAATGATTACTCTTAGCCCTCATGGTATAGCTGGGTAGATCTCAGAAGAAAATTTGTAATTTCTTTTACACTCCTGAAGACATTGATCCACGCTTGCCTTGTCATCATTTTCTACCACAGAAACATTATTTAACCCAAGACTGTGGTTTTATTCCTTAATTTGCATCATGTGCTCCCAGTGCCTCATGGGAATAAATGGGAAACAATTTGGGTGACTGACAGCCTCTACTCACTGAGGCTTATACTTCCTTGTAAAAGGGCATCCAACCACATCTTAAGAATTTGGAAGGGTAATAATCATGACAATAGTTAACATCTATTAAGTGCCTACTATATACTTAGCACCATGGTAGGCAGGCGTTAGATCTACCTTATTTAGCTCTCTCATTTAATCTTCAAAATTTACTTTTGCCAAATGACTTAGAAACTGACTAACTTCTAAGGCTGGATTTCTAAGCGATTTTGGGGAAAAGAACAAATGTAATTCCTTTTAAGGTGTTCCCCTTGAGAACGGCAATCATTTGGATGGATAAGTTCTGACGGGTTTGTGAAAACACTCGTCATATGACCATAGAGTCCCATCTCAAGTGACTTGGAGAGGGCCTGGGGCTGGCCTGTCATCACTTCTGCTGGCAGATGGGGTTGCCCATCTGCTCTTCATTTTCATTGTCGCTTGCTCAGCCTGAAAGCTTGCAGTCAAAATGTTCGACAGATCTCCTTGTCCATCTAAGTGGACAGAACTGTTTGTCAAAGATGGAGGGGGTCAGTATTCTCTTGGGGCGTCTTGGGGTCTGTTTTGGGGAGCTGTGCTTTGGGGGGCCCTGACTGAAGAGTAACAGCAGTGGTTGGGAAGGGTACTACTAATGTGCCCAGACACTTTTTCATGGATGAAATTAGCATCTCTGGACATCCTTCCTTCTCTTGGAGGTAGTAGCTCGATGTCCTTCTTGTCCAGCAAAAATCCTCATGCTCCCTATGCATTCCTCAGATTTATCCTAAATAAAGGTAGGTGGTTAAGGGATGTCTGAATCCTTCCTTCTCTCCTCCACAGCTCTAGACATGTCCCTAAAGATAAATTTCCCAGGGACTTTTGTGGGGTTGGAGTGGAGTAAAGTAAGAGGTCATCAAGCAGTTAGAATGGAGACCAAGTCTTTAGGGTACCTCTAGCACAAAAGATGTGCTATTTGGGATGGACACTCAAACATATTTTTAGAACAGGTTTTCTTTTATTTTCTTTTTTAAAGATTTATTTATTTATTAGAGAAAAAGAGTGCGAGCATGGTGGAGGGGCAAAGGGAGAGAGAGAGAGAGTCTCAAGCAGACTCCCCACTGAGCACAGAGCCCAATGACAAGGCTGGATCTCGAGAGTCAGATGTTCAACCAACTGAGCCACCCAGGCCCCCCAAGAACAGGTTTTCAAGAGAACTTTATGCCACCAAGACAATGGAAAACATTTCCTCACACCTAAAGTACCCCGTCTAGTGATGCCAAAGCCCCTGCTGTGCAAAGGTGAGCTCAGAATCTGGACCAATCGCTTTTTAAATTACAGCCCCTGTTTCAATATGTCATTAGGATTTCTGATGAAAATGGGCTAAAGCAAAAAGTCTTTTAAGGTATAAAATCCTAGCTTTTAGTTCCTGAAATACAGCTTTAAAATGTCTTGGTTCTACTCAACTGTGCAAAAGGAGAAGGGCAAAGACAACTGGGCAAATGCTTTGAAGCTTTTTTAGGAGAATAGGGCAGATTTGCACAGATGCTCTTCACTGCGTACATATACGCTCCTCCGGGGCCTTTTAGCTCATGAATTTGGCTGTAGTAGCTTCGTGGTGCAGCCTTGGATATGGAGTTGCCAAAGGAGGTGAGCTCTGTCTTCTATCCATTCATTAGGGGCCAAGCTGCTGTGCTGGTTGTGTGTGTGTGTGTGTGTGTGTGTGCGCGTGTGTGTTGTGTGTGTGAATATCCAGTAGATGATTAAACAAGATTAAAGAAATACCAGAGCAATTGACTTCACTTGACTTTTTAGGAACATACACTTTGTGAGGGTGACATAGATCTTTCTCCCTGTTTTCTGATCATCAGGGATTATCTTTGGTCCTCAGGCCTCATCCTTCTGTGCTCTGACACCACCAGGGCCAACACCGCCCATCTCTGATGTAATATGTATCCTGGGCCTGATATTTATAGGATAATCCAATAGAGCCACTAAACAACTATATAACATGTTAGTAAGGTTGTTTGATTTGAAAGTCTTTTGCTAAATAACCATAATAGCCATAAACTGCTAGAGATAGGTTAATGATGATCATAAAATTTATTATTGCAAGTATCTGCTATCTTCCTGAGAGATGCCCTCTCTTTATCACAGTTGGGCTGATTACATTTCCCTGGTTAACATTTCACTCCGGCCTGTGCTTTACTCAAGGTCCCCTCACTTGTCAAGAGCTGAGGCCTGTCAGCTGGGAGCTCCTTTTGGGAATTTGATTTTATTAATACTTTACGGTTAGCAGCCTTTAATTAATGTTAAATGAAAATGAGATCTTAAAGCATTACAGAAGACTTTTCGCTGGGGTGTCAAAATAATTTACAGTGATTAATAAGCTTTAAATGACCATCATAAGAGATCATTTGAATTCCATTTTGATGGTAAGACATCGATTGGAATGTTTATAATTAAAAAAAAAAATGTGTCCCTGGGAAGAATTTCTGGCTGATCTTACCAGTAAGAAATGTCACACTTCTTCTGAAAAACTAGTGTGTCCTTAAGGGGCAGCTGGAGGAACAACATACAAGGGCTGTGTTGGTGGCCTGTCCTGGGTTGTTGTGGGATTCATTATGGGACGCCTGAATGAGCTTTATTTATCCATTCCTTTTCCCTTCTACCCACCCTGCTCAACACACACACACACACACACACACACACACACTTACACTCCTCTTCTGGAAAAAGGTGGAGTATAAACAAATAAAAGCTAACATTTACAGAGACTTTGTCATGTGTCAGATGGTATGCTATTTATAGGCATCGTCTCATTTAATTCTTAGAGAAACTCCACGAGGTATGTCTCATTATTCTCCCCATTTTACCGACCAGGAAACCAAGGCTCACAGTGGTTAATGACTTGCCCATGATGTTCTGCTAGTAAGTGACCGAATGGGATTTATATGGGGGTTTTCGGAATTCAGAGTCAGTATCTTATACGGTTTTCACAGATAAACAGATAACATCTCAAACCCCTGCTTTCCTGCCGGCGAGGAAGCCTGAGAGTCAGGGCAGGTCTCCACCTCCATAAGGAAACAGGGCAGGCCAAGGGATCAGGGCAGAGGCCCTGTGTGTGAATCGTGCTAGGCAAGCTTGGTGGAGGAAGAGGCTACATCGCGGGCCACTGGCCAGTCAGCGGTTGCCCCCCACCCCACCTGGTGCTCCTGGGTCGGCAGCTGGGGGGTGGGGGTGCAGGGGGCTGGCAGAAGGCTGTGTTTAGAAAAGATAGCCCTGGGGCACCTGGGTGGCTCAGATGGTTAAGCGTCTGCCTTCGGCTCAGGTCATGGTCCCAGAGTCCTGGGATCGAGCCCCGCATCGGGCTCCCTGCTCAGCGGGGAGCCTGCTTCTCCTCCCTCTGCCTCTCCCCCTGCTCATGCTCTCTCTCTCTATCTCTGTGTCTCGAATGAATAAACAAAAAAAATCTTAAAAAAAAAAGATAGTCCTGACTCTGCCCTGTTTCATAAACGTTGTTCAACATGTTTATGGTAATGTCCTCCTATCCATTTGTATAGAACCCATTTTCAGATTGGGTCTGAACCGTCACATACAAGAGGAGATTCGGGTCAGTTCTGGCTTCTCCTTTCCCGGATCACCCAGGGTGGAGTTTTCACCCAGGCCACCCTGCCCTGTCTCTGCACACTCCCTGGGGGGTGGGGGTGGGGGGTTCGGCCTCTCCCACGCTCACTGCAGGGTCTTTCCTCTCTGAGGGGCACAAACTGCTTTGCTGGAGACCCAGAGTCAAGCATAAACAGGACACGGAGTGGTAATAGGAAACAATGCCCGCTACTTTTATTAGGCAGCTGCTGGGTGCCAGGCCCAGCAGGACACATGGCACAGTCATGATCTTGCCTGTTCCTCACCCCTATTTCAGTCCCTCCCACTAAAAGCATGCAGGGATGTCTGCAGCTACGCCACTGCCCCCAGCACCTGAGTGGGTGAATGTGTTGATCATGAGTCTTTCCATGGTCTGGGTGTGCTCCTCTCTGGGATCCTGGGTACTCGAGCGCTGCATGGCAATACCAATGAGGCGGAGGCACCTGAGCCCCCTCTGCGAGCCCATTATGTCTGCTCACCTGGCCCAGCCCTGCATAGCTGGCTGGGACCGGGTGCTCTTACCCAATCTCCCCCCATGAGGGGGTTGGAGCTCTTCTTACAGCTGTAATTTTCCATCCCTTTGTGTGGTGATTGGATCATGTCTGCCTCCCCTCCCACAGCTGTCCACCACGGTGCCGCCAGGGCCTGGGGTCCTGCCTGGCCCTCTGGAGTGGTGTCCTGAGTGGGTGCTTGAGTGATGATTTTATGGTCCCTGGGACAGCTTTGCGTGGAGCCCTTGCTGATCGGTAGGAAGCTCAAGGTCAGCTGATGCCCTCTCATTCTGGTGTCTAATTTAAACAAAAGACGTGGGCCAGTTTTCTGTGGAGGGTAATTTATAGACGTTGTGGGTCTTTCGATGTGCCACACATGGGCCACAACTTGCACTCGCATCGTATCTGCCAAGACGAGGAGCTGCTGAACTTCAGAGCTGCAAAGTGTAAACGTGGCCATAGAAACTGCTTAATTGGTTGAACTTTATCGTGGGCCCTTATGCAGCTACTTTGTGATCCGGAACTGGTTTCTCTCAGGTCCTGGAGCGGGGGGGGGGGGGGGGGGGGGGGGGGGGGGGCCGGCCCCCCGTGTAGTC
>NC_058408.1:144067833-144341738 GCF_002201575.2 Neomonachus schauinslandi | reverse complement strand
GGGGGGGGGGGGGGGGGGGGGGGGGGGGGAGTCGCTGTGACAGCTCACCCTTTGATATCCCTGCCCTCCCTGCTGGGCAGACAGCAGCCTCCTTTTTTCCCCCTGTGTGTGTATCTGTATGAGTGTATGTATCAGTGTGTGCACAGGTGTGTCTATATATGTGTTGGGTGTGAATATATATGTGTGTGTAGGTGGGCGTGCACAGATGAACAGGCGGCTGGGTGTTCATGACTGTGCACGTGACCGTGGAAGTGTGTTTATCAGTGTGTGCACGTGCGTGTCTGTATGCACACGTGGCGGTACATTGATGGGAACGCACCTGGCAGTGTGTGCACACAAGTGCATCCGTATGTACAAGCGTGGGGGGGGTGTCTGCGCGCGCAGCGATACGTTGGTGGGAACGTGCCCGGCAGCGTGTGCGCGCGCATCTCTGCATATGTGCGCGGGTGTGGTCTGCGCATGCCCCAGTGGCCCCCGCCGGCAGGGAGAAGACGCGCCGTTGTGCCCCTATCTCTCGCGTGTTGCTGTTATCACTTCGGCTTCCCGAGTCTGGCAGGAGACGCAGAATTAAACGCAGACGCTCTGGTGCCAAAACAAAATCGTGAAAAGATTTGAAGCCCCCGTTCCCTAAACATGCAGCCTATCGAACTGGGAACAAGCCCGGCTTTGTTTCATTTCCTGCGTTGGATGGGGTAGAACAGTCTGGAGCCACATTGGTTCTGATAGTAGAGCTGACTCAAAGCCAGAGAATTTAAAATTGCTGAAACCCCAGGCAGAATGGAGACAGCAAGATGTGACGGAGAGGGGGAAAGCCTATAAGAGAAGGGAAAAAGACATTCTTACCTCGAGTTAGGAATGAGGAGAGGTGGCAGCCCAATTCTTGAGAACTATAGAAGCACAAAGAGGAAGGAAAAAAAAAAAAAGGTTGTTCAGGCAAAGAGACCAGACAGAGGTGGGCCTGGCCCTGACCTCGATTTGCCTTAGATACAGAGTCAGACAGGTGGGTGGGGCTGCCAATAAGCACAGAAAAAACGGGTCCGGTTGAAAGTGTTTTTCTGTCCTGCCCTTAATTTTGTGTGGCTGGGGAAACAAAGGACCCACTGGGAAGCCACCTCCCTGAGCTACAGGGGATCCGGGCCTGGCAGACTCCTGGCCCAGTGCTCCCTGAAGGGGCACTAACAGGAGGTGAAAGCTGGCAGCTCCTGAGGTCTCTCCGTGTGTGCCAGGCTGCCTTGCTGTCTTGTTATTTCGCTTTCTGAAAACAGGTATTTTCCCTTCTATTTGGAGCCTCTGATCTTGAACCAGCTTTTCCTGAGGTTTCTGGTTTTATGGCAACAATGGTGTTGGGCATACTGTTATCAACCAGGTTGTATTTTCACCGATTATGACTCAAGCGTTTCTTTCTTCTTTTTCCCCCCTTCATCCACCCCAAGGGAATTGATGACACTTGTTCCCCAAAACCGTAGCTGCCAAGGTGGCCGGCCTCCAGGTCAGCCTTGAATATGAAGTAGAAGGGGTTTGTGGGAGGGTCACACCAGGCCATGGGAGGAATAGAACAGAGGCGGCAGTGGGGGCAGGGGTTAAGGGAGAATCATTGTGCTGCCAGGGGTGGGAGTCTGAGCCATCTGCAGCCTGGAGTCTGGCTTAGGCCAGGCCCATTAAGTATAGATAGTTACCCCCAAAGCAGGTTCCTGAGACCACATAGGGCCCAAGCCTGGTTTCTCCTCTTACACTGAGCCACTCTCCCCAGGGAGTCACCAGGCCAGGGGGATGGGATCTCCCTTGCTCTGCTCTACCCCGTCCTCCACACTCACCCTCCTGAAATGGGCACATCTGTATAGAAGACCACCCTTCCCAGGAAGGGACCCTTCCTCAGTCCAGAGAGCTGGAGGCTGTGGGTTTTTCAGCAGTGACAATTAGCCACTGACCTCATCTCTGCCGACTCTGTGCCAAAGGAGCACATTAATGGCCATTAAAGCCAAATTTCTAGTCTTCTCAGGTTCAAATGACAACTCTTCCCTCTGTTATCTTTTGCCGAGAAAACTTGGGATAACGAATCTCCTTTATTGGGGTTTATGAAATGAAGTGGGGTACGTTTGTATAGGAGAATACTTTGTAGCTTCTAAAAAGAACGGGGCAAATCTATTCAAAGCAAAGCTAGCCACGATATTATTCTCTGTTCTTTTACTTTGGTAAGTGAAAAAAGCCAGCTGTAGAAGAGTGTGAATTGTTTGATTCCATTTTTATTACATAATTGGTGTATATGTCTGGGAAGCCGTATACCAAACTATTAACGGTAGTTACCTTGGGGGGGAGGGGAGCTTAAGAACTTGTGCTTTTTACTTTATGTATCTTCTCTCTCTATTGAGCATAAACAATCTCTTAAATTAAAAAATCTCTTATTCATTGGCAGTAAATATACTGTCAGTCTAGGATGACCGGAGTTCATGGTGAGGCTTTTTTTTAGTATATGTGGGAAGAACAAGAGAGTAGGAGTCTAGGAGACCTGGCTTTTCTCTTAACCAGGGGTTTTACTTCTTCTTTGTGCCGTGGACCTTTTTGACAGTCTGATGAAATCTTGGGACCCCTTCTCAGAACGATGCTTTAAATACAGAAAATGAAATATATACAAATTACAAAGGAAGCCATCTATATTAAAATACAGTTATGAAAACATTAAAAAAACAGATTTGTGAGATAGTAATATATGTGCATCTTAATGCATCAAGATACAAGATCTAGCTGAAGGTCTAATAACTACTATAATTTAGCATTAGCGATTGAGCATACGTGGTATTTTAAGAAATCTGTAATGACTGAATGTTACATGGAAATATCTCTGATTGCCATTAGTGACAGAGTCAGCTATGTGAATACTACTATGGTGTGTGGCTTTCCTTCATAAATGAAGGAAATGCTAAATTACAGTTATAGGTAGTGAAAATGAAGATGTCATTCTTTTCTTCCCCCATCCGGCACCTCAGACTTGTGTTTGATTTTTCCAGGCTAAGCACTAATGCTCTTAACTAGCTGTGAGACACTGAATGATACTATTACTTCTCTTCAAGTCTCTGGCTCCTCATCTGTAAAATGAAGGGCTTAGCTATGGCAAATGCATACTCTCTTCTGTGTTAACTTTAGCTGATTAAGAATGACTTGGTGAGGCGTGTTGACAACGGTACTGAGATCGCCCCTGATATCGATTGGAAAGGCTGCCATGAGTGATTGGTGATGTCTGCCATGGGCGCTAGATGAGAGGGAAGAGGACCGGCATGCTTGGCACAGATTTCCATTCTTGGGCTAGAGGAGCCTGTGGTCCCTTCCAGCTCTGATATTCTAATAAGTCTGAAATTACTTATTCTCTTCTGATTCTAATTGAAAATATCTATTGTACAACAACAGCAACAGCACGAGGAATGTTAGTTCTTCCTGAGGGATTGGTGTGTGTGTGTGGCATTGGACCAAGTTCTCCCTGTGGACCAAGGCTTTGGATAGGCTTTTCATTAAATGAAATTGTAAGCATTACCTCCAGTTTCAATGATAAAATGGGTACTGGGAACAAATTGTCTAGAAACAAAACAAGAATTAGTAAACACAATCTTACAAATGAGCCATCTGGAGATTTATTTACATAAGAAAAGAGGAAAGCCTTGGTATTTTCATGTTGGGGTTTGTTTCTCTTGCAAGTAGCCACACGGGTGTATTTATCATGAACACACATTGAGCTTTTTAGCAAAGATTGCTGAAAGCCTGAAAAAGTGATACTCATTTGGTTGGTTACTTGGGGACTGGGAAGGAGGAGAAGAGACAGAGTAGGAGTCACCAAAAAAAGAAAAAAAAGTTTTTGAATGAATTTTAGCAGATGGGATTTCAAAATAGTTACAATGTGCTCACACCCCGGTTTTGAAATTACACATTATCCCCAAAGTGCCAAATGAGAACAATTTTCCCATAACAAGGTCAAATTTGGAGGCATTAAGCCATCAGGCAAATGCAGAGGGACTGCAGAATAGTGCTAAGGGCCCCAAACCTTGACACAATTTGTTCAGCTGTGGGGAGAGTGGTCTTTCCACCCCAGGGACCCCCTGGGTGTCAGACCAGCTCTGCAGAACCACTTAACCCACTCTGTGAGCTTGTCCCTTTGCCCACTGTTCACTCAGGAAGCGCGCATGGAAATAGTCCTCTCTTCCTAGGGGTTCCAGCCACATGACCTGGCCTCCCACCCACCAGGGGGGTTCTTCCATGTGAGGAGGACAACGCAGAGTAGATGAGAGGGGTGGGGAGCAGCTCAGAGGTGGTGGAGCTCACCAAGTCCCAGTCCCCATGTTGGAGACCACACAGGCCCAGGTTACATTGCCTGCCATGCCTGCCAAGTGACAGTCTGGATAAAAACACCCTCCCTGTGTCTGGACAGGCACTGTTTGGCCAATAAAATACAAATTAATAAGACAACAGTTGGACTGACTTTACAGAAAGATAACTTTCTGCTCCTGGACTGGGCTGGGTTGTAAAGTATCTTACATGTTTGCTCTGGAAATTGTATAGCTCAGGGCAGCAATTCTTTATAGGGGCAAGAAGAGGCAAGACTGGAAGGGTCTAACAGGTCTGCTGCCCCAGGGCTTCTGGAGCCAGAAACAGCTGCAAGGAGGATGGGAAGTGAAGCTTGAAGAGTGAACATAGCTGGAAGGCACCCAGCAATTCAGAGCCATCAGCATAGAAGATAATTACCTGCTGACAGGTCTCTGATGTGTACCTGGGTGTGTGTGTGTGTGTGTGTGTGTGTATGTGCGTGCGCAGGCTCTGATTAACCATGTCTTTACAGGCAACTTGGGGGGCATATTCCATACTCCATACTGGGTGAGAGGGGGAAGGACTCATAAATAAAGATCCAGAACGCTTAAACATTGTATTGTGAACAAATCTGCAACTAAACTTGAAAAGGTGGAAGATGCAAAGAAAAACAAAATCAGAATTGGAAGTTTCCGGAAGAGTAGGTCCAGAGCAGTGCTCTGGGCCAGTGCCTGGCTTGAAGGAGATATTTCTGAAAAGGTTTTAAAGGAGCGCATGACCAGTAGACCAACTGTCTGAAGGGAATTATAAGAACAGCCAGTATGGATGGCAAGTGCTTGGCCAGGCTCTGGGGCTCAGGGCCTCCATGGTTCATCTCACTGTGGGCACTCTTTGTGGATCCATTTTTCAGATGAGCATTTTGAGGCTGAGAGAGGGTAAGTAAGTTGCCTGAAGCCACAGAGCTACTGGAAGGCTGCGATTTACACCCACACAGCCTGATTCCAAAACCTGCCTTCTTAGCTATTACTGAAGCAAAGGTGACCTTGACCTTACTGAAATGACAACCCGGAGGCCATGTGAGGTGGGAGGAGCAGAGCAGTGAAGGAGGAGACCCCTGCTTATGAAGCTGAGGAGCTCCACAGCACCGGGCAAGTCGTCATTATTTTTGTATGCTCTTCCTGATGTCATCATCATTATAGTCGTTGTGATTTCTCACTACCGATACGTGGATTGGATGATAAGGTTGTAGCTTTTTGGATTTTGTTTTTCATATTCTTAAAGGGATATTTACAGGGCTCTGAGAGTAAGTTCCGGCAATAGTGAAATTGGCAGGTACCCCCAGACTGTAGTTGTATATTTAGGATCCAATGTTGATGAAATGCAAGTCAAGGTACTCTAAATTTAAAATGCTTTTAAATGAATTTGTATGTTGTTTTGACATCACGTACACATATTTGAAAACAGCAACATATATATGAAGATTATTTAAAGCACAGGTTAGGCTTCCTGGGCCAGCGTGGTTAGGAAGGTATGTTTCAATCCTAAAATGGAAGAGGAATGGCTACTTTTCAGGTAACACGAGGAGCACCAAATGGAGCCCTTGACTATCTGTGTAATCCAACATCATCCCATCCATCCAATATGACTCGTTCAAAGATGAAAGTGGAGCTCCAGGAAATGGCAGTCCAATTTGACCATTTAGAGTGTCAGGCCAGGAGTCTCTCAGGTGAGGTAATGGATATGACTTGTTCCATCAAAGTCATTCCAGAAGATGTGACTTCAGAGTCAGGCAAGCAAAGGCATAAGTTCAGAACCCTGTTTTCCACTTCCAGTTCCCATTATTGAAAACCTCCACTGGTTCCTTTATGATGGCAGTTGAGGGAAATGTGATCTAGGGAGAAATGAAGCTTGCAGCCCTACTGATGAGTTACATAGATGCTTTCTCTCCAGTCTCCCACTTCCAAACGCTGAATTGGTTCTATTTAATTCACTCTTGCTTTTTCAATCCTGATGCCGGGAGCAGCAAATTCCACAGGCACTTGGTAGGGGTTTATCTGATTGTCCCTCTCAGGGACTGACATAGTGTAACTCATTGCTGATGGAAATGAAAGGTAACATAATACTGATATTATGCTACTTTTCCTTGAAAGCCCATAAGTAAGAATCATGCTTATTTTCCATTCATCTTTTTCTTTCTCAAATTTGCAAAATTTAACCAGAACAAATTTGTGTTCTCTGTCATTTTAAAACTCGGGGTGCTGGAGTTTTCTAACATTCCTGGTATTTTCAACTTGAGTGCCAAATAGATCTTTGTCCTTAGAAATGCATTAGCCCTTGGATTTGCAGATACAGAGGCAGGAGATGTAATGTCTTCCTGTGTCTTGACACATAAATTCCTACCCGTGGAAGGCAGAGGTGTTGGGGGTTCCCTTTCACTTCTACTAGGATGTGAATGGCATTACGTTATGAGCAACAATTCTGTCTTCCTTTGCAAGGACAATATTGTGCATTTTGCTAAGCTTTTGAAGTGAGCACATGCAGCAAGGATTCAGTAATTATTGTGAGTAGAATCTAGTAGGCTTACAGTTCCAACTTGTTTTGGGGCTCAACTTCTGGAAGACAGCCTACAAAAATAGCAATTTACAGGGGGGAAAAAAAAGCAGGTCCTGAGGCATTTGGTTGGGGCAGACATTAGTTCCATTTAGGGTTTAAACCAGCCCACAGTTAATTGTAGGTCCCTTGCATTAGCTTGTAGGAGCAGTAAAAGCATGTAATTCGAGCTAATCTGATGGGCAAATGAACTGGGTACTTGGTGCCAAGTGAGACCGTGAAACAAAAGGACACATGTGTTCTCAGGAAAAGAAAACCAAAAAACCCCCCAAAAACCAACACAACGTAGTTTCAACTGTTGCACACGTGAAACTCCAGAGAATTCTTTGGAAGGTTTGTCATTTTAAGAAAAGAACCTTTAGGGTACAAGGGATGAAGCTTGGGAGCTCAGTGCCTCTCAGCTGGGTGGTGAAGCACGTGGCCTGGAATCATTTGGGGGCAGCTTTCAGAGAAGTTTGATTTCAACTGATTGTCAAGCCCTTCTTTAGAAATCCCTTCTATCTTTTGGGTCTTTGCCTTCATTTTAGCTGTTGGTACATTAGAATCAGCCCAGGTCCCATCCCTATTAATTCTGATTTAATTAGTTTGGGGTGGGGCTTCAGAGTCCTTGCTGTCTAGAAATGCCCCCCAGAGGAATGCAGGTGATGACTGTAGTTAGGATTAAGAACCCCTGATCGAGTAGCAGATATGGCTTAAGGAAGGTGAGGTTAATGGACATAATTTAAGCTACTTGAGAGGAAAGTGATACAAAGCCAAACGTGAGGTTGTAAATGGATATCTGGCAGTTTACAATGATGCCATCTTGTTGGTCCATGTTGTAGGATTTGTGTTCCTGGGGAGTTAATGAACTGGTGGTTTTTCTAATGTCATTCATCCAGAGACCAACTTCCTCAAAGCAAAAATGTAATGTGACCTTAAATCAGACCGCTCTAATGTGCTCCATGCAAGAAAAGGCCTCCAAAGGAGATGATTCTGGACCCTCTTTCTTAAATCCCAAGCCTCCAATGGGGCTCTATTATGTCCTTTTCTTTTTTTCAAAGATTTTATTTATTTATTTGACAGAAAGAGATACAGTGAGAGGGGGAACACAAGCAGGGGGAGTGGGAGATGGAGAAGCAGGCTTCCCATGGAGCAGGGAACCCGATGTGGGGCTTGATCCCAGGACCCTGGGATCCTGACCTGAGCCGAAGGCAGACGCTTAATGACTGAGCCATCCAGGTGCCCCTATTATGTCCTTTTCTTGGCAGGGCTGCCCTCCTGGGGTCCAAGGTGTGAAGGCCTGTAGGTAAACTGGTTTTAGGTTAGTAAAACAATCAGGCAGTTGAGTCAGTTAAGTCAGAAATTATCCATTTAAGCAAAAATGTATTAAACCACTTGTTTGAAAAATGGGTTAAATCAGTAATCAGTATGTTTTGAATACATTTTGCTAAGTTAAACCAATTCCTAAGGTAAGACGTTGTGTTAAAATCAGGCATATCGATTTTACTATTAAAAGAAAAATGTTGTAAGGATAAAAATAATTTAATACCCAAAACGTGTAATTTGGGTTGAACTGCAGGAGGAGAATCCTCAAAAATTAGAGGCAGAAAATTAAATAGTAACTCAAACATAAGCTATTATATATCTTGAAAATGAAAAAAAAAATTTAACATCCTACAAATTAATAGGGCTCATGAGAAAAGGCACTAATGGGGGTGCCTGGGTGGCTCAGTTGGTTAAGGGTCTGCCTTCAGCTCAGCTCATGATCTTAGGGTCCTGGGATCAAGCCCGAGTTGGGCTTCCTGCTCGGTGGGGAGTCTACTTCTCCCTCTGCCCCACCTCCCACTAGTGCATGTGCTCTCTCTCTCTCAAATAAATAAAATATTAAAAAAAAGAAAGAGAAGGTACTAAAAAGAAAAGGTGGTTTGTGTATTACAGACTAAATATTAATCCCACATTAGAGAAGCAATGGGTCTATTGTTTTTATACTCCAGATGTTTATATGGAGAATGGAAATTGCATCAGTCAAAGGTCATTTGCAAACTTGAAAGTTGTGATCTCCCTGGAGAGCATAACATGCAACATCGCTGGCATCCCCAGGTGTACAGTTAAGGGTCTTAGGGCAAACTGGGCATGGGAAGTGGCATGGCAAAAGTGATTTCTTAACAGGCATTTCTAATATATATTTTTAAAGATTTTATTTATTTATTGGACAGAGAGAGACACAGCGAGAGAGGGAACACAAGCAGGGGGAGTGGGAGAGGGAGAAGCAGGCTTCCCGCGGAGCAGGGAGCCCGATGTGGGGCTCGATCCCAGGACCCTGGGACCATGACCTGAGCCGAAGGCAGACGCTTAATGACTGAGCCACCCAGGTGCCTTGACAGGCATTTCTAATATTTACAAAACATTCATACAGTCTTTTTTTGGGTTAACGCCTTCTACTGATTGGGTGAGGCCCACCGTGTTGTGGAGGGTAATCTGCTTTACTCAAAGTCCTCTGATTTAAATGTGAATCACATTGAAATACAAATACAAAAATCTATGAAATAGCTTCACAGAAACATCTGGAATAACGTTCAACCAAATATCTGGGTATCATAGTCTAGAAAGGTTGACAAAGAAACTTAGCCATTACAGGCAGACTCCTTGTTGTGTGTAAGATGAAAGTGTAAGGATTCTGAGTGGTGGGCTCGCCAGGCTACCTTGCTTATTCTCCTGCACTCTGTCATCCTCAGAGAATGCTTGCTGATGCCCCCTGAGGTCCAGTCAGTTTGGTGGGTGGGGTTAGTTACCAGATGAGGCTCCATTGTCAAGGGAAGGGGCTTTTGATCTCCTTCACATACAATTTCCTCCCAAGAGATGGAACGGAAATTTGAGAAAAATTAGCGGTGCATGGGTAGAGTTCAGAAAGCAGAAGGATCCTCTTCCTTGTCTTTCAGTGTACAGAGAATTATTCTCATCGCCAAGTTTATAATGGCATCATGTTTTGACGCAGCTAAGCTATCGTATTTCCTTTCCCTGCATTGTGACCGGGGGGGGGGTGGGGCGTCTCTGATGGCTGTTATTTTAGTAAATAGGACAGGTAATAGTGTCGTTGGAAGTAAGAGTGCAAGTTGATTAATGGAATTGTTTCTCATAAAATTCGTATGATTGACTTAATTTTTTTTAAAGACTGTATAATGATATTTCAACAATTTGGGAGCATGGTGAAAAAATAAATGATTAGGCCCACGAGGTGAGCACAGTGATTTATGCTTTCATGTGGACCCTTCTATTGCTTTGTTATATACGTACATTTGCTTGCATGATTATCATAGTGTACATATATTTTTATCCTTTCCCCATTAACATTTTGTCATAAGTACATTTCCGTGTCTTTTATAGTTGGTTTTTATGGAGACATAACATTCCATCAAAAGGATGTAGAATAATCGAATTAACTAATCCCTATTGTTGCTTGTTGAGGTTGCTCCAAGTCTTGTGCTGTCATAAATCATCTTGCAGTTGTTTGTTTTTCTTTAGTATAAATTCCTAAAAACAGGATCACTGAGCCAAAGGACATTTTATGGCACTTGATGCATACTGCTTTTGTTGGATTTGATTGGATTGTTTGTACTTTTCTATGTTTTTTTGTTTGTTTCTTTGATTATGACCTTGCCTTACCACCCCTGGTTTCCAACAATGACCTCGGTCGCCAAGGCGACACCCAGACAGTCATCACGACTCCAATTCCTGCAGTCGTATCTCTCTGACAGAAATATTCTTCAAGGCTAAAAATGTCCATACCTAGCCCTAGCTTGAGAGAGATTTATAGCTTGGAAAATCTGAGTACAATCTCTGCAGCCATTTTTCAACCAAGAGTGGAAAAAAACCACATTTCACACTTAAAAAGCAATTTAGGATTTATTTTTGGTTCTTTGATAATTCAGGGAGACTTTGAAATGCTTGACATCTCATTGCCTCTCACCATAATTGAAGACGAGCTCCAGGTTGAGAAGTTTAAGGAATAGTTGTAAGAATTTGGAGCAAACATTTTAGAAGACAGAAGTTAATGGTGCCCGGGCGCCTGGGTGGCTCAGTCGGTAAGCGTCTGCCTTCGGCTCAGGTCATGATCCCAGAGTCCTGGGATCGAGCCCCGCATCGGGCTCCCTGCTCTGCTGGAAGCCTGCTTCTCCATCTCCCACTCCCCCTGCTTGTGTTCCCTCTCTCGCTGTCTCTCTCTCTGTCAAATAAATAAAATCTAAAAAAAAAAGAAGTTAATGGTGCCATTATCTCAAAAAAAAAAAAAAATGGCATCATTATCTCTTTAAAAAGAGTTACTTTTATTTTTCAATTTTTTGTTGCAATATATAGAGTTTCATGTTGGACATCAGTGTTCTATTTTGCTTGGTGAAGTCTGATATATTTGTTTCAGGTCTCATCTCCATGCAAGGAAGTAATGTATTTAAAGAAGTTAACTAAAAAATTGGTGTTAGGCATGGTACTAAACTTAAGTCTGAGGAGTGAATTACTTATATTTGGGGAAAACTGTTTATACTTGAACCCAATAATTTTTGGACCTCTCAGATAAATGGAATCATACGCTAGGTGGCCCTTTGCGACTGTCTTCTTTCCCTTAGTGTTATGTTTCTGAGGTTAACCCATGTTGTAGCATGTGTCAGGCCTTTGTTCCTCTTTATAGGTGAATAATATTCCATTGTATAGAGAGGCCACATTTTATTTATCCATATTCATCAGTTGATGGACATTTGGGCTGCTTTCACTTTGGGGCTATTATGAATAGTGCTACTGTAAATATGCATGTGCAAGTCTTGAGGGGATATATGTGTTCATTTCTCTTGGATACATGCCTAGGGGTAGAATTGCTGAGTCATCTAGTAACTCCATGGTTAGCTTTTTAAGAAACTGCCCATATGTTTTTTTTGGTTTTTTTTAAAGATTTTATTTATTCATCTGAGAGAGAATGAGATAGAGAGAGCATGAGAGGGGGGAGGGTCAGAGGGAGAAGCAGACTCCCTGCTGAGCAGGGAGCCCGATGTGGGACTCGATCCCGGGACTCCAGGATCATGACCTGAGCCGAAGGCAGTCGCTTAACCAACTGAGCCACCCAGGCGCCCTGCCCATATGTTTTTGTGGCTCACATCTGGAGATGGGGCAAGGTCATGCTGAGGCATGCTTAGTGTCAGCATGGATGAGGGGCGTGACCCTGATTGAGGGTCAGACAGTAAAATGGTAGAGAGGAGTGGCTCAGACTAAGGAAGTGTTAATAAGGATGGTTTTTCATAATAATTGGTTCATTCAGAACAGTCTTCCCTTCAGTTGTTAAGCATATTTATTTGTGTAACAGTAAAGTTGTAGTAGGATATTAGTGGTCTGAAAGATTCGATGTGATCCATTTATGAAGCTTCCTATAATGTTAAATGCCCCATTTACTTTTTAGGAATTAGTTTTTGCATCGGAAAGCAAATACCATACCCCCCAAGCTTTCTAAATAAATATCCTGTTTGGGCCCTTCTAACAACAGTCTCTGAGTCTGCCTTCCTTGAGACCCAGTGAGGGACACCATGGGTTCACCAAATGTTTGAACTCTGCCTGGATTCTGCTATGTATGTGAAGGTTATAATAACATTGGTTTATTTTATGCAAAATCCCCTTAATAACATGGGAGGCAGTGTTTGGGGAATGTTTCTGAAATTGACATTTGATAAATTGAAGAAGATCTACGATAAGCATGTTAATGTTACTGTCAGATGCTTCATTTTTCACTCTTAAATGTCTGAACACGCATACCTTAGGAATTTGATATTAGCCTTGATATTAAACCCAAAATGGTTCATTCACATGAACGTTGGCCATGAGGATTTCTGTTCCTCTTCTTCAGTAGAAAGATGATATTAGTTTGTGTAATTATATCCCTAGGTGGCATTAACCACAGAATTGAAGGTTTGGCTTCCTTCTGGCAAACAAACCTTAGTCTCTGACTTGACGCTCACACAACTCACTTGTGTAATCATGCTACATGTGAAGGGTGGAAATTAGGTTTTATATTCCATGAACCGAGTTTCCCGTGCCAGACCAGAAAAATCTTACCAGCTGAAGTGTTCAGTTTTTCTGTGGCTTCTACAGACCCTGTCAATGATCCAGGAGGCAGATTTTGGTACATTCCAGCACAAGTTCTAATTATGGATGTAATGATTGGTGAACATTTAAAGCAAAAGCCCAAATACCAAACATGGACCTTCTTGTTTTTTAAATTAAAAGGTCAGCCACCCAGTGTCAACAGTTTTAGACAGCTTGCATTTTACCTTGAAGAAACAATCAAAGTCAGCAAGAAAAAACAAACCCAGACCATTCCATTGCTTAGAAATGAAGGAATCCAGTTGTCTTACATGTTGTAACTGACATGACCCGACATGCTCATTTTGTTTTTTTTTTTTTTTTAGTCTTTGGGTTTTGAATAATTGCTTCTTGCAGAAAGCCTATATTTTCTGTACTCTGTGGTTGCCAAGCTGTACTTGACTTTTAAAAGAGAGTCAAAGGAACATACCCTTGTGAGAAATTGCTGCTTTGTGGAGTACAAATGAGAGGTTTCATGATCTTTGAAGCCAGGAAGGCCAAATCCGGCTCAGAAACCCCACCGCCAGGCTGCATTTTATATTCTTCAGTGCTCTACTAAATTGTCCTGTCCTTTTGCTGGAAGTTGGGGGGAAAAAAAAGACAGTGGAGAGTAAGGGTCCATCTAAGTGATTCCCCACCTGGCTCAGAATGCAGAAGGTTCTCCCAGATCCTTGTGCTCCAAAAGTTGGGCTGAATGGCAGACCCCTCCAGCCCTAGACCAGTGGTTCTCAAGTGGGGACAGTTTTGTCCCCGAGGGGACAACAGGCAATGTCTAGAGACATTTTGGTTGTCATCACTGGAGGGGAGTGGTGTGGTTGTTGCATTTAGTGGGTAGAGGCCGGAGATGCTGCTAAACATTCTACACGGCACAGGACAGCACCGCCCCCCCCACCCCCCCCCCCCCCCCCCCCCCCCCCCCCCCCCCGCGACAAAGAAATATTCTGCCCCAAATCAATAGTACCAGGTGGAGAAATGCTGACCTGGAAGGATTGCTCTGAATACCAGGTGTGAAGTTTCCTGCTCCACTCTTCCCAGGGGGGAGGAGAACAAAAAGAAGGCCTCTTTATTTGACACCTCATTTCTTGGGACCCCTCTTAAAGACAGCATTGGAATAGTAGGAAACGGGAAACAAGCCCCCTACCTGCAGGAGGCCTGGGGAGCTTCTCCCCACACTGCTCAGTGGGCCAGTGGCAAGTCCCTGCAGGCCTGGAATTATTCTGTTCCTTTTTTTGTCAAGTGTTTCATGAAATCCTTTTGCCCCAGGTTAACTTTCCTCTTCTTTATTGTTAAAAATAATAAGTGTTTGCTGTTGTTGTTGTTGTTGTCATTGTTGGTGGTGAGGAATTATTCTGTAAGCCTTCACCTTTCTTGGAAGGGAAACACTCTGACCAACAGATTAGAAAGTTGTCTGAAGTCACCATAACTCCTAGTCTGTTTGGAACCTTGCTGACATGTGAGTATTTCTATTCAGCCACATCTGCAGTTGAACAAAACCGCTTTCATCAGCTTTTGAGAATCAAAGTGTCCAAATATCTGGGGGCTGAACGTAGCCTGTAAAACAGCGTGCAACCCAAGGTGGCCCACTCCCAGGCCTCTGAGGCCCCTTCCCACCGTGCAGACACCGCGAATTCTTGGGGCAGCGCTAGGCAGGAGAAAAGTGAAGGGAAGACATCTGTACTAAGGCGTTCGTGTTCTAGCTGACTTCCCTTCTCTGCTTTTCAACTCAAGGCCTACAGAGAATGACACAAGCTGAAGGGGTGATTGCCTACCATGGTCATTTCAGGTGGTGGTAGTTGGGTGGGGTGGAGGCCTTTATCTCCATAACACACCCAAAGTGAGCCAACCCTCCTTAACACCATCCTCATCAGCAAACATTTATTGTGCTACCCAGCACTGATCACCAGGAAGAATGGGAAATTGAGTGAAGCCTGTTTTCTGCCCCGTGCTTTGTTAGGATTATCTTATTTAATGTTCAACAACAACCCTGTGAATGGAGAGCTTTTATTTTCTTTGTTTTGCAGATAAGGAAACTGAGGCTTAAGAAATCAAATGATCTGTTAAGGTTACAGCACTAGTAAGTAACTGTGTCAGAATTTGAACGCAGGTGGAGGCATTTGTATTTTCTAGATTCTGCCATGTAGTAGGAGCTCAACAAATGTCCCCTGGGCTGAAATTTTATCCACACCCAAAGTAAAGGCATATATATGCACTTAACTTATCATTTCAACTCCATGTGCTGAGCAAACCAACAATCAGATCCCCGATCTACAGCATGTATGAGATGGTTAAAGAGAGTCTAGTCTGGGGGCACCTGGGTGGCTCAGTCATTAAGCATCTGCCTTCAGCTCAGGTCATGATCCCAGGGTCCTGGGATCGAGCCCCGCATCAGGCTCCCTGCTTGGTGGGGAGCCTGCTTCTCCCTTTCCCACTCCCCCTGCTTGTGTTCCCTCTCTCGCTGTGTCTCTGTCAAATAAATAAATAAATAATCTTTTTTTTTTTTAAAGATTTTATTTATTTATTTGAGAGGGAGAGTGAGAGAGAGAAAGAGCACAAGAGGGAGGAGCGGGAGAGGGAGAAGCAGACTCCCCGCTGACCAGGGAGCCCGATGTGGGACTCGATCCCGGGACTCCAGGATCATGACCTGAGCCGAAGGTAGTCGCTTAACCAACTGAGCCACCCAGGTGCCCTAAATAAATAATCTTAAAAAAAAAAAAAAGAGTCTAGTCTCTCCCTCCCATGTGTCGAGAGGCGTGTTTTGGAAGTGGACACGTCTTGAACAATGACTGGTTCTGATGCTTAAAGATCATTTTCCATCTTGGACCCAAAGTGCAAACCACCTACTTTGCTATGGTTCTCAGTTGAAGAAATGAGGATCTGTTTCAACACTGGAGAAAATCCTGGTCAGAGTGCCTTATGGGGAGATGGCCTGTCCCCAGAGACACAAGGATGGTCTAGAGCTGTACTGTCCAGTACTTTAGGGGGCTACAGGGCCCTCAAAATGTGGCTAGTCTGAGTTAAGATGTACAATAGGTGGAAAATTCACACTGGATTTTCAAGACTTAGTACAAAAAAGTAAAATATCTCACTAGCAATTTTCTACATTAATTACATGTTGGAATAATACTTTGGATATATTAGGTTAAGCAAAATATATTCTGGAAATCAATTTCACCTATTTCTTTTTACATTTTGAATGCAGCAAACAGAAAATGTAAAATTACCTATGTGGCTCTCATTATATTTCTATTGGACAGTGGTGGGCAATTTAGTGAGTTTTTAAGGAAAATATGATTATATGTGCTAACTTTATAACCTGACTCCGCCCACCCTAAATGAAAATGCAACTCCATTATCATTGTCAGAATAATCCTAGGGGGCAGACATCGTTGCATTTCTACAGTGTTTTGGTGAGTTTAGATTATTAAGGCTAATTCTTGCAACCTATTGATGATTGTACCTGGGAGTTGAATTCATGTCTATTTGAGTTCAACCCTGATTTCTTGCCCTTGTTATTTGTGAAAAAGTTAAGCAGACAGTGAAAGGGAAGGAAATGTGACTACCCTTTTGGCCAAGTACACACTAAAGCCACAAGCTTTATGAGTGTTTTCTTACCATTGCTACTTACTAAATGCAGAAGGTGTACAAATTCGGTGACTTGAGTGTTCGGGTTTGCTGATCTGTGGTTCATCCAGGTTTCATGGAATATTTCCATTTTAAAAGTTTCTTGTAGAAAGTAGAGAACATAAAAGAAATAGCAGCTTTAAAGATGACAACTTTTTCTCCTGTTTTATTGCAATATAACTGACATCCAACATTGTATTAGTTTTAAATGTACACCATGATGATTTTATATATATATATATATGGAAATGATCGGCACGATTCATTTAGTTAACATCTACCACCTCACATAGTTATAATTTTTTTTTCTTGTGATGAGAACTTTTGAGGGCTACTCTCTTAGCTACTCTCAAATATGCAATACACTATTGTTAATCATAGTCACCATGCTGTACATTACATGTACATTACGACTTTTTAAATTGTAGAATGAGCTTATGTCTGCAGTTATCCCCCCTGTATTCTTTATTCACCATCAGAGAGGACTCTCTTGGGGACTCTATCAATTTTGCTTTTGTTCCATGGGAGGCTAGTAGTTAAGAGGGGTTTATAGCTGACTTTATCATGGTCCCCATGCTGCAACCTGCCTAAAGGTGTGTGCCTACATAGCTCAGAGTGCAGCTGAGATTTGGCAGCTACTCACTTTCTATGGTATAGACCAAGTGGGTGGCCCTTGTTCCTTTTCTTTTCTTTTCTCTCTTCTCTCCTCTCCTCTCCTCTCCCCTCCTCTTCTCTCCTCTCCTCCTCTCCCCTCCCCTCCTCTCCCCTCCCCTCCCCTCCCCTTCCCTCCCCCCTTCCCCTTTCCCTCCTTCTTTCCTTCCTTCCATCCATCCATCCATCCACCCATCCATCCCCAGCCAAATGTGAATAAAAACTAGCTTTTTGTCCTATAATGTTTTGGATTGGAATCTTGACTACCAATCAGAAGATACCCACCTACCAGTCCCTCTGTTCATGTTTAATCTTTTTTATGATGATCCACTGCTCTGCCTGAGAGTCACATCCCCATCCAAGCTGTACAAAGCTTTGGGGCAGTCAAGCCCGGGGCCTTCATCTTCCTTCAAAATATGCATGATTTTGATGTTGGAACAATTAAAATGAAGGGACCGGAGAACATGTTTGAGCACGAGTAGCACAACCCCCAGTGTAATAGATGAGCGAAGGCCACAGAAACAGCTGGTGGCAGATGTGGGATTAGACTCAGGGTCTTCTGTCTACGCTGCCGAAGTCTGCCCCGTTTCCAAAGTGGGTGGTGCTGGGTTGGCTTCGGGCTAGGGCTGAACTGTAGGAGTAATGCCATTGCCTTCGCATGCATTTCGGTGGTGATCCAGGGAAAGCCATGCTTGTCCCTCTGGCATATGTCACTTAGCTCCAAGTTGCTACCTAATGTGACAGATGACTGAATACAAAAAGTGAAAATAAAGTCTGTGTTCCCAGTCCTGCCCAACCTCCTGGGACCCAGATCGACATCTTCAACCACTGGACATTCCTGTCCGCAGGTCTGGTAACGAGGAAAACACTTAGTACGTGCCAAAGCTTGCTCTGAATGCTCCCTATGCTTGAGCTCTTTTAATTTTCACAATAGTCGGGAAATAATCACTATCATTATCCCCATTTTATAGATGGGGAAACTGAGGCATAGAGCAATGAAGAAAATTGCCCTAAGTGACGCAGCGAGGTGGGGATCAAAGCCAGAATTGTGAATGGGGGCACAGGCGGTGTTAAGAGTCTTTGCTGTAACCACCACATTGGGCTCTGCAAAGCCCTCAGATGTATTGGGTTCCAAACCGACTATCTTCATCCTCAACCAGCCGCCCCCTTCCTGTTCCATTTCTCTGAATGGTTTTGTCACTCTCCTCGCTAAGAAGGGGTGGGAGACTGGGAGTAAAATCCCTGCCCCCTTCATCTACTGAAAACATAGCCAAGTCTTGTAGACGTGACCCGCTCAGGGCTTTCCAGTTTGTTCTGTTCCTTTCCATCGCTGCAGGCAGCGTGGAGCTCCTGCCGTAAGGTGCTGGTTACGGCTTTGGATCATAAAGCACTAAGGGGAAGGGGCTTACCAGGGCGTCCAGGCTCAGCCTTTGCCGTCCCAGTGGAGAGGCATTGCCCCCAAACCTGCGAGAGCCTCCTCCTCTCTCTCTTCACCCCAGTTCTTCCCATTCTGGGCGTAGAACTGGGGAGCTTCGTGGGGAGCAACCCCCTAGTATTGATGTAAATACATACTGTGCCCCACCAGCCATGCAGAGGCCAAAGCCTTCGATGAAGCCTGGAGTCTGTATTTTTAACAAGTTCCCCAGGTATTTCGATAGGCAGGTTGGTTTGGGGGTAGCTTCTCATTCACCGTCCCATCAGGTCATTTCTGTCCTGCACGGAGCCCCTCCTTGGTGCTCTGCCTCCCCGTATGAGCACACTGCCCTGCTGCTGGGCTGAGGCCGCCACCCGTGCTGGGCAGCTTTTCCAATGTCAATTCCTGCTGCTCTTCTACCTGCACCTTCTACTCCGGCCGCCCCAAACCCTACACCTGCGGGGACATGCACAGAGATTGGCAACCGTTTGCGTCGTTCAGCCAACAGGGGGCCTTTGCTGAGCTGGGGAGTGTCCAAGGACTTGTGAATGAGTGTGGGGGTTGCCTGTCTGGTCAGACTAAATGATGTCTGGGGGCTCTCCAGGTCCTGGGAATGCGCGTGCTGAGCATAACCCCTTCTCAAGTGGTGTTTAGACATGGGTTTTGATCACTGTCTATGTTGTTTTTGCTCAGGGCCCAACTCCCTAAGTGGAAGAAAGAGTCTGTTTTAAATTCCATCACCGCAAAATCGAGGAGGGTTGTATTTGTAGGCTCAGGATCTGCAAGGAGCAGAATTCCACTCTGTTCAGTCCTGCTTGCACTCCTCATGTTCTGGGCTCATCTCTGCGTGGGCCACTTGCTGCTGCTGGTGATCTCTCCACCCCTGGAGGACACAGGTGTGAGTCTGACTCGCTGATACTTCCCACGGCCTTTCTCATGCCTCTGTTGTCACCTGTCAAGGCATGGGCTTCATGACGCAGCTCTGAGACACTCTCTGAGCCTCGGCATGCATGGAAATCTTGGAGGAAAGCTGTGAATGGCTTGTCAGAGGGGACCCCTGCTCTCCTGTCTCCTCCTTGTGCATCGCATCTTCAGAGGCAAATCCAGAGATAGGACCCCCTCCCCTCACGTGCCCCTTTCTCTGGGTAGAACAGACGGGACACCTGAGATCTGTGCATCACGTTTTCTCACCTGTCTGTTCCTTCAAGCAACTGAGATTCTTTGAATACCCAGGTATCCCGACAGTCACATGACTTGCTTTCTGCCTCAGAGAGTTCCTAAGTGAATGCAGTAATTCCCCCGCCTTTTTATTTATTTTTATTTTATTTTTAAAGTTTATTTACTTAAGTAATCTCTACACCCACTGTGGGGCTCAAACTCATGACCCCGAAATCAAGAGTCTCATGCTCCTCTGACTGAGCCCGCCAGGCACCCCTCCCCAGGCTTTTTAAACCCATGCCACCTCCACTAAGTAAACAAACAAACAAACAAAAAAAACTCATGTCCTCTTTTGTCATTGGTTGAAGTAAAAAACAAATATGACTTTTGCGACTAAAAACAATCAAAGCCACGATAATTTTCAACTGTGCTCCCAGCTTTGGATTAGTAACCATCTGCTACTTCCCACCCCATCCTTCCCACAGACTCCCCAAAATGCAGGAAGCTTCTGAATGCAACATCCTGGATTTGTGTCCTCTTCTCTGTAGCATCCAGAACTACCAGGAGCTGTCATGGTCAAGGTGACCATGCCTCTGCCCAGCACGTGGCAGGCACTGGTCAGTGGTTGAGTGAGGACCACTTCATTTTATAGCCTGCCTCTCCCCTACCCAGACAGAGACTGGATTAACATAAACATTCGGAGTTGTGGTCTCATGTCTATCTACTGCCTGTGGGTCTTTGTTATGCTCTCTTCATGTATTTGTCCCATCTCCCAACTAGATGGAAAATACTTTGAGGGTAGAGGTTGTGACTTTCTTATCTTTCTCTCTCTCTCTTTTTCTCATGGAGCCTAGCACCATCCCCTGCACATCTTGGATACCCAGTGCCTATGTTAAGATGATGAGAAAGATAAAAATGTAAAAATTGGTGCCAGAATGCCCCACGATCCTGCTCAATAGGATTTTGACTGCCTTCCTATAAAACAACAAAAAGTATATTGTACTGTTTTCTTCCTAATCTTCCCATTTCCTTAGCCAGGAAAGGATGCAACATGTCTTTGGTGAGACAGGTTTGGCCCTGTGATGCCTGTGGGTGGTGGTTCTCTTGTCACTGTGATTTTGGATCCTGGGCCAAGGCTACCTCATTGCTCTCTGGGACCTGGCTGCTAGAACCTCCCCTGACTCCTTCAAAGGGAGAAGAACTTTGGCTGCAGAGGGAGGCAGGGTTGACCTCATCTCCTTGGGCAGTGCTCAGTATATCCCTCTGGAGAGGGCTGCCTGTGACCTTGGCTGTGACTCCTGGCCAGACTTACTACACCTGGGCTATCCATGCTCCAGGTGGTTCCCCATGGGTGAGGGAGGAAGATAGGCTGGTCCAGCCAGGGCTCGAATAACTGATGAAAATCCTCTTTGGCTGCTATCTGCTGCCGAGTTTTATGGCAATGAAACATCCGGTACTGAATGCTGTCTTTGGAACTTTAGAAAGACCTCACATGATACCCAGGGCTGAGGCTGCTTATCTTAGTGTCTGAGACCAGTAACAGCTAACACTGGTTATGAGAACCTTCAGTGAGGGTTATGTGCCAGTTACTACAGAATTTAATTTTAATAATCCTTTGAGACAGATATTATTGTGCCCATTTCACCATGTAAGAAACTGAAGTTCAAATGTGGGGCAATCCCCCTTGAGTCATATCCCTGGTAAGCAGCCAAACTAGGATTTGAACCCCTGTCAGCGTGACTCTAAAGATCTTGCTCTTTTCCGGATACTTGCCTACAAAGCAAATGAACACTGTAAACAATATCACAGAGAGAATACTTAATCCATGGAAAAGCAAATGCTTCAGCAGCACAGAAACAAAATTTATTGCTAGCCAATTGATAGAGATGAGTTACAAATCAGATTGTATTTTCCATAAAGCATTTCCTAAAGGAGTTCTGTGTGGCAGCGATGTTAGCAAAGTATGAATTATTTTAGTACTTGAGAGTTATTAAACTACTTGTCATTAAAAATAATTACTTATTAGACTTTCTTCTAATTCAGACTGGCAGTTTCCTGGAAGTAGACTGAGTTAGCATTTACTATCGCTAATTCATTGGGCCACGAAAACAATCGGTTTGGCTTGCCAATATGCTAACTTAGTCCTAGCTCTATTTATCAAATATGCTGATGGTTGTGGCTCCCCCCCCACCCCTCCCCACCAGAATTAATCTAGGCCCCTTCCAGCTTGATCTCATCCACTGCTTTCCTATGCTTTTGTCTAGGACATGCCTGGCACCGAGTATGTGCTCAATGAGTATTTGTTGAATAGATGAAGCAATGTGCTCTTTTGTGGCATTAATCAACATGCTGAGCAGGAAAGGGCTGAAATGCATAGCTCAGTGTGTCTTGGGTCCCCGCCACATCGACACATGTCGATGTTGCTACAGTCACCAGTGGTTGCTTTACTCAGAAACCTAGCTCTTGCTCTTTGCCTCCATCCTTTCTCCTTGGTTAAGGTCCAGGACAAAACTGCCATCTTTCCCCTGCCTTGTCTGTCTTGTTTTGTCTGTCTGTCTTGTTTGTCTCCATGTCTTTTGCTTTCCTTCTTCTCTTGTTATCCCATAAATCCCAAGGTTCTTTCCAGCACCACCGTGGGCCCCTTCTCTTCTCTCTGTTCTCACCCCACTCTGGGCTCTGACCCATCCATCCACATGACTTTTGGCACCACGACTAGAGTGATGGCTCCCAAATTCATCTCTCTTCCGAGTTCAGGAAACATACACCCAGCCACATACGTCCTGAATGTCTTCTCTGGATTAGAAAGCTCTGAAGAAGCAACATTTCCAAAATCAACTTCTCCAATTGTCCCCACCCCAAACTTGAGCCTCCTTTTATATTTTCTAGGTTGTGCCAGTGAAATCACTAAATCTAATCTAGAAACTTCATATTTGTTCAGCATGCATCGCTCTCCTTCTCTGCTCTCCTATCACCATCTAGTTCGTCATGAAATCCTGGAGATTCAGCATTAGCAGAAATGTCAAACAAAGGCAGCTCTTTGTCTCCTTGGATTCTGCCCCTTGTCCTCCTCTCAGCCAAGCTCATCCTAACAGGCTGCCAGACAAGAGCATCATGTGATGGCAGAGTGGGCCTGTTTTCTCCCGAATGAAGACAGCCAATGGTTGACTTTGTTTCTCCTCCAGTCTTGTTAGTGATCAGAGGAGCTCTTGCATTGCATGTTCTGTGACTGACCCATGAAGACGTGGGCTGTGCCAGGCTTCCAATTGAGCAGAAACCATAAAACAGACTGAGACACTGAGGCAGGTTGGCATTCCTGGGCTGGCCTCTAGCCTCCCGTCCATGGCGTGGTCCTCAGGCCATGTCCATAAGCAATGTAGACAGAGGAGGGTGCCAGAGATACCCACAATCTCCTGCATGGAACCCGAGCCCTTATCTCTGATTGGTGAAAGTGGTCTTTCTGATATAACATTTTTTTTCTTTTTGGTTAAAAGCATTATATTACCAGTATGTGTTGCATGTGTTTGAGTAATTGTGTGTAGGTTAGTGTGTATGAGTATATGTGAGTGTGTGTGTGTGTGTGTGTGTGAGTGTGTGTGTTTTAATCAGCGAATTCATGATGAGGAAAATCCAACCCACATGGCCTGGAAGAGAGAGACCAGGTCAAAGTAAGACCAGGGTTTAATCTATTAGCAAAACCCAGGAGAGAAGAGTTGTGCCGTTAAATAGGAACCACTGAAAACAGTCACTTCTCTGCTTAAAAATCTCAGTTTCCTCCCTGTCATCTACAGGACTGAATCTGACCCTTTGTCCTGGGATCAAAGCCTCTAATGTTGGACCTTAGCCCCCTCTCCAACCTGACCTCCAGCTATTTCACCCTCTGTAGCCACACTTTGTCTTTAGACAAGGGATGGCTCTCAGAACTTTGTGCCACGTTGCATGTTCCCTTCCCGTCCTTTGAACACCTTGCCCTTCTTTCCCACTTCCTTGTTCAACTTTGCTCAGATATCATCCCTGCTGTGGATGTCCCCTGGTTCCTTGTCAGATAAAATGTAGAATGCCTAGTTAAATCTGAATTTCAGATACACAACAACTAATTTTTCAGTATATGTTCCAAATAATATAGTTACTGTTTGGCATTCAAAATGAACTGTGTTCATTTTGAACACAGGACAAATTTTTGTCCTGTAATTTTTTTTTTTTTTTTGCCGTATCTGGCACGCCTACTTCTGACATTCCTCCTGCCTCAATATTCCCACAGAACACTGTACACAAATCTCTTAGAGCTCTTATATTGTTGTTGTTTCCAGCTGTCTTCCCTACAGGCATATGTGTCCCTGCGTCATGACCTATGACTATGTGCTCACTCACTCAGTGTTTTTCAGTCATGGCCCATCTGCCCAGCACTGTGCTGGGTGTGGGGTGCCAAGACTAGTAAGATCAGGGTCCTGCCCTAGAGCACGGTTGGCAAACTACAGCCTTGGGCCAGATCCAGCACACTGACTGTTCCATGCGAGCCACAGACACTGTCATGCTCACTCATTTGTGTACTGTCTGTGGCTGCTTTCACGCTACAATAGCAGAGCATGTGGCCTCTTGGCCCGCAAAGCCTAAAATATTTACTATCTGGCCCTTTACGGAAAAAATTTGCCAACCCGTGGTCTAGAGGATCTTACAGTCTAGAGGAGACAGACGTAAACAAATAAAAGCAAATTCATCTTTCATCTCCGCAGCCTTGTGTGTATCAATGTGTGGTCTGGAGACCTATCTGAGAATCACCTGTGAGTGGACTTAGCAAAACCGATCACCGGTCCCGGTACAGTTCTGCTGGCTTCCTCCAGAGAAATGCACGCCCAGACCATTCCCAAGTGACTTGCGCAGTGTCTTCCTTATCCTGCGGGAGCAAGCAGCCGCTGCCTGCCCCTCGGGCCATAGGAGCAGAGCGACCCATTGGCGTGGCTGGCTGGCTATCCTCTACCTCAGTCAGCATCTGTGACCAACAGTCACAGATTCAAAAGAAGCTGACTGGTTCCTTCATGTCCCCAAGCTTGGAAAATGCTCTCTCCTTGTGGCGCAATGTGATGGGCTGACAGAAAATAAATAAGAGCGAATTCAACCCATTAGTATTTGGAAGGCAAGTGTTTCCTAGTGAAAGTAAAGTCTGTGACTATATGTTGAGACAGATGTTCACACTTGCTACCCTTGTTAGAGGACTTAAGAAAATAAATTCTAGATAAGAGAGCCAGCCATGGGCATTCCTGGGGCCTGCATGTTCCCGGCTCTTCAGACCCTTGTGAACAGTGTTTAGGACACAAGGGGAATAAAATATCAAAAATATCAAAATAATTTTCCCGGCAATTCCACCTAAATTTTCTGCTGGGGCAAATGGAATTTTTAAAAAGCTGGATTATCTATATAATTAGTTACTTTAACGGCCCTTTTTATTTCGCATACGAGGATCCAAACTGAATGTTCTGTTGCTGTGTTGGCAAGAGCGGAGGTATTTGGACTACACCTTATATGGATGGCAATGAGCTCGAGCAGTTTGCACTTGTTTTTGTGTTTGGGCTTAGGGGCAGCCACACGAAGGCATTTAACTGCAGTCATCCCGAGATAATTGAAGGGTCTGGGCTTCACTGGAGACCACCAGCTTTCCTGTGCTAGACATCAGTGTTTCTTCTCCATTCTTCTTATTTGCTGCATGAAGTTATTGGTTGTAGACATATTTATGTGAGTGGTTGTTAAGACCTATGTTAAAGGAAATGCCATTGCATGAGCAATTTGGCTTTTGGGTATTTAAATAAATGAGAACTACTCTCTCTCTGACAAAATTAGGAGAAAAAAACACCCCTCCCCCCAATATCACTGGACTTATAATCTTTGTGTCTTTTAAAAACTCTGGACAACATAGGTAATCCTGTACTTGATGATTTCTTTGATTAATATATTCCATGTTTGTTAAATTTATTATATCCCAAGCAGCTTATGTTAGTCTACATCCCATACATGATCTTATTTGATATAAAAAACTCTTCTATGCCTAATTATTATATTTCCATATTCAAATGCCCACCATGATTTTTTCCTTTTAAATATGTTCTTAGCGACTTAATGTTTTTCTGTGGGATTCGGTCACTTACAGAAACACACTAGGGAGGGAAACCTGAATTAAAAATTGTCTTGCCACATTTTGTAGAAAGGGTCCTTAGAACTGGTTACTAATTGCACCAGCATGGGGCTTATTAGCCAATTAAAGCCCTATGTAGATAAATTTTTAAAGGAGGCCAAATAAATTTTATTTGTAAATCTGAAGTTTACCAAGGGGGGAAAAAAATCCTCCCTTATGTAATCACGAGGAGGAGGGATCAGGTGTTGTTATACATCCAGGACACAAAGTACACATAAAAAGCAAGTCCCCCACCATTCAGCTGTTTTTTATTAATAAACCTCCATCCATCATAAATTGCTGGAAAAGCTGGCCAGATGTTTGAGACTCACCCCACTTGTCACCTAGGTCATTCCTGCAGGAGTACAATTTAGTTAATTTCGCTACTACAGTAGCTTGATATAATTAAAGACTCAGTAGGGTGTGTTTTAAATGCTATTAAGTCATTAAGGGTTTTTAGGGGACCAGGAATGTGCCTTCATTGTAGTAAAGAGGGCAACATTTTCTCAACACAAGGAAGCCAATGATCCGTATTTTAAAAAGCGGGAGTTAAAGTACCTAGCGATGAAATGAGATTCTCAGCCATCAATTACGGAAATCAATAAGGAACACTACAACATACCCTGAGCATTCTTTGCCCTTTCTTGCTAGAAGGAAAGACCACAGCAAAGCCAACAAGACTCCGCTTGCTTTAATCAAAGCAATAAATTCTCTATGTCAGAACTGCATTTTTAAGGAAGCTCTAAAATTTCTTTTTGGTGCCGAACCCTGTTTCTAAGACCAATTTACCTAATTCCCGAGAACAATAAAGGCACAATAAAGGATTTTTTTTCCCGTTGAACCAGTTTAAAACAACATAGAAATTGCTCTACAAATCTTTCAGCAGCTCAGTCTTGCGAACAAAAATAGGAGGCAGCTGGAGGAAGGCAGGGGCTGAATGAGAATCTACGTGCAACCAAGTTGCTAAAAAAACACAAAAATTATTGTGGCACCAGAGTGTATTTAAATGGGTTGAGTGGATGGGAAAGGAAATCGTTCTGAGCCTACTTTCCTGAGGCTAGGCCAAAACTACCAGTGACCACGATGCCTTGTACCCTGCAGCACTGGCCTGACGTCACCCCGGGGACACCCCCAGCCCCAGGACAGGCCCTCGGTTCTCTCAGGCCCTTTCAACAGACCCTCTGGGAGACCATTCCAGGGTGTGCTGGAAGACCTTCCGCGTGCTCCGTGATTGCTTATATAAGTTTGTTTACTATGTTAGTACTACAGCAGTGAACAATCCAATTCAAAGACAAGTCTCAGAAATCAGGACACTGGCCTCAGAACTCCCCACTCCCTTCGTTTTGGTGACTCTGAGAGAACAGGGCACTGAAAGAAGGTGTTGAGTTACCCTCACAGAGCCATTGGGGAAACCCTAGAGTTGCCACCCACAGGATGCAATGAGATGTTGGAGATGACAAGTGGGGAGATGGTCAGAAAGAGTTGGGGTGGCTCCGTGTGGGGGTCACATTATGCCAGACTGGGCTGGGTCCACAAAGTGCTTCTTTGCCTGGATCTGGAATGTTTCAGGCACTTTGAGGGATCCTGGGTAGGGGGAAGAAAGATCCAAGTCACAAAACCACAATAGAGAGGATCATTGACATTTAAGGTCAAGAATGTGTGGTAGGACTTGGCCAAAGGCTGGCTTATGGTTGCTGCCCTCAGGGAGATATCTGAAGGCCCCAGGCAGTTGGTTTTGGCCTGGGGGTGGTGATCGAGACCATGAACGATATCATCAGGCCTGGGAGGCTTCGGCATAGCAATCCCTGCATGTATCTGAAGGAAAATCCAACTGGACCCTGGACTGGCTTCTGCATAATAAGGAAATGTTGTCCCATGGGTACTTGGCCTAGGGCTAAACACTTCTTGGACGTGTCTGTTTGGAGCTGTCACGAGGAAGAGCAGCTTGGTCTAATTGGAACCTTGATTCCTGTTTTGATCCAATTAGCGTGCCTGGTTTGCTGAGGTCCTTTGGGGACTAGAAAGGATTCTAGTGACCAGCGGCAATGGAAAGTTCCTGTTTTGAGCTGGAAGGAAACCAGATGTTGAGTATGCGACTGACTGTCAGTGTCGATCCCGGTTCACATGAGGATGGCTCCTTGCAGATGTGTGGGCTAATCAAAGCCAACTGGCTGTCTGGTTTTAAATCGCTCTGGTTCTCTTGTCTAGTCCCCAGCCCCCACCATAAATGATTCAGCCTTTAAACGGTTTAATGGTAGCTTAACTTAAGGAGTCTTCCGTCTTTTCCTGAGCACCTTCTAGGTGCCAGGTATTGGGGGTACATACAAGACAGGCTTCTCCTGGGCGCCTGGGTGGCTCAGATGGTTAAGCGTCTGCCTTCGGCTCAGGTCATGATCCCGGGGTCCTGGGATCGAGCCCCGCATCGGGCTCCCTGCCCAGCGGGAAGCCTGCTTCTCCCTCTCCCGCTCCCCCTGCTTGTGCTCCCTCTCTCTCTGTCAAATAAATGAATAAAATCTTTGGGCGCCTAGGTGGCTCAGTCGTTAAGCGTCTGCCTTCGGCTCAGGTCATGATTCCAGGTCCTGGGATCGAGCCCCGCGTCGGGCTCCCTGCCCAGCGGGAAGCCTGCTTCCCCCTCTCCCACTCCCCCTGCTTGTGTTCCCTCTCTCGCTGTGTCTCTCTGTCAAATAAATAAATACAAGCTTTAAAAAAAAAAAAAAAAAGAAAGACTACTGAGGGTGCCTGGGTGGCTCAGTCGTTAAGCGTCTGCCTTCGGCTCAGGTCATGATCCTGGGGTCCTGGGATCGAGCCCCGCATCGGGCTCCCTGCTCGGCGGGAAGCCTGCTTCTCCCTCCTCCACTCCTCCTGCTTGTGTTCCCTCTCTCGCTGTGTCTCTCTCTGTCAAATAAATACATAAAATCTTTTAAAAAATAATAATAATAATAATAAAAAAAAAGACAGGCTTCTCCTTAATAAGGGCTTCAAGGCCACGTGCATCATTGGGCTTTGGCCTGCCTCCTCAACCTCCTTGCACCAGTTCAGCCCTTTTGTCCTGCAGTCACACCGCCTGTAGGACCTTTGCACATGCTGCCCCTCTTCTTGGGATGTTCTTCCTCTTACTCACCACACAGCTGCACCTGCACCATCTTTCAGGTGACAAATGCCTTTCCTGACCACTGCTTCTAGACTCGACTCCCTACCCAGTGGTCCAACAGCCACACTAATAGTAACTATTACAACCTGACTTTATTCACCCTATTGTTTTCTTCACAGCTTTCACCACAATTTGTAATCATTTTGTTATGTTTGTTTGCCCAGGAGAGCATGTTGGCTAAAAGTGTGAGTGCTGAGGTCAGACTGCCTTGGTTCAGATTTTGACTACTCTGCTACTCCCTGGTTCTGTCTCAACCTCAGTGCCTTGGTTTTTTTGTAAAATGGAAATTGCAATAATACCCAATAAACAATGAAACAATTTCTTTTTCCATGTCAGTTTAATTAAATCTTTTAGTTCATGGTCCCACATTTCTCTTCCTTTGAGTCACAGCTTAATAAAACTCTAAATAGCAATGGATAGAGACATTGTATTAATGCCCAGACTGCCTTAATCAAAAACTTGTATTTTTAGGCTATGACTATTAAAATAACTACATATCTTTATTGAATGGAGCAATTTATAACTATAAAATTGGAGATTTTACTTGCCTATAAAACATATAAAAATAGTTCAGAATTAGGAAAAGACAGTTACCTTCCAAGCTCACAAACTATAGCCTGAGATTTACATGGTCAGTGAACTTATATGTGTAAAACAACTGAATTCAGATGGTTCAACTTCATCTCAAAAATAATTGCCCATTTCTAGGATTTAATAATTTGATAGTTCAACATAATGAGAGGAGACCAGGTAGTTAACATGTCTAGAATAGAGCAGGTATTAATGACCCAAATGAATTATTGTAAACTGTAATGGGAAATATAACAAGTAGAGGAAAACGATGCCTTTTTTAAAAACTAGGAAGCATTGAAAAAGAAATGTAAAAAGTTGTTGGCAGTAGATAATATCTGACAAGAAAGGCATATGTTTAGAGTATTTTTGAAAGGTGAATCTTGTGAAGAGTCATTTAGTTAAGAGTCAAGTATTAATTAATGTGGTTGGCATGTAATAATATGGTGGCTGTGGTCGTGGGAGTGACATGACATATTTCTTGTACTTTAACTGGCAGTCTAGAACTTCTTTTGTTCCCTAATGAGAACATTTTAAATAATCCATGTTGTGACTCCTGAATGGCATGTACGTCATCATGGTGTCAGATAACAAGGAGAGTCTCATGTTCTCTTTCCGCCATTAACACTCTGGTAACCAATATGGTTGGCAGTTGGTGTTCTGTTGAACTAAGTGGTCTGGTTAACTGAATTACCATACGTACCCTGTAGAGATTCTGAATACTCAAGAGTCTGCACCCAATAAAATTCACAGGACATTAAAGCTCTGCTGAACAGAATTTCATTTTTAACTTGAAAATTATACAAGGTGGTTATAATTTTTTATATTTGCCATTCTGAACACCAGTAATCATTCTGATGATGTAGCACTAGTTGGTAACTATTTCCACTTGATATACTGGACCAATCTGTTGTTCCCAGACTGGTTGTAGGACTAACAGTGATGGAGTAGTTGCCCCTTAGTGAGAGCTTTTTATGGATCAAGCCCTGATTTAAGGTTGGCTTTACAGGTTGGCTCATTAAATCATCAGAGCAGCCCTTAAAGAGAAGTAGCAGTATTAGCCTCATTTACAGTGGTGAAACGGAGGCCCAGAGAAGTAAAGTAACTTACGTAAAGTATCTCTTTCTCTTTGTAAGTAGAGATGTTGGGATTGGAACAGTGGCTCCAAAGGTCATGTCTCTAAACTGTTACACTTTACTGATCTTTGGTTTGTGTGGCCATTTTGATGGGGTTATGTGTGTGGGGAAGTTGATAAAAATTGCTTGAACATTACAAAAATGTGATGATGATGTGCATATACCTATTTCACATGATGTATACATGTATGTATGTATATGTTGGTATGGGCCAGACTTTCACCTCAAATGGGTAAGATTATTCTTTTACCTTTGGACTGGAAATTCGATATTAGTTATTAAAGCCTTTGGGTTAAGTGTTTCTCTCCTCTGGTAATTTTTTTAAGGAAAATTCTCTTGGAGGAAAAACAACTTATTGTGAATTAAAACTTCAAATGTCCCCAGATAGTTTTTCAATTGGATTTCTTTTGTGAAGCACTCTCTAAAACAGACAAATACTTCTAAATTCATTAGGCCGAGTCTCACTGTAATGTTTAAAACTATAATTAAAAAATTAAAACCCTTATAAATTATTTAACTCTTGTTATGGACTATAAAATATATATTATAATTTAAAGGAATTTTAAAAACCCATTGTCAGTCAAAGCCTGTTATGCAAATATTGGAGAACTTGTAATGCATGTCAGTTATCACAGATTAAAAGTATTGTTATTTCATAGAATGATGGCTACCTTCTTTACATTTCTTTGAGTGTTTTTTAGCACACTTTTTATTGAAGTGGAACATATATAGAAAAGTGGACAAATCATAAGTGCATAGTTTAATCAACTTTTACAAAGTGAAGACACCCATGTAATCAACACAACTATAACTAGTATCTAGACCAAGACATAGAATATTAATGATCCCTAAGAAGGCCCCCATTCGCATCATCCCAGGTATATCCTCCAAAGTTTAATTATCCTGACTGCTATTGCCATCAGTTAATTTTGCCTGCTTCTGAATATTCTATAATAGGATTCATACTGTAGATCTTCCTTAATATATGACTTCATTCTGGTGGTGAAATTTTGTCATGTGTGTGATGCAGCAATGTCTTTTCATTGCAGTAAAGTATTCAATTTGGGGGTTCAGTGTTCTATAGGTCAACTAACATATACATGTTTTCTATATCTATATCTATATATCTATAGTCAAGTTAGTTCATTACTTTGTTAAGGTCTCTTATGTTCTCAGTGCTGTTTTGTCTGGTTGGTCTATCTTGTATGGAGAAAGATGTAATAAAGTCTCAAATACAGCCTCTATTAGAATCGACTATGATTATGAGTTTGAATATTTCTCCCTTTAGGTCTATTGATTTTTGCTTTATATTTGAAGACTTATTATTAGATGCATACAGATTTATAATTGTTATATCTTCCTTTTGGTTTGATACTTTTATCACTGTGAAATAGCCCTCTTTAATGATGTTTCTTATCTTAAGGTCCATCTTGTGTAATATTAATATACTACTTTCTTTGGCTGACTTTTACATAGTATACTTAGTATATTTTCCCAACATTTACTATAAACTTTTCTATGTCCTTATATTTAAGTTGTGTTTCTTATAAGATAATGAATATATGTGATTTTATAAATAATATGTATTATGTATTAGCTATAAAGATATATATTTTTAATGAAAGTATGTAGAATATTTACAATAAATGTGATTGTTGATGTGTTTGGACTTCTATCTATCTTTACTTTGTATTTTCCCATTTTAAGTGTTTTTTAAAGGTTGAAAAAAAAATCTTACCGTGTTTCCTTCTTTGTTAACTTATAACTTGTATATTCTTTATTCATCTTTTGGTGGCTAATGCAGATATTACAGCATGCCTCCTTGACTTAACTAGAGTCTAAATTAGTACTTTCTCTCCTCCAGATAATGTTAAGATCTTTGAACATTTTAAAATCCCATTTCCTCATTTTTTTTTACTATTGTCATGCATTTTAATTCTACACATTACTTTTCAATCCAATCTGATAGCCTGTGTCTTTTGATTGGGGCATTTAGCCCATTTACATTCAGGGTAACTATTGAAAGATAGGAATTTAGTGCCATTATATTGCCTGTAAGGTGACTGTTACTGTATATTGTCTGTGTTCCTTTCTGGTCTATGTTGCTTTTAGGCTCTCTCTTTGCTTAGAGGACCCCTTCAAGATTTCTTGTAGGGCTGGTTTCGTGTTTGCAAATTCCTTTAGTTTTTGTTTGTCCTGGAAGCTTTTTATCTCTCCTTCTATTTTCAATGACAGCCTAGCTGGATATAGTATTCTTGGCTGCATATTTTTCTCATTTAGTGCTCTGAATATATCCTGCCAGTCCTTTCTGGCCTGCCAGGTCTCTGTGGATAGGTCTGTTGCCAATCTAATGTTTCTACCATTGTAGGTTACAGACCTCTTGTCCCGAGCTGCTTTCAGGATTTTCTCTTTGTCTCTGAGACTCATAAGTTTTACTATTAGATGTTGGGGTGTTGACCTATTTTTATTGATTTTGAGAGGGGTTCTCTGTGCTTCCTGGATTTTGATGCCTATTTCTTACCCCAAATTAGGGAAGTTCTCTGCTATAATTTGCTCCATTATACCTTCTGCCCCTCTCTCTCTTTCTTCTTCTTCTGGGATCCCAATTATTCTAATGTTGTTTCGTCTTATGGTATCGCTTATCTCTCGAATTCTGCCCTCGTGATCCAGTGGTTGTTTATCTCTCTTTTTCTCAGCTTCTTTATTTTCCATCATTTGGTCTTCTATATCACTGATTCTCTCTTCTGCCTCATTTATCCTAGCAGTTAGTGCCCCCATATTTGATTGCACCTCATTAATAGCCTTTTTGATTTCGACTTGGTTAGATTTTAGTTCTTTTACTTCTCCAGAAAGGGTTTCTCTAATAACTTCCATGCTTTTTTCAAGCCCAGCTAGTATCTTTAAAGTGATGATTCTGAACTCTAGATCTGACATCGTACTAATGTCCGTATTGAGTAGATCCCTGGCAATCTACACATTACTTTTCAAGAGATTATTATTATTATTATTATTATTATTATTATTATTATTGTTATTATTATTATATTTATTTAGGTTTACCCATTTAACACAAATGACCCTTTCCATTTTTCTTCATTTCTTCCTTCATTACTGGGTTTCCATCTGGGATCACTTTTCTTCTGTCTAAAAACAAAGCAAAACCAAAACAATTCCCTTTAGTATTTTCTTTAATACAGGTCTGTGAGTGATTAATTTTCTTAATTTTTGTTATTCTAGAAATGCCTTTATTTTGCCTTCAGTTTTGTTTTGAGTTTTTACATTTTTTATTGAAGTATAAATTATATACAGTAGAGAGCACATATCTTTTTTTTTTTTTTAAGATTTATTTATTTGACAGAGAGAGACACAGCGAGAGAGGGAACACAAGCAGGGGGAGTGGGAGAGGGAGAAGCAGGCTCCCCGCAGAGCAGGGAGCCCGATGCGGGACTCGATCCCAGGACTGTGGGATCATGACCTGAGCTGAAGGCAGTCACTTAACCAACTGAGCCACCCAGGCACCCAAGAGCACATATCTTAAGCTTATAGCTTAATGTGTATATATATATGTGTGTGTGTATGTAAATATATCCATGTAACCACCACCCAGATCAAGGTATAGTCCATTTACGGCATCCCCACACAATTTTTGTGCCATTCCAAGGCAGTAAATGTTTGCCTGGAGTTAACCACTACTCTGACCTCTAGATTAGTAAGTCAGATTAGTTTTACCTATTTCAAAAATTTTAATGTAAATGGTATCATATATTAGGTTTAGGTACTCTTGTTTCTTCCTTCTTTTGCTTAATGTCGTATCTGTGAATTTCATCTACGTTGTAAGCTTAGCAGTTTTCATTGTTATTGCTGTATAGTATTCTATTGTATGACCTTACCATAATTTGTTCTGTTGCTGATGGGCTGTTTGGGTTGCTTGCTGTTTTGGCTGTTGCAAAGAGAGCTTCCACCAATATTCTTGCTTAAGTCAGTGGAAAGAATATACATGATTCTTTTGTGTATATACCTGTAAATGAAAGTTCTGGGTCATTCAGTATATGTATGTTTAGCAAAAAAGAGAATGTGCCTTTTTTTTCCCCTGTACGCTCTAAGATGTTGTGTTAGTCTTTGGTTTTAGCTATTGTATTGAAATGTGCACAGATGTGATTTTTCTTTGCCTTTGTTTTCCTTGGGTTCATAGGGTTTTGTTTGTTTGTTTGTTTAATCTGTGGCTTGGTGTTATTTTTTAGTTTTGGTAAATCCCCAGCCATTTTCTCTTCAGATATTGCTTCTGTCCCATCCCCTCTCTTCTCCCCTTCTGGGACACCAAATGCATATTTATGTAGACCTTTCATTATGTCCTATATGGCTTTTCTGCTGTTTTCTGTACTTTTCAACCCCCTTTCTCTATATTCTTTGGTCTTGGCTATCTCCCTCCCTCCCTCTCTCTCTTTCTTTCTTTCTCTCTTTCCCTCTCTCTCTTTCTTTCTTTCTCTCTCTCTCTCTCTCTCTCTCCTTCCCTGTCTCTCTTTCCTTTCTTCCTTTCTTTCCTTCTCTCTCTCTTTCTTTCTCTCTCTCTCTTTTCTTTCTCTTTCTCTTTCTCTTTCTGTTTCATCAGGCTCCACACCCAGCATGGAGCCTAACCTGGTGTTTGAACTCACGGTCTTGAGATCAAGACCTGAGCTGAGATCAAGAGTCAGACGCTCAACTGACTGAGCCACCCAAGCACCCATTCTATTAGATTTCTGAGTCATCTAATTCTCTCTTCAGTTATGTCTACTCCTCTGCTAACGCCCTCTATTAAGTTCTTAGTTTCAGTTATTTTATTTTTCTAGAATTTCCATTTATTTCCATTCTAGAATTTCTACCTTTTTTTTACATTCCAGTTCTCTTCTATTTTTGTGAACATATTAATTACAGTTATTGTAAAGTTTGTGTCTGATAACTCTAATATCTTGGTTAACTGTAGTCTGTTTTTATTGTGAATTTTTTGTTGTGGTTTTTATTTTTTTTGGTGTTATCAGTTAATTTAAAATTGTTATGCAGAGTAGTTCTATTTTGATGTGAACTTTGCAGAAGCATTGCATTATGTTATTTTCCTCCAGGGAGGATACACCTTATCCTTGAGTTTGCAGCAGAGAGGCAGATTATTTCAGTTCAGTCAGGGAATAAGCGACCCAAGCCTGGTTTGGAGTCTTTACAAGGCTTGGTCCTCCCCTGGTTTGCTCCTTTTCCCAGGATATTAACCTCTGGGGTTTCCAAATGAGTGTCTGAAGTGTTTCCAGGAGCCCTTACTCATTGGTGGGTCTAGAACTCAATTTTTTGCCTTTCCATCAATTTGAGATAGCTAAAAATTCTGTTCTGCTTTTAAGTGCCTTTCTGCTTGGCTTCTTAGTTTCTTTTTCTGTGCAATTTGACCAGAAAGTGCCCCTAGAAGAAATCACTGAGTGTTGGGTTCAGCCTTCTGCACCTTGCTGTATCCCAGGATCTTGTCCCCCAAACCTGGTCGCCTTGCTGATCCTGAACTCCAAGTTCTGTCTCTCCAGATTATGAGATTGCCTAAACTCTGCTGGTTTTTCTACCTCTTAGTAGCTTCTTTCCTCTTTGCTTCTCAGCTTCTTTCTCCATGCCAAAAATTGGCAAATGCTCCAAGAAGACAGGAGGTGTGCTGAAATTTGAGCTCATCTCAGTGAACTTTCCTTCTCTCTGGGATGTGCCTTCTCAAGTCCTGGATGCTTTGGAAGTCCTCTGATGCCTTTATACAGATGGTTTTTGTATTTCATCCAACTTTGCACTTGCTGAGATCTACTATAAGCTATTCCATCATAGCTGGAAAGCTTTTACTATTTTTAAATTTTGGTAAACATACACTATAATCTCTAAGCAACCCAAAGTAAGAGAAATAAAGCAATATTCATTAACATAGAACATGATATGGCTATCTTTATAATTTTTTCAGTATCTGTTATGATGCAAAATCACTTCTGGAATGTCTTAATGTAAAATCATGATCGTACTACTGTTTATGTTAAGACAGAAAAAGGAAGATTAAAATGTTACTTAAATATTCATTTGAGTGAAAGCCTCCTGGCATCTAGAAATGCTGCTGTTATCACAGTGAAGTCACTGGTTGCAGGAAGAGATAGCACCATGGCTGAAGAATGCACCTCTGTCTCAGTTCTGCCATATGCAAGTGGTCTGGGCACTGATATCACTTATAGGCGGAGGCCAGCTCTGTTGCTTGAATCAGCGTGGCCCTTTCCTTGCAAGGTGAATATCACCATGGCCCACGAGGTCTACAGCTGCCAATCACTTCCACAGTCATCAGAAAGACGAGCTCCACTTTAAATTGACAGCATTTTTAAAGCTGTCAAACAGGAGCAAGAAGGGCAGGAGTTAAGTCTGTCTTCTTCAGAGGGCGCCTCCCTTTTAGAAAATGCCCACTTCAGATTTATTGAAGGAAAAAAGTGGCCGTTTTCTCATTGTTCCCATTCTTTTGATAAATATTGTGTACTTACTATGTGTGTTCAGGTGCTCCGAGGAAGCTAAAACATTATGTGTAGTAACTCCTGCCACTTAACACTCTAGGGAGTAGCCAAAACTTAGGTCACAAGTCATAGCAGCCTTTTGTTAAGGATGAAAATAACTGTTGCAGGAGGTAAGTGCAATGGGAGATTTGCCAAGGGGGTGATCTGTGAGATGTGGAGGTACCTGGGAGGGCTTCCTGGGGGAGGCAGGTCTCCTGTCGGTGCCAATGTTCAGCAGTTCTTACCCACTTTCACTTCTCCAGAAATGAAATGCTGCCCACCTCGGCTTCATAATTTCCACTGGCTCTTTCTCCCTCCTTCAGTTCTGTGGTCTGAGCAACATTTGACAACAAGTGCCACTTTAGCATTCTGTGGCTTCTTCCTGGGCAAATCTACCTCCAGTGCAAATGGGTGTTATGGGATGTCTTCCCAGGCTTTCTTCTCCTTTGGACCTTTGCCATCCAGAATGAAGCCTCACCTGCAGACAGCTCCGGCACCTCACTGCTGCCAAGTCAGCAGTTACCACAGGATGAACGTACAGGCAGAGGCAATCAGAGAGAATCAGGACCTCAGCTTCTCGGGAGCCATTGCTCAGACCTTTGAAGGGGTTTCAGTGAATTAGTAGTGCTGAGAGAAAATTCTTTTTAATCATTTCCTCTCTTTTTCTTGTTGGCTCTGTGTATTTTTCCAGAAGGCAATGGCCAGAACTTTATGAAAACCAAATGATACGTTATTTGAGAAAAATAAAAGATAATTGATTCAGAATATCAATTTATCTTCTCTCTGTAGTTCAGTAGAGATGGTCCCCCCCCGACCCTTGTCCTTGAAATTCAAAGGGGGTTTGTTATTTAAGGCAAAAGCTAATTTGTCAAGTCATTGAGCCTCAGAAATAGTTCTTTTAATAGGTTGAGACTCTGGAGGCATCCCATGTATAAAGAGAGAGCAAGTAGAATATGAGAGAGGCTGGCTGGTGAGCCCATGCAGAAGGCAGAGAGACTAGTCCCCTCATTGCAGACCCCATCTTCCAGGGTCAAGCCCACCACTGAGTCCAGGGCAGGAATTCACATTGTTCAGTTGAATTGACTATTGGAATTGATTTGCAGTCTCACACATGATTGTCTTCTGCTCTCATATACTTCAATGGCCCATTAGTGAATGGCTCCCAGCTCTATGCCCTATGTTGGAGAGTGGTTAGAATGAGGGCTGCAACACTCAGGAAATTTTCAAACCCATCATCATCTCTACCTTCTGGGTTTCAACAACCTCCCATGGAGCCTTTGGGGACATGATAGAAAAATGGCAGCAGAGTGCTTGAGCCATACTGGGTTGATGAATACCCAAAGAATGGTATTAGTGGGTTGAACCCTGCTGTAGAGAGGTCTCCAGAGTATGCATACAGTTCAGACTTCAGTCCTTGCCTTCGCTCTGTATAACATTTTAGATGATGGTCAAGAAGAGAACATTAATGGCATGTGCAGACTAGGGGGACTCAAACTTATTCTATAAAGGGCCATATAGTAAATATATTAAATGTTCAGGCTCTATGGGCCTTGGTTGCAACTGCTCAACTGTGTTGTTACAGTTTAGAAGCAGCCACAGATAACATGTAAACAAATGAGCATGGCTATGTTCCAATAAAACTTTATTTTTAGGGGCGCCTGGGTGGCTCAGTCGTTGAGCGTCTGCCTTCGGCTCAGGTCATGATCCCAGGGTCCTGGGATCGAGCCCCGCATCAGGCTCCCTGTTCTGCGGGAAGCCTGCTTCTCCTTCTCCCACTCCCCCTGCTTGTGTTCCCTCTCTCGCTGTGTCTCTCTCTGTCAAATAAATAAAATCTTTAAACAAACAAACAAAAACTTTATTTTTAAATGCTAAAATTTGAATTTCATATCATTTCATTTGTCATAAAATATTGTTCTTCTTTGAATTCTCCCCTTCCCAACCATCTAAAAACGTAAAAGCTCTCTTAGCTCATGGGCTGTACAAAAGAAGAGGATGGGCTGGACTTGGCCTGTGGTCTGAAGTTTGCCCTTCACTGGTGTAGATAGTTGGACACCTAGAGGGATTCCTACTATAGCTGATGCTGGATTCAAGCTCCCCAAGAACCTTGAGCAACTTGAAGGATGGACCAAATCTAATGAAATAAAATGTGATGGGACTCATTCATTCAGCAAATATTCACTGAGCATCTACTGTGTGTCAGGCACTGTTCTCATCACTGACAACATGGTAGTGAACTAGATAGCCAAGGTCCTGCCCTCAGGAACTTGTTTTGTGCTCTGAGGACAACTAGTCATTGCAGCTCAGCCTGGACCCCTCAGTGCTAAACACCTCTTGCCTTGAGAGACATAGATAAAACCCTGCTTAGGTTCAGAGAACCAAATCCACAAATGCGGGATGAGGGCACATCTTGTTCGGGGTCTCAGTTGATGCCATATGAACCAACAGTGTGCTGCTGCTGAACTAAAGGAAACATAATCATAAGCTGTGTTAATGGGAATAAAGGTTTTGACCTTGACTTTGAAGTCAAGACGAGCTCTTCCATCTCTTCTCTGGGCTGATACAGCCGTGATGCGATCCCTCACTCAACTGCTGTTTACGGAGGGCTTACTTTGTGCCAGACATGAGACTGAGCAGTAATCTCTCAGGAATGCTCTAGTGGGTGAGGCTGGGCTAGATGACTGTGGAAGGTCTTCCCTTTCCTCATGATGTTGTGGGATAGCTATGAGAAAAAGCGAATGCACGGGGATCTAGAAAAGCATGGGGGTTACGAACTCACAAATAACTGCTAAAAGTACCTACGCCATGGCTCTGTGATCGAGGAGGCTGATGGAGGGTGGAGCTCTGTCCTCCCGCTTCGAGTAACTCAGGGCTGCTGTTGGCAACAGATTAGTGAGCTGAATCGGTCCTGGTTCCACCAATTTTGGCAACTTCTCTTTTCTGATGAGAACGTTTTAGAAGTAGAGAAGGCCCTAAACTATCTGCTAATGAAATTATTTATTATTTAATATTATATATTTAATAATGTGTAATTATTTTACATAACTATATATTCATGTAATTATATATTTAGCAATATATAATCCTATATTATTTAATAATTATTTATTCCCCTTGCCATTGTGCAGTGGACAATAATGTTCATAATTATGACCTTGAGGCACTAAATATATCATCAGAGTAAATAGGCCTTAATATCATCTTAATATTAAACACATGATACTATGTTTCAGTTGTTTTAAAAATATACCCTTGACATGATAAATGTAACTCTTTATTAACCAGATTGTTTACCCAAGTACCCATTTCATCTCCAACTAACCTAGATAACAGATTACCATTCTTCTTTTGTATAGCTGTAGGAAGGAGTTGCAAGTAAGTAAGTAGCCCTTGCTTGCCCTGAAAGAGCTGAGGCACATTTCCAACTCACAAATTTTCTGAAGGAATTGGTGATGGATGGGTAACTCAGTCATTTGAAAAACTTGACATATTTCATCAATTCTAATATACATTTTTCCCCTACCTCTTATTTTTGAAATCATGATGCATCTGACAATCAGTAGTGTTTAGAACCACTCAAATTGTCTTTCTTCTTTCTTTTCTTTTCCTTCCCTTTCTCTCTTTTTACCTTCTCATAAAATAAAAGTGCATCTTTCAATGAACAGCATTTTACACTATGAAATACAGTATTTTCAAGTAAGCTAGTCTACTCTCCATGGGAGTAACTTGTGCGGCGTCGTAGGGGGTGGTGTTTGATGGCCATAATCTCCACCCTGCTCTTCCCAAAGTTGCTTTAAGTAATGATAATAATATTAACACGAAAATTGATGTTTTCTCAATCTCATGTAAGACATGAATAGGGCGCCTGGGTGGCGCAGTTGGTTAAGCTCCTGACTCTTGGTTTCGGCTCAGGTCTGATCTCAGGGTCGTGAGATGGAGCCCTGAGTCAGGCTCTGTGCTCAGTGGGGAATCTGCTTCAGATTCTCTCTCTCCCTCTCCCTTTGCCCTTCCCCCCTGCGCTCATGCACACGAGCTCTCTCTCTCTTTCTTGCTGAAATAAATCTTTGAAAAAAGAGACATGAATAAAAACATCTTTATTTTTATTTATTTGTAACAGAAATTCTAACTAACCATCCCCCCCCCTCCCCCACCAACCACTATGTTTGCTGTGCACACACAACTTAGTTTTTGTCCCTGATAAAGCCAGAGTGCTGACCCAGGGCTTCCCCCAGTTAGAAGGTCAACGGTGCCATTCTAAAGGAGAGGCAATTTTATTTCAAATATGTCTTTGCAGTTTTGAACAAAACAGCCTCTAAATCTCTTTTTCTTCATCAGCATACTTCCTTGCAATGCATAAAAGAGGTTAGGTAGAAGTAATATTTTTATTTTAGAGCAAGGTTATTTTTTGGTCAATTGCTAATTCATGGACTCTGGATAGGAGTTCCGAGCTACTCTTTTCATCTAAATCGGGACCAGGAGACTCACTGATGTGCTTGAACTTGGTGGTAAAAAGATTATTCTGCACGTGGGCTAGAGGTAAGGGAGACCTCATTCCTTGTGTTAGATCTCTGGGAGTGAGCAGCACGGATGGTGTGACTAGGGATTTAAATGCTTTCGACGCATCTTCCTTCTGTTTTTCATTCTGGGTAGTTCTTTTCAGAGTTCAAAGACTCTGTCTTCCAAGGCTCTAGAAAGTCGTTGATATATGACTGTCTCTATGTTTGTCCTACTTTCTGCTTTTAACAGTAATCAAGCCTCATTCCTCAATTTAATTTCGCTAAATGGGCTTGGATTATAATTCTAAGGGATTTCTTGTGATGTCGGGAAAACACAACTCTGTTTCTTAGCCTTCACAATGGAGGGAATAAAGAAGTTGACAGGCTTTTATAGATTAAATTATGTTCTTTGTCTCCATCTTTCCTTTATGTTTGAAGTTATTTTGTATAATTTAATAAACATCCACTTTCTTTTCTGCATCTTTGGTCAAAAGCTTTGTGTAGGAGTAAATAGGAAATAAAAGCTGTGTCCATCCTGCTGGCCACACTGTCTGCAACCATCTATCACTTGGCCGTCTAGCATTTCAATGTCTACTTTGGGAAAAACAGCAAACAATACAGATTGTTAGCACTTTGGTCTGTCAGCTTTTCTAGCTCCAGTTTTGTTATTAGGCAGCTCCCTACAGTCACAAACACCGCAAAAAATATGCAGTGAATTCAAATGGAGACACTAGCATTGTTTTTGATCTTGTAAGTTTTACTAAGCATTCCAGGTAAAATTTTGCATGAATGTTTGGTCCATACTTACAAGACGTTTTGGGGGCATCTCATTTTTTGAGGGACCACTCTTGCTCACCCTTCCCAAGGGTCTTCATGAGAATATCTCCAGTCCGAGAAGCCGGTAGAAATCAGTCCATGGACCTTTACTTTCATCACTGAAGACCCTGCTCATGAACATGGGAACTATTCCCCTGAACACTTTCTGCCAGGAAAATATTTCATCTCCACTGGAAACTAAATGCTCTTTTTAGCAGACAGAGAATCATATGACCTTGTCTTCCTCCCTCCCTTCTTCTCTCTCTCTGTCTCTCTCTTACTTTCTCCCCTTCCTCCTCTCCCACCTCTTCCCTCCCCCTCCTCTTCCTCCTCCTTCTTCTCCTCTTTCTCTGTCTCCCTGTCTCTCTGTCTCTCTCTAATTTGGCAGCTAGAAGCTCAGCAAGAAGATCATTTTATCCAAAGAACAGCTTCCCCCACCACAATATATAGTTTGTGAACTATTTAATTCTTACTCTAAAATAAAATTTTTCTTCTCATAAAAGTAATATTTGTTGTAGAATGACTTTTAAAAACCCTAAAAGTATAATAAAAAAAATAAAAATCATTCAAATTTCCAGTTCTCAAATGCTAACATTTTGGTGTATTGTTCCCATCTGGTAATTTTTCTTTGCAAAAAAACTTTTTTGCTCAGTTGAGATTAATTGGTAATGCATTTTGTATTCTGTACTTTTCACTTAACAAATATTGTAAGTCTTTCCATATGCTATTAAAAATATTTATAAGTGTAATTTTTGATGACTGCATACTATTCCACCGTATGTTGACCATATTTCCCCAACCATTCCACCTTGTTGGCTGTTTAAGATGAATCTAACTTTTACTTCAGTGTGTGAATTAATTTATAACAGCCACCTCTAGGAATAAATCATTGTCAGTATTTTATCGCTCTATCTTTTCCTAGTACAGGAGTCTGCAAACTTTTTTGGTATAGGTCCAAGTAGTAAATATTTCAGGATTTTTGGGCCACATGGTCTCTTGCAGAGTGAAAGCAGCCACATGCAAATGAATGGGTATGGCTGGGTTTCAATAAAACTTTATTTACTAAAACAGGATTAGGCTCTTGGGGCCATAGTTTGCAAACTCCTGCTCTCGTATCATATAATTTGATGCTTATGGGTTTCAAAACCTTTTTTAGAATTAGGCGGGTCATTTTAAAATCATTGCATTATTCTCTCACTCCCAAGTCCTTTAAAGTTAATATTTAGGTTCAAACCAGCTCACAAGCCACAGTCCACGCCAGCCTTGAGAGCAGAGGAGTGGTTCCCTGCCTGTGGCTCTCCTGGTAGGTCAGATGGGCCACCTCCCAGACTGTAAAGCCCCAGGGGAACCATCTGCTGGCCTTGAGCAACTCCACGGCCACATAATTTACCCACATATCAAGTCTGTTTACAGAGTGACTCCAAAGGGCCTTGCCTGTGTTGGCACCTGCCTTTGCCAGACCATCGCTGGTTCTCACCTCCAGCCAGTCAGGTAACAAGCCAGATAGCCACGCGAAAAGAAAAATGCCATGAAACTAGTCCTACTGTCTTCCCAGGGCAAAATTTGCCAGTTCTTAGTGGTCAAATCCTATTTTCCCAAACTTGGCTCCTTGGAAAGTATGAAGTAAAGCAAGTTGAATAAGAGAGTTACAGAAATAGTCTCTTGTATTTGATCACCTCAAGCCCCCTTGTAGCTGTTGTGTAGAGTATTCCTCAAAGGGAGAGGAGCCTTGCATGTTTCTAAGCACTGCCAAAATGCATGTGCATGGGGCTGGGGGGTTCTGCTGCTCTAGGAATAATCAAAAGGAAGCTCAGAAGTAATGGCGTCCGTATATTTTCATGGATGCAAGAAGTGCAAATGGTTGGTATTAACTGCCCCCTGCCCCCCGCCATCAGCCTACTTTCTTCCAAGGAAGGAAGGAAGGAAACTTGTGTGTGACTGCAACGTCCGTGAGGATAGTGCAAAATGTTTCCTAAAACACTAGGAGGTAGTCTCTGAACATGTCCCGCCATTAAACCAACCATAATATTGAGTAAAAAGCCAGACCAGGCTTTCGTATTGTAACTTGAGATGTGATCTTTTTAGCCTGTATCAGGGTTGTCTCAAGTTCTCTGGCTGTGAACTTCAACTTATGTATAATTTATTGCTCATGAGGAGGAGCTAATTTGGAGTTATTATATTTTGTCTTGAAGCTGATATTTGAGGGAAAAGTAGAATCATGGCCCACCCACTCTAGGTGTTTGCCAACGATAGATTTGCTTCTTTATCCTTAAAGTCAGTTGAGGAATTTTAGAGGGGAGAAGACAAATGCCGGTAGAAAAATGTTAACTTAATAAAACAGACTAAGATCAGATTTCTCCCTTTCTGGCTGCCTCCCGCCTGGAATCCTTTTGTTGACTTCTTGAAACTTCCTGTGATTTATAGGACCCCTTTCCTGTAGGCCGAATGCCTTTTGATTAAGAAGTGAACCACAGCTCCGAAACCACAGGGACAGCTGTTGTTTGCATTATCCAGAACACTAACTGCCATTTTCCACTTTGGTGTGCAAAGACATCGTGTTAGTGCCGAAAGTTGCCCCCAAGTGCAAGCAGGCATTGCATTGTTCTAGACAATCATTGCTCCCCATTTTGAACCTTTTGACCTGCAGAGGTCTTAAAAAAAGAAGGTCTATAAATTTCTAAAATGGATGGGAGTGGGAGAGTGGTGTTCTACTCTGTACATTCTTGATTCCTTCCCATCCTAAAATTCTGTATTTAAGTCTCTGGAATCCTGTGAATAGCATCTCAACTACCTAGAACAGTGATCTCAAGGGAGGGATTGGGGGGGGCCTCTCTTCCTAGAGGGTCCTGTCAGGGTCTGGCGTGGTTAGGGTATTGGTGGGAGTGGGCAGGGTGTGTGTTGTTTGAATACAGAGCAGTGATTACACCTGTTGGTCAGATGTTTGATGTAGTTTTAATCTCAAAAAGCATTAAGAGAGTGTGACATTTTCTTTTTTAAAGATTTTATTTATTTGAGTGAGAACACGAGCAGGGGGGAGAGGCAAAGGGAGAACAGACTCCCCACTGAGCAGGGAGCCCAAGGTGGGACTCAATCCTACAGGGACCACAACCTGAGCTGAAGGCAGATGCTTTGACTGAGCCACCCAGGCACCCCAAGAGAGTGTGACATTTTCATTTGTCAAAGGGAGGCACAGGGGAAGATGGGATGCAAAGTACTCATGTGGACCATGACCTACAACTGAGACCAGATCAGGCCAAGATGGGACTGAGCATCTCTGCTCTCAGCCCCCCTTGGGTCTCTAAACATGCCTAGAACCACCAGTATGGGAGCCTCTTCTTTGAGATGTACCACACAATCAGAAGAACTTAGTAAATGTACCTGTGGCACCTGGAAGGGGAGACAAAGTGAGGCGTCCCCCCCACCCCAAGAAAGTAAGAAGATCATCATGTTATCAGGGGCTTAGGAAGCAAATCACAGCAACTGGGACACGGGGCAGGCAGGCTTTGATAAAGAAGGAGGTCATAGTCTAGCGTTGGGGTTGGCAAACTATAGCCCATGGGCTTCTCTGGCCTAGTGACTATTTTTATAAATAAAGTTTTATTAGAACACAGCCCTCCCATTTATTTGCACATCGTCTGTGGTTGCTTTTGCTCTCCAATGGCCGACTTGAGTTGTTGCAAGAGAGACTATACGACCTGGAAAGCTGAAAATATATACTATCTGGCTCTTTATAGAAAATATATGTCAACTCGTGCTCTAGTGAATAGGTCCCGGTCAGAGGAAGATGTCCCAAATGGCCCTGAGATGGGAGGACCAGACACAGTCAGAGAGCTCATGAAAGCACTGTGCCCAGGGGTAGGCAGAACACAGGAGAGGAGGAGAAGCTTGCCCTGCGTGCCTGTTGCTTTTTTTCTTCCTTTGAGTTCTGTTACTTGAGCTTCCCTAGTTGTACTTTGTCAAGGATTAGTAGCGAGGAGTGGTTGGCAGGGTGACTGTGGGCAAATTTATCCCTTGTCTATTTGCTGGCACCCACACATCTGTGGTCAATGAAGATGGAATCTAGCCTGGAACTTGGGCAAAACCCTGCATTTAACACGACTGCAGGGAGATCAGGTGACTCATACGCTGAGGTTATTGTTCTGTTTGAAAAGAAGCAATGGAAGGTACATCGGAGCAGGAGTGTCCCCCATAGCTATTATCCAAGAATCCCAATCAGGAGCTTCACACAGGCTCCCACCTGCTCAGCCTCAGTGAGCTGACAGCTGGGAGGCTGATGTGGGGTTGTGGGAACATGCTGCTCCTCAGCCCCAGCCAGCATTGCTCAAAGAGGCAGGCTCACACAGGACCTGTGACCTTTCAGTGGAACGGACCGTGTCCAGAGTGTTCCTGGATAACACGGATAGGGACGCCATGTAGAGTTCTCAAGGACTCCCTCCAGTGATGCCAGCCACTGTGGTCTGTTCTGGAGATGCCCTTTCCTGGGGTGGGCTGGAGAGGGGAATGCACAAGTATCAGAAGCATTTTCCAGGCCCACCTCCTTTTAATTTATGTTCTAGTGCTATTTGCTGAAACGTAGCAAAGCACCGTAAGAAGGAGGCGATCGCTCTTCTCTGACTCCCACAGCAGGTGGAGTCACCTGGTGCTTCCATGCCTGCTGGGATGGGTTCACAGCGGGCCCCTCCTTCCTGACAAAGGCTTGGTGACCTCGGGGACAGGACAGCGATGTAATCCCGGTGGAATTCTCCTGTTTATTACTTTGGGATTTTTCTAGTTATATTTTTGGGTGCTTCACAGTAGAGCTAGCCAAAGGTCATTTTCTGACCCAATAAAGGATTATGTTGCAGAACTTCTGGACCTCAGTTGGTTACTACTATCTGTTTAGCCAGGGAAACGTGATGGGAATTGGGAGAAGTATTTAAAACTTAATTTTGTCAGAAGACAGTCCCCCAAGTCCCCCAGCTTGTAAGTTTATTCTTTCTTTAAGACAGAAGCTGGGTATCTACCCACTAGTGTGCATTCATTAAGATCATGTGAAGTTTGAGGCCGCATCAGCATCTTTACACCATCATCTTGCCTGCCTCCCTTCTGACAAATTCTCTTTTGGGAGAGGGGTATCGTGGTCTTGAGCCAGTTTTTCTGTTGGAGTGGGAACTCCGGTCTGTGTCATCTATGTTGTCTGCCTTCCTTTTAAAAGTATGGTTTTACAATAACTCCATTCACCCGGGGTTAGTTCTGGGATTGGCCCCCATGCCATCTCGGGGACAAGTCACCTATAAATCAGACCGCTTGGTCCTGGCATGTCTGACCCCATGCAGATCCTGGGGCACCTTGACTGTCCCTGTCCTCCCTCCAACTCTTCTGCGGTGACTGTCCCATTCAGAGTCTTCTCAGCATAGAAGGCAGGTCCTCCTTTGCTATAGCTTTGAGGCCAAGGCAGTCACCTGCCCCAGAGATCTTCCACGGGTCTGGCCACTAGGGCGACGTGGTGTGATAGGAAGCACGTTGGCCTAAGGAATAACACCCACTTTCCCCCGAGATCCACTTTCTAACCATTAGAGTTTAGAATGAGTTGTGTTGTTCTTTTCTGCCAAACGGAGGTTAGGGTGTCCACCTGGCCTATTCCATAAGACTTTTGAGCACTGTTGTTTCTCATAAAATACACCGGGGAAGGCGTCAACTGCAGGGGAACAGAGAAGGATGTATAGACAGTTTCATGGCAATGACAAACGAGGTTAGTTCTAGGAGAGCCCCCGAGAAGGATCTGTCCGGGGAGATTTACGTCAAGAGCCAGATGCTGCTGTATCTGGGTGAGATTATCATTCCTTGAAATATGTGGGCAATATAGTTAAGCACAGTTGAGCAGAACAGGTAACAGGTGCTCTTTGGTGCTTTTATTGTTTTGTTATGTGTGTAACACTCTTCGGTCAGAGCAAAATAAACACATAGCCTGGTTATTTAATAACAAGGAAAAGGCCACACACCAAACTGGGGTGAAAAGACAAATAGACGAGGAACAAATACTCTCCTTTGACAGGTGGCGGGTACTGAGAGGGGCAGGGTCCACACGGGTATTAAAGTGAGGGGTTTCCCTGCAATAAGGAACTTTCCAAAATTGATGTCTGAAGCCAAAGGAGTTGCTGGGTGTTGAACCCGTCTGACTCCCCATCCCGGTGGTTGGGGGAGGGCCCATGCATCCCCAGTGAGGACTTCTCAAGGCAATGGCAGCCCTGACCTCCAGTGGGAAGGTGGGAAGGTGGGGGTCCCATCCATCCGGGTCGGGGGAGGGTCCAGTGAATTGCTGCAGACGAGGGGATCTGAGGGCACCTCCGAGTTATGGCATTAGAAGTCACGGAGCAGAAGCCTTAGTTCCAGGGAGTGGGGGCGAGCCCGGAGAAAAGAGGGTGCGGCCAGGGGAAAAAAGACAGCCAAAGAGAAGGTTGGCTGTCGCCGTGAGGCATTGCCAGATGTGCGACTTCCTTCGTGGGCCAGCTGGGCCCCGAGCAAGGGTCGCCCGCAGAGCATCATGTCTCGGGAGCCTCCTGGATTTCTGTCGTTTGCCTGAGTCTCAGCAATTGTCAGTCTGAAAAAGTGCTGCCTTCTTGGGGCAACTTAAAAAAAAAATAGTTTGATTATTTTTTTTTTTCTTGTTCTGTGATTTGGATGATTTTGAAAATAGCCTAGTCCCACCTGCCCAGGCTAAAAGCTCACACCGGGAGGGGATGGTTGAGAACCCAAGAACGTCTTCTTCCTTCTGCACTCATTTGTTACGGAGCTGATAAAATAACTTCCAGCCCGCAGACGCAGCGCTCATTTTTCTTTGGCCTTGGTACTTCAATTCCGATCTCACTGAGAGCCATTTACACTTGCTGCTTGCATTGTTTTAGAGCTGTCCTGGTAGGAATACAAGCTCCTTCAGAAGTTTGCCCGGAAAGTTTATCTTTGGAGTAACCGGAAAGAACCTCCTCTAGCAGGGTCGTAGACACACACCGAGAAAAGGTAAGGCAGGTGCTTCTCTCCCATTTTACATATCTAGAGGCCGAGACTTGGCAAAGGCCAGTGCCTCGTTCCCATATACAGTGCGATAGAGGACACATCTAAACCAGTTCTGATCGCTGCGAGGCTCTTGCTTCCTGCAAGATGGGAAGAAAAGTGAGCCAGAGACTCTGGAGGGGTAGAGTTCCTCCCCATGAATGCTCACTGGCCCCAAAGGTAGAGAGTCATTGTGGCTCTAGGCACCCAAATATTTATTGACTTGAGTTTCATAAAAGGTGAAAATAGAAGCAACCCAGAACCTCTACATAATCTTATTATTAACAAACCATCTCCTGACGGCTTTTCTTCCCATCAAAGGAAGGGATCTGGGAAAGCGGGGTTTAGATGAGTTTTAATCAGGCTTGGCCATAAAGTCAGGGTCAGATTAAGCAGTTACTAGCTTACTAGTCCAGATGAGCAGCAGGTAAGGATTAGTAAAGTAGGTACTAAATTGTGACCAAGGGTCAGTCTGTTTTCAAAGGTTTCTGCAAATTACCTGCCACATTTGCTAAAAATACAGTTTAAATCCCAGATTCTGTCCTTTCCTGTCCGCGTTCCTAGAGCGCCTGGGCATTGGTACTCTCTGGGAAGTTTGAGAAACAGTACTTTAACTTACATGCAAAAATAAGTGGACAACTTGGAAAAACAAGAATTTGCTTCAGGGCTGACATGCTCGAATCTTCCAGGTTACGGGAGGATAGGGAATCGTCCGCATCCTCTCTTGCCCTGGCCTGCCGCTGCTCACGCCTCTGGCTGAGTGAGAATCACAGGTACATCTGTGTAAGATGCAGAAGGGATATGCAGATTCCTTTCTTTTTATTTCCTTCATCTGGGCAGCTGGGTTGAGAAGTTAAACCAGTATCTGATCTCTAGATCTTTCCCCCTGTTTTTTCCCCATAAGACGAGTTTCCAGGGGTGGGGGGATGGAGAAGAGGAGCTCCACCTGGGCTCCCCCTCAGCTGCCTGTTCCAGACCATCTTGTCCAGATTCTTCGTGGTGGGGAGTCGCTGCATATGATGAAGAGGTTCTGCACCCTCTTTCTCCTAAACAAATAGGTCACTCAGTAACCCCACAAGGAGGACAGCTGATGGAGAAGGAGATGGGAGGTCCCATGGGAGGGGGACTGATGAAAGGAGATGGAGGGAGCTTGACCAGAGAAATGACCAGGGAGTCTGACGGGGCAGGGCAATGGGCCCGTGGCAGGGCCTTTGGGAGAGGATGTCTGGGGGCAGTAGGAGGGTGCTGGTTGGGATGGGGCCCACAGGAGGGTCATGGAAGAGGAGGGAGACCAGTAAGGGGGAGCCACTGGGGAAGAGGGCTTATCGGCAGGGTTGGATCTGGTTATTTCCAAAACTCTAATCATAGCGGTACCAAATTCTGTCAAAAGCTCCCCTGTAACCACACCATTATCTTTTCATAAAAGGTGACATGAGTGATAAAATATTTCAATCTCTAAAAAGGCCTGCAGTGTCTGACCTCCCCACCACAGGGCCTGTCTAAAGTGCCACCACCCACTGTCACCGGGTAGAGCTTGCTCTAATTATAGGCAAAGACCTCTAAGGAAATGAGTTCTGTGAAGCCCGGAGTCTAGAAACTGAGACAGAACGTGACAGCGACCATTATACCCACAGTGGTGGAAAGCGCACGAATCTCAAGCATGATGCTGGGTCAGAAAACTCCCCATCTCGCTCAACCACACATATTCTCGAACATTTGGATCTTTTTGGAAGATCTCGTGCAGAGTAGCCAGCACACCAGAATACATTCAGATGCTGTTTGCCATTTCTACTTTTTGGAAGCAGATTTCTGTCTAGAGTTGCACTTCTGAAGCTCAGACCCTGTAACCACACAATCTTTTATACATGGAATAACAAAAGGGAGCCAACAACAGTTCATTAAAAATGACGAATTATTCTTTTTCATTTAAGAATGATGACTATAGGGGCGCCTGGGTGGCTCAGTCGGTTAAGCGCCTGACTCTTGGTTTCGGCTCAGGTCATGATCTCAGGGTCGTGAGATCGAGCCCCATGTCAGGCTCTGAGCTGAGCCTGGGCGTGGAGCCTGTTTAGGATTCTCTCTCTGCCCCTCCCCACCCTCCCTCTCTAAAAAAAAAAAAAGAAACAAAAACAAAAACAAACCAAACAAAGAAAACAAAACAACAAAACAAAACAAAAAGAATGATCACTGTAAAAAATAGGGATACAGATCGTTTTGACTTCATACGAAATACTTCTGAGGTTAGTAAAAGAAACTGGCAGGATATATTTTGGATTGAAAAAATGGATGCTGGGCGCCTGGGTGGCTCAGATGGTTAAGCTTCTGCCTTCGGCTCAGGTCATGATCCCGGAGTCCTGGGATCGAGTCCCGCATCGGGCTCCCGCTCTGCGGGGAGTCTGCTTCTCCCTCTGCCTCTCTCTCTCTCATGAATAAATAAATAAAATCTTAAAAAAAAAAAAAAAGAAAAAATGGATGCTATTTGATTGTAATATTATGCTGCTGCTTCAGGAAAGTACTCATGTTTCCACCACAGAACGGTACTCTGATTTTTATCCCCTAAGAACTGGGCTTGAGAAATCTGGTCTTTGGAGCATGTGATAAGGTCGTAATTCATGAAGCTGCATGATGCCTGGGCAGAATCCAACAGCCCCTGCCCCACCTTCAACACGGACGCCTCAGACCTGACCATTTGTTCTGCTCTAGAACCTTCTCCAACTCCCGAGAACAAAAACTTGTTCCAGCCTTTATTTTTTGGTCTCTATCCCATGTCTGTCTTCCAACCCCTGAATACTTTCTCCTGCCATCTACATGCTCAGCTCCCTGCCAAGTTCTGAACACCCTCCAAACTTGACACAATCCTGATCGCCAGTCTAATCCTAACATGAATTATGGTTCTATCAAAAGAGTTCTCTGTTCCCTAATCATCCCCTTGTGCCTCAGTTGGAATGAAGCTTTGTTCTCGTCCTTCTCTATCTGGAGGTTGGACCAGGGAGAGAGGTAGTTCAGGTCAGATGGCCGTGTGCTAGGCTAGGAGCCTGTCCTCTGAAGGCATGGCACTTAGCAGCTTTGAGCAGAGGAGAGTCATCCTAGCAGTGGTTAACTGAGGACTGAGAGCCAATCCCTCGGGTGTTTCCATTACCTTCTTGCGCATCCTGTCCCTGCCACTGTCCAACCCTTATGGCTGGGAACTGTTAACTTTGACCAGCAGGCTCAGCACAACTTCAAGCCCTCAGAACCCGGCCCAGCCCTGTGTTTGGGTAAGTGGGTGGGTGGGGAGACTGGAGACCCAGGTTCCAGTCTCAGGATCCCATTTCTCCCAAAGATGGTGCCCTCTTTCCCTATCAGTTCCTTGTTTACATGGGTATGGACATCCTATTTTTGAACTGGAATATTCAAATGAACTGTTTCCCTGCTTGCTCCCACACCTGCTTGAATTACTGACCCTCTCAGACCCTCAGAGACAAAGGTTGGATGTGACCTACTAGTGCACCTTTGTCTAGTTATTATTCTTTACCCAGGCAGGGGTGACCGCTTGGGAAGGCGGAGGGGTGGTGCTATGAGGGGAAATGGTTTGGAATAAGGGCTACAAGCAAAGATGAAGATGCAGAGAGTGTGTATTTATTGAGTGTTGACCTTATGATGAAGGAGGGGTTGCTTAGTCCATCAGGCTTATCGTATTTCTCACTGACACAGCTTCAGGTTTGGAGTTACCATTTGACCCACGTTTAGTGCCCAGCATGGAGCTTAAGGGGAGAACTCCTGGAGATCTGGTGCCTTCAATTTGACTCAGAGCATAAAATTTCTTCTATTAGAAAAAAAAATCCTTTTAAATGTAGGCTTTTCCTCTACACACTGTGACTGAGAAATCTTTTCTGAATTCCATGCTGCCTTTTGACTCTTTGTCCATCCTGGAATGGAAAGTAATCTCCCCCAGTCTGGTGTTTGCCGATAAGCTGGGAGCATGGCCCCCCCTTGGTCCTTGTGTGGCCTCAGGGCTGAGAAAATCCCCCTTCAGGTTTTAAGCAGAGGAGGTCGAGGATGTTCCCTGCTTCTTGCCAGATTCCTGCATCTGCCAGGCTTTTTCCTTGTGTAGCATCGTGGGAACAGGGAGAAATCTCAGCACCTCTGACGCCTGGAGGATAATGGAGCCCTTGATCATTTGAAGAAGTCTGCAGAACGTTTCTTGCCAAAATTACCTCATGAAAGGCTGCCCTCTAGAATACGCTGTTCCCTCAAGCCCTCCGAATCCTGCCCTTCTTGACCTTTGATCTCGTGGCCCCATGGTGGCCGAGTGCCACCACTTGTCCATTTACACCCCTACCCTTGCTGTGTTGCCGGGAGTCGTGGTCTCTCAGGGAAGGTGGAAAAACAGGACTGAAGAAGAGGCAGAGTGGGGCAGGTGAGCACCCAAGCCATGCGAATGAACCGTCCCCACTGGGTGCCTCTGTGTCTTCTGTCCAGAGCACTACACCCCGGGGGTGTGAAACCCACTGCCTACCTTTTGCTAGCCTGGCTCTGCTTTTCTGCTTCAGAATCCAACCATCTTGCAGCAGTTTTAACTTCCCAATTCTACTTATGTTCAGTGTTTTCCCCAAAGGTGGCACATCATGAATTTGTATGATTCAACCGGTTTGCAACTGGCACATTTTCTGTGTGTGTCCAAGGATGATGCGTTTGTTTGTTCATCCACTCACTGAACAAAGATGTGTGGAGAGCCTCTTCTGCACTACATACTTTTCTAGACTCTTGAGATACTATGGTGGGTAAAATCATTGTCTCTCCCCTTGCATCTTCAAAAAGTAACAACATAAATAACTTAAGCAGTTAAAACTGTCACAAATGGCAGGAGGGACAATGTGGGAAGCTGTGATACAGGGGGATTTACTTAGTGTGGGCAGTTGGGGCAGGCCTTTCTGGAGAAGTGACATTGAAGCTGAGATGTAGAGATGGAGAAGTGTCCAGACAGGTGAGGAATTGAGGAGAGTGTTGCAAGCAGAGGGAATGCAATGTGCAAATAGCTAGAGGAGGGAAACTGCTTGATGTGTTGAATTCGAGGGGAGCCAGTGGGCCTGGAGCATGGCTTATCCGAGGGAAAAGCAACGAGATGTGAGGTCAGAAAGGTAGGCATGGGTCAGATCATGCAAAGCCTGTGGGGGTAATTTTAAGATTTGCCCACACAAATTCTTTTTTTTTTTTTTTATTTTAAAGATTTTATTTATTTATTTGAGAGAGAGAGAATGAGAGAGAGCACATGAGAGGGGGGAGGCCCAGAGGGAGAAGCAGACTCCCTGCCGAGCAGGGAGCCCGATGCGGGACTTGATCCCAGGACTCCAGGACCATGACCTGAGCCGAAGGCAGTCGCTTAACCAACTGAGCCACCCAGACGCCCTGCCCACACAAACTCTTTGGTACTCATCCTTTCAAAAGGCAGATCCTAATTCTCTTCCTGTTAAGTGCAGTCTATACTTTAGAATGTGCTGGAAGTGACAATGTGTGATGTTCAAAATTAGGAGAGAAAAACACACTGTGGCATCCTCCTTGTTTGCTCTTGGATCACTTGCTTTGGCAGAAGTCAGCTGCTATATTCTGAAGATACTCTAGCAGCCCTACTAAGAAGATACACATGGCTGAGACCTCCCACTGGCACATGTGAGTGCACCATTTTGAAAGCCGATTCTCTAGCCCTGGTCAAGTTCCAGCCAACATGTTGACCGCAACCTGATGAGAGACTAAGCCAAACCTCCTAGCTAAGCCACTCTTGAATTCTTGATCCACAGAAATTATGAGATAAGAAATGTTTGTTCTTGTAAGCTCCTTAATTTGGGGCGGGGTAGTTGGTTATGCAGCAATAGATAACTGATAGAGCTTGGTGGAAGAGTTTTGAGCAGGGTAATTACATAATTGGGTTTATTCTTTTGAAAGGATCACTCTGGTTGCTGCATGAAGGATGGTTTGGAGTTGGCCTAAAGGAGAGGAGATGAGGCATGCCAGGCTGAATTATTCAGAATGCCTTTGGCTACAAGTATCTGAAATTCTCAACCCAAAGTGACTTAAACAATAATGATATGTATTATCTCATCTTTTAAGTAGCTCAGGCATACGGTGGCTCTCTGGTGAGTTAATGCAGAGGCTCATCAATATCATCAGGACCTTCACTCTTTGTGTCCCCGTTCTGCCTGTCTTGGAGTGTTGGCTTTGTCCCCAGGCTAATTTCTCTTACGTGGACCAGACGGTTGTTTGGATTCTAAGTGTCACATCTAGAAAGGATGAAGTCCAGTTGAATCAAAGGCCATCTCTTCCTAAATGTCTCTTCTTAGGAGTGTGGGAACCTTTCCCAGAAGCTCTCAGCAGGTTTTCTCTCCTATATCATTGAACATAATTGCACATGAGATTATGTTCTCATGGCTAATCGATTCCTGGCAAGGGGAAATGACCAACATGATTGGCTCAGACTAGATAGTATGGTGGACAGGAGTAGGGTTGTAGCAGTGAGATGGAAAGCGATATATGGTTGAGATGTATTTTGTAGAAAACAGGAGGAATAAAAGAAGGTTTTTGGCATGAGCAACCGGGAATATAGAAGTACCTTTTCCTAAACCGGGAAGCCTGGGGGAGAGAGCTCTGGGCAATGGGTGAAATAGTTTGTTATTTCCATGGCTCATCAGGCCCACTTTGCTAACTATCGTCATATACCCGAAGGATGCAGTCCCTTCGCCTCAAAGGTGGATTCACTAATGATAAATGTCTCGCACCATTACAGGCTGCTAGGGGAGTGCAGTTAGTGAGGGAGGACTTTCTAACTAAGCCATAAAGGTGCAGCAATTTCTTTTTATTCATAGGGCTTGCCTTAATGATTATTCTTAAGGACATTAATTGATACTGTAAACTATAGCATGGCTTTCATTGGGTGTCCTTGGGTCATTTTCCATTCATTGGACACTTTCATTAGCTCTTGGTGGCTAGGTACTATCTTACAACTTCCATGAATAATAATAATGTGAGTGCTTGTCTCTGGGTTATACTTTCTATTTTTAAAGCTCTTTGTCACATTAATGGATTGATCCATAAATGTATAAAAGTTATGTAAAAGAAACATCCTCATCACATTTTAATATCCTGTATTAAGTGCAGTTAAGACCAAAACTCTAGGTGACAACTTACTTTGACCAACATTTATTGAATACCTACTGTGTTCAGGCACTGTGCTAGATGTTCAGTCAATACCATTGCCTGTCGAATGAATGGACTTAGATGCACTTGGCCAAGGAAGTGATGATAGGGCTATGGTCCACAAAAAATGGCATTTTTCCTCTTTGGCACAGTTTCTTCTTTCTAGAAATGAGGGCAAAAAGTCACCTTGGCCCTTGATTCTTGGAATTTAAAAGAAAACTGCCAGAGATGAGATCTGTTTGAATCTTATTGGGTGCAAATCCTGTTTCTGTATAGGATTGCGTCTACAGAGGGCAAAATCTTTAAATCAATTTGAGATTTGGGGTCCAAAGAATGAGCTCCAAAAGCCTGAATAAAAATTGCTGTGACATTGGGTTTGCCTGCTGGACGTTCCACACTGAAGTCTGCAGATCAACTGAATACATTCCACCAATCTTGATTTTTTTAATTTAATTTTCCTTCATTTTTTCCTACTATCTGAAATGAACTCGTTTATTTATTAGTTTTTGTTTTTATCTGTTTGCTATTGAGACCCCAGCACTTAGAACAGGGCCCGGCACAGAAAAGGAACATAAATATTTATTGTGTGAATGGATGAAATTCCCCTCCTGATGGAAGTTTCCTGACCATTTAGCTCTCCTTTCCTGGATTCCAGCTGCCCTGAATATTATATGTTAAGTTCTTCTTGGATAGGACTTAACTATTTAAAGGCAGCAATTAAAATTGATACCAGACTATAAGATCCTTGCATCTAGGGACCAAGTCTTATACTTCTCCTAAAGCTAACCCCCAAACTCAGACAAAGGGAGTCCATCAGCTACTGGCTGGTTCACTGCTCCAGGTTTGATGCAGGTGGAAATTCAGGGAGGGCCCTTCTTGTGCCCCTCGAGTCCCCAGTAACAGCAGAGAGCGGTGGCTCGTGAGGAGAATGTAAGTCTAGTTTCCAAAATAAAACTCACCAACTTCGGGAGGTTGCTTCCTTTCTAGGCGGTGGCACACAGCTCTGCAGCTATGTGGCTTTGTGTGCCATTGGAGAGTGTCATAAAATTGTCAGTGGTGAATGTGGCTTAGAACAGAAATTTGCTGCCAGTTCACACCCTCAGGAAATGCATAACGGATTTAGATTTGCGTGTTTTTAAGAAAACCAACAACCAAAAAAGATGTGGAAACTTTAAGCTATAACATGTGCTCTCCACCCATGAAGGATGGGAAGAGACCCGATGGCAAAGAAATTGCTGGGTGGACAGAGTTGGAGGCAGGAACTTAGGACAGATTTTATCCTAGCAGAATTTGGGTTGCTGTGCTCTGGAAATTGTGTGAAAAGAATCAGGATGAATGTGATCAAAATTAAGAAGATACTTTTGTGATTAAATATCTCTGGGACTGATGAGCTCACTCCTTCTGCATTCTATAAAGACAGAGCTTACAGGGGCTCCCAAGAGGCATTAAGTTTAGCAGTATTTGCCATTGATGAGTGGTCCAGAACACAGGATGGTTTCCAGTAGCTGGATTGTCAATGAATTGACAAGGTCAAGATGTGGTGCGGGGCTCCCATGGATCTCACTCTCTAGAGAGATAGCCTTTGGAGAGAGAGCCAGGATGGAGGAGAGCCAGTTACTCAGGCAAGTTAACTTTTTGAGGAGCTCAGAGAACTGTCAGAATGGCTGATAGGATATCTAAAACAAGGATTTGAACTCATTTGGAACTTTCAGAAAAGTTGTAAAAATCGTAACAGTGAGTTTCAATATATCCCTCACCCAGTTTCTGCTAATGTAACATCAGCATGTAATAGAACTGTAGTATAATGATCAGAACCAGAAGATTAATCGTTGATCCTATACTATTAACTAAGCAAAATACCATGTTTGAATCTTGCTGAGTTTCCCACTAATGCCCAGGACCCCACATTGCACTTACATATTCTTTCTCCTTGGGCTCCTCCAAGCTGAGACAGTTCCTCAGCCTTTTGTCTTCACAACCTTGACACATCTGAAGATTACTCGTCAGCTATTCCCCAGCTTAGCCCTCAATCAGGGCGTAGCTGAAGTTTTCCCAATGTAGGAATGAGGTTGTGCATATTTGGTAGGAATCCCATGGAAGTGATGCTTTCTCCTCAGAGCATCCTATCGTGGGGTTCCTGATGTTGATGTACCTTGTTACTGGTGACGTTTACCTTGATCTCTTGGTGAAGGTGTGGTCTGCTAGCTTTCTCTACTATCTTTTCTCTCCTAGTTAATAAATATCTTGGGGGAGATCTTATGAGACCGGGTGGGTTCTGTTTCTGTAACTTCTACCCTCTAATTTTAGCATCCATAGTGTCTTACCTGCAATAACAATTATAATGGAGTTGGCCTATTATTACCATGGATTTTTCTGTTTCTTTTTGTCCTTCTACATTTATTAATTGGGATTTTAGTCTAAGGAAGACCAGTCTTTTCTCCTGAATTAATTAATTAATAAAAATTAGTCAGTATGGACTCGGGATATCTATTCTGTTCAGTGAGTTATAATCCTTATAATAAGTGTTATCCTTATTTATTTTGTGGCTCAAGCTGTTCCAGCTTAAGCCATTAGGAACGTCTCTGGCTTGGCTCTTCTGTTCCATCAACAAGCCCTTATCATGTTTTGAGCACTCCCTTATTTTCTGGCACCACGAGATATTCCTGGCTCATCCTGTACTTTCTCTGTCCCAGCTCTGCAGTCGCTGGGTGACTTTTACATGGGAGTGACTACGGAGCATCAAGTCATCATTTAGCCTTAAATCCAGATCCACTTTATTCAGAACTCAATGAATGACTAGGAGGCTTGATGGCCTGTTGTATGGCACCTGAAATCTGTCAAGGTATACTCAAAGATCATTTTAATCACACACTGACACTTGAGCCCACTTGTGAAGTTTGGAGATCTATTTCATAGCACGGATGAAGGAGAGAGCCTGTCGCGTGGGAAGACCTGGTTTAGGGGCATCTCTACCACCTATCATCCACGTGTCCTCACATGAGTTACACTGCCATTCCATGGAGGGACCAAGTCTGACTAAGCCTACTACTCACAGACTTCCTGTGGGGATCAAATGAGCCATGCTCGAAAATGCTTTATAAACTATAAAGTGTTGTAAAAATAGGAAGCGTTAGTGTCCGTGCTTCTGTAACCACTTACTCATTATAATCCTGGTGGAGTTAGAATAAGCTGGAAAGATCTGTGCTTTATAAGGAGAGCGGAGAGCCTGGACAGGTGAGGTGATTTGTGCAAGGCTCCGGGGTAGAACTGAGACTAGCACTTAACCCCTCACCATGTGTTCTCCCCATCACAACATCTATTTAAGCAACTTTTTCATCACCCAGCCGGAGAGGAGGTACATGACTTTTTCTTTTTAATACCTCCTTCCTTCTACAATAGAATCAGGTAGAGAAAGGGAACACATTGCCGGGGTTAGCTTTAGAAATGTTGTTACTTTAAAATTTTCCTGTATTCATTTTTACCCCTTAGCCCTGGCTCTCCAAGTCGGGTAGGGCTAACTCAGCTCTGTAAGAACCAACACAAGATAAGTTATCTCTCTTCTCAGAAAAGGACTATCTGAACCCGGTTGTGGAAAGTGATTCCGAGTCGGCTGTCTGAGGGGCTCGCGCCGACCGCGGCAATGACTGACACCAGACATCTGCAGACTTAGAAACAGGGAGGTGATTGCCTATGTGTTTTCTGTTTCTGTTCCAGATGTTTGGGATCATGAAGACAGTCTCTGTGTCTAGAATATCAGGGAAGAAAAGGTTTTATTTTAAAAGTCATACATATTTTCATAGTATCTCAGAATATGGCTTTTTTTTTTTTCTTTCCTGAAATGTTTGTTGAGAAGGAATTTGGAAAACTTTAGAAATGTTCTCTTTATTGGATCCCAGTCTCAAAAGTTTCCCCCTTAAAACCAAAAGTGGGCACCTGTTGTCCTGTGGTGTTCAGTATCCCTCTTTCCATTAGGCGTTTGCTTTCCCATCCTGTGTAGATCTGGGCAATTGTTGGTTGTGATATCCTGCCTCTCCATGACTGCAGATGTGGATACATGACCACTTCTTGCTAATCTTGGCATCCTACCTTTGTCCATGGTCATCAGGTAGGACTGATAATATTTGTACTCCTGGATCCCACTATACCTGAGCTGGACTGCAGGACTTCCTAGTCAAGTAAACCAATAAATTCCTCCTTTGCTTAAACTAACTGATTGGGTTTCTGTCTCTTGCAACCACCAAGGTCCAAATGAATTCCAGGTCCTTATCTTAGGAACTGTCCATTTTTCCTGCCTATTGAAGGCAACCAATAAATGCATATTGAATAAGTGAGTACATCAGGGATAAATATCGCAGGCTTTTTAGTCCAAATATGTGAGCCTGTGGTTTCAAACTCTTTTTTTTCCCCCAATGGTCATTTATCAGGGTACAAGAGAAAACTGCAGGGAGGGAACAGTTTATTTTTGAATTCTCAGTTAGCAGTGACATAACTCAAAGAACAGGAAGAAAGACAACGAAGGTATCTGAATAATTCACAAACTGGATAATTAGCCTGAATGGTTAGCATTAGCAGAAGTTGTGCTGCTCAGGATCCCTTTGTTCTACCAGTAGTTAACAATCTGTCTCATTTCATTACATCAGATTTTTAATGAGAAGGGAAGGAAAAAAAAAAAAAAAAGACACCCATTTGCTGGAGCTCTACTACTTGCCGGACATCAGCCTGGGCACGACCCGTGTAGTCCCACCGGGCTTCGTGCTTAGAAAGGCCCTGCGCTGGGTGTAACGCTCTACTGTCGCCAAGTTGAAGTTCTTAGCAACTTTGAGCGAGTCCCACAGTTTCACTTTTCACTAGGCCTTGGAAATTCTGTAGCCAATCCTGCTGAAAACTTGGCTTTCTCTCTACCAATCCTCATAGGAGCCCAAGGACGCTGTGTCATTTACTCTGTCTTTTCAGAAGGAGAACCAGGGTAGATGACTGGCCCAAGGTCACACTGCAGAGCCAGAATTTGGACTTCTGTGTGTTTGGCGTGAGGGCCTCGGAGCTCTCCTCTGCCTCCTCTGCCCACATCCAGGTAATGAGGGCGGTCCTGCCTTCAAGGACCTTCATTTAATATCGGGCAGATAACATGGAAAGCATGAGATCGAGTGAATTCAGGGATCCTCCAAATATGTGTAATTGGACTAGAAACTTCTCAAGTTCCTTTTATTCGTTTATCTGGCCTGTATTTTTTGAAGGCCTAATACTGGTCAAGGACTTTACATGCATTTATTCATTCAATAACAGATGTTCATTGAGCTCCTGCTCTGTGCCAAGCCTAGTTTGAGGTTCTAAGAATAAGGCAATGAATAAAGTCAGCAAGATCCCAGCTTTCTTAGAAGTTGCATGTGTGTGTATATGGCAGAGTTGTGGGGCAGTGGGAATTGACAATAAGTTCACAAACAAACTGGATGATGTAGGATGGGGTCATCACAATGAAAGAAACACACAGCATGTTTGAGGCAGTGTGAGCAGGGACTCGTCCCTCCCAGGAGTGCATATTTGTGCTCAGCCATGGCTGGGGCATGCCGCCACAGTGGAAACCAACAGAAGCAGCTTTCTCGAAGAAGCAAGGGTGAGAGGAAAAGTCCCTGGGGCTGCAAACGGCTCATCATCTCACACTGACCCTCACCAAAGCTCATTTTGCAGATGAGAAAACCGGGATGTGGGGAGGTAAGGAAATTTGCCAGCAGCTCAGTGAGTGGGAGACTGAGAATGATACTCTGTCTCCAGAGCCCGTCCAGCGGAGTGCTCCATTCTGGTCTCCTTGGAGCAATCAGCACTTGAAGGAACTTGTGTTAGACGGTGGCAGGCCTTGGAGGAGCAGGTACACAAATGTCAACCAAGACCTCTCTGACCACATAAACACTTACTGCAAATTTGCATCATATTTTCCAGTCTTCTGGTTTTGTTTTGTTTTGTTTAATCACCCAGTGCAATTTGCTTCCCAGAGACCTGTTAAGTCCTAGTGGAAGGGTACAGCTTAATTTGGGGTGACAGTGGGCATAGGGTCAAGTAGATGGTCTATTGCTCCTCACCTAGTTTGGTGTTTCTTACCTCAAATTTGGGGGTTCCAGTGCCCTGACAGTTGAGGATCACTGCTCTCGTAGAATGGCCAAATGTCAACCTGGACCCACCTGCAGCAAATGGGATGCTCAGGGCACCCAGCTCTGATCAAGGAGCGGACCCACTGCTACCTCAGATTTGAACCATGTCCTTGGAAAGCTCTGCCCCCATTGCTAAGTGGATTAGGAAGCTCAGCGGGGCTGGTGGTAAGTGTGACCCTGTTGCCATATTTCCCCAAAAGAATGACCAGAGCTCCATCATGTTCTCAGTCCTGTAGAAGACAAAAATCTTTGCATTCACTGCCTTGCCTGAAATTACTTTGGCTGGATTTTAAAACCAGTACCAACTAATAATAATCATTATTATGGATGTTTAAACATAAGATGCAGTCACTTTTCTCACTGATATGAGGAATTCTTAATCTCAGGAAACAAACTGAGGGTTGCTGGAGTGGGGGGTGGGGTGGGAAGGATCGGGTGACTGGGTGATAGACACTGGGGAGGGTATGTGCTCTGGTAAGCGCTGTGAACTGTGCAAGACTGTTGAATCTCAGATCTGTACCTCTGAAACAAATAATGCAATATATGTTAAGAAAAAAAAAAGAAGAAGAAGAAGAAGGTAGCGGGAGGGGAAGAATGAAGCGGGGGAAATCGGAGGGGTAGACGAACCATGAGAGACGATGGACTCTGAAAAACAAACAGGGTTCTAGAGGGGAGGGGGGTGGGAGGATGGGTTAGCCTGGTGGTGGGTATTGAGGAGGGCACATTCTGCATGGAGCACTGGGTGTTATGCACAAACAATGAATCATGGAACACTTCATCTAAAACTAATGATGTAATGTATGGGGATTAACATAAGAATACAAAAAAAAAAGATGCAGTCACTTTGATAGTGAATATTAACAATCATCATGTAAGATAATAAGATGATATAGACCCTCGGTATGTACTTGTGATTTAGCTAAATGCACTAAAATTTGCATTTGTGTTTGTTTCAAATCATGAATTTCAGTGCTTTGTATTAATTATTGGGCCATATCATTGCTTTATTGCCTTTGGCTATGAGATTTATTAAACAAAAGCATGAGTAAAATGTGATTTTTTTTTTAAATGTGATTTTTGAAGTGTGTCATAAAAATCTCCATATCATAAAGCTAGAGTGGATTCCTGGGTGTAAAAATTGCTATTTTTGGTAGTTTCATAAAATATTTGGTATTTTAAGTTACAAGGCTGTCTTAATGACAACAGTCCAAAGAACAGCCACTTCTGACTTTTGATGCAGAGAAAGTAAAGAAAGAAGGCCTAAGAGTCGTATACGTGACTCATTTGGCAGTAAGCTGTTTCTCTTCTCTGGCATTATTCTTGGGTGGGTATGAGCTAAAATACCCTTTACGAAATGTCAAATGTGTTCACAAATATGTGGCCCAGTTTGGACTTTGTAAAGATAGAGAAGGTGTTTGTGCTCAATTGTGTTTTATTGGGGTTGGATGAGCAGCCTTCCTTTAGGAATGAACATTTCGGGGCTCCTGGGTGGCTCAGTCAGTTAAGAATCTGCCTTCAGCTCAGGTCATGATCTCAGGGTCCTGGGATTGAACCCCGCATCAGTCTCTCTGCTCAGTAGTGAGTCTGTTTCTCCCCCTTGCTCTCCCTCTGTGATCTCTCTGGCTCTCACTTTCTCTCAAATAAATAAATAAAATCTAAAGAAAAGGGAATGAACATTTCTTGATGTCGCATCATAGACCCCATCGACAACACGTGTAGTTAATTCTAGGGGGCAAGGGGTGGGTGAAGTCAAGAAGTAATATTGCTAAGGTATGTTCTTTTCCAATCCCCTCCCACCCCTGCCATATATGTTCTTGTTACTAGAAGGTCTTCTTTGCACATGGGGGCCTGGTCCAGGCTGAAAGGAGATTATGCAAAACTCACCCCTACTGAAGGGATCTGGGCACAGGCTATCAGTGACACTGGCAGTTTAGGAGTGACACCTCCAGGCAGAGAGAATCTTCTTTCTCCTCCCTCCTTATCTCTTTTGAGACCCTCTTGCGCCTCACAGCTCTTTCCTTACTGCATCCTATGGATATTGATGCTACCCTGCTTTTATTCTGCTCTGTGTTGATAATGTCATGGTGACCATCTTGCAAATTACCACTACCCACTTGACCCAAGTTTCAAGTAATTATACCTCGTTTGGCTGCAATTATGGGCTCACACCAGACTTAACGCATGCCTGAGCAGTCTGTAACAGCTCAGATTTGTGAGAAATGTCTAGTCGCTGGTTTTAACACGGGAGAAGAGGCTCACCCCGCGCCCGGCCCCAGTGCAGGTCATTGTTATGATATCACAAACAATAGGACATCTGAGGAAAGTGGCACCATCTCGGCTCTCAGCAGAGGGAGGGCACAGAATTGCTCTGAAACTGGCTCCCCAGAAGAAACTGGAATGTTCTGCTGGGCTTGCCCAATTAGCCACTTTGGGAAGCAAATTGGCAATAACAACAAATTGGGTCAGAAATAATTTTTCCACATATTTCTCAAGCTTCTCTCTTTCTCTCCCAGAGAAATGAAAGGAGGAGGGACGTGTGATAAAAAATGAGGAATCTTCTTCTCCTGAGCACCTAAAAACACACCTGCTCTGTAATTGCAGAGACCACGAAAACTGCTGTGCTCAGCAACCCCGGCCAGAATTCCCAAACACCTCTGGGCTTTGTGCCTTTGTAAAATGTCCCTGTTCATTCTCTTCAGATAATCACAAACTGAATCAGAATTATGCCCAGAGTGATTCTTTCCCACGGACTCTGCTGTTATGGGGAGAGCCTGGGTTCAGCCGCACGGCGTCAGATCAAGGTCATCTTGTGTTGTTGGCGTGCACATGTTGATAGTACCCACATGCTTTCTGCTCCAAAGACAGTAGTTTTCTCTGATTAAATCATGTTCCTTTTGCTTTGCAAGTTAATGTCCAGGCAGGGGCATTGGGGTGAGGGGGACGCACCCCCCCCCCCCCCCCCCCAGGCCATGTAGGAGTTTGTGTTTCTGGGTCAGTGGATGATGTCTTCCCTTTGCCATGCCTGGCAGGCAGCCTTTGGTGGAGGCTGCCTTAACACTGACATGTTTGGTAACTTGAGAAAGAGATGGAGCAATCAGTTATCTGCTTCGGTGTTGCTTAGCAAGCCTCGTGCCCAGAGTGGCCATCTTGAATCGATTGCTCCAGGGACACGAGTCAGAAGCAAGCTCCGTGCCAATCCTGCCTGCCAGCAGATGGCTCCAGATGAGGTCATGGTTTTGACAGTTTCACAAAAGAACCCCAAACAAACCCTTACGTGTGTTGGATCATCCAGAACGGTTATGAGATGAAAAATGAATTTGGACCAAAACTTTGGAAATGTGAACCACCACTGAGGGTCTCTCTCTGACTCCTCACATCCAGGGAAACCCCAGCTGAGGCTAGAGAATATGGTTCTGATTCCCTCCCCGCCTCTCTTCTGCGTTGGGTGTTGGAACAGCTTGGGTGGCAGTGATGATCTGATTAGGGAAAGACAATTATCTCACACCTCAGTGATTGCAGGCTCCATTGAGAAGCAACTTGGCAGCTCCGGGCTGATATTCTTGGAATACTGTGTTTTTCACCAATTCCAAGAGTGTATGTGTAGCAAGTCATGTGACCACATAAGTAACATTGGAAATTCTAGAATTAAAGCATCCTCTGGGACTACTTATCATTTGGGTTGGGAAATTGGGCAGGCATATATCTTTCCAAGTTATTTTCTAGGATGACCACTGTATCTTGGCTTCCAGAATATGCATCCCTTGACAGCAACGCTTGAGTCCTTAGCACTGATCCAACTTAACCATGTCTCTCAAGCTTGCTCCCAAAGAAGGGACATCTCCCTGTTTCAGATGTGTGTGCTCAGCAGAACTGGGGTCAAGAGGGGTCGCATTTTCCTCTTTCTCCTTGATGTGGCAGAAAGAGCATTCAGTTAGAAGTATGTTTTCTACCCTTAGGTTCTAGTTCTGGAAACTTGTGAAGGCAAAAAACCAGACTTGGGGTTTGTATTGGTTTCCTATAGCTGCCATAGCAAAGTGCCGCAAGCAGGAGGTCGAACACAACGAAGACTTATTCTCTCACAGTTCAGGAGCTAGAAGTCCAAAATCGAGGTGTCAGCAGAGCTGGTTCCTTCTTGGGGCTCTGAACAGAGGGTGAATCTATTCTGTGCCTCCCTTGGGCTGCCAGAAATGCCTGGTGTCCTTGGCTCATGGAGGCATAACACCAGCCTCTACCTCCCTCTTCACATGGCATGTTTCCCCATGTGCCTCTGTGTCCAAACGTCTCTCTTCTAAGGACACCTGTCACTGAATTAGGGCCCACCCTCCTCCGGTCTGACCTCATCTTAACTACATTAGCGAAGACACTATTTCCAAATAAGGTCCATTCATGGGTACTGGGGTTGGGACTTGCACATGTCTTCTGGGAGGACCCAGTTCAATCCACTATAGGATCTGATTCACAAATCCATCCCCAGCACCAGCATCCCCTGCCATCTGCATGCCTTTAGCAGATCATGGAGTTTCTAGGTCCATTTCCTTATCTGTGGGATAATAACACTCAACTAGGCAATCTCGTGTTGTGCTCGCTGGTGTATAGTCTTGTTCAGAGTGTTGCACCTTGTCGGGGTAGGGGGAAGATATCAACCCAGGAGGGGCTTGAGTTTTAAATGTGACCCTCACGTTCTTTCAGTACTGCACTTCCAAACTGGACAATATTTGCGAAGTGAGCTTCACCTGAAATCCATCAAGTGCTAGGTCTTTGGACCCATGCACGGCATTTTATCACAGGTGTGCAGGACACACCGTTGGAGGAGCTAGCCCTCAAATATCTGCATTTTCCCTTAACATGGTGGGCTTAGAGGAAAGCCCCTAATTTCAGAAAGACAAGCCAGGGTTGAGCAACTCAGAGGTGTTCTGGGGACCGGCCCGGCCTCGCTGGTGTGCCCAGCAAGGAAGTCAGAGCTGAAAGCAACAGCCTGGGCTCAGGGCGGCCCAGTGTTGCTGTTACCCCAGGTACCCCCCGCCCCTGCCCCGCTCTCTGTTTCCCTCTGTACAGTGATGCTTGTTTCTTCAGCAGTTTTTCTCATTCCCAGGGTTGCGAAGCCCCATCTCCAGTCCCTCAGAGGACTTCCTTTCGCACCATTGGTTTCTACCCCAGCTCCCCTCCCCATCCCATTATTCATCATGGTGCTTCATTTATTCTAGGAGCTGCTCCCAAGGTGCACGTGAGCCAGGCCTGCGAGGGTGATGCATGGGCCACACAAGGGTGACTGCCACATGGGCACTTTCTTCAAGGAGCTCGGTCCACAGGCAAGAAGTCAAGGCACAATATGCCAAGTGCAAGGATGGAGGCATGCACAGGTGTGTGCTGAGTGCAGAAGATGAGCAGCTAACCCAGCCCGGAGCCCAGGAAGACTTCCCGGGGGAGGAGGCCGATGATTCAGGGGTAAGTGGGAGTCATCAGTGAGTTTGGTAGGAGAGCGAGGCACTCCATCCAGAGGGGGAAACGAGCAGACAGGAGGCATGGACAGCAAGGTGAGTGTTGTGTGCAGCTTGTCGTCAGAGGGTGACTCCTGCGCTCAGACTCGCAGGTCATAAAAGCAGGGACAGCCGTGGAAATTGCTTCCTGTGGCATTTCCTACAGATGAAACTTCATCTTAGACCTGCTTATAAAGGGGAAGCCAGGCTAACCCCAATCTGGGTGTGGTCCATTCCTAACTCTCTAAAGTGCGTGTACAGCAGGAAAGAGTTTAAAATACATGCGGCGATTGGTCTTTCTTGGTCTGAAGACCCTCATGGAAGAGCATCGGTTTGCTTCTGGATGTTACCATCGGGAGGTCGGTGGGCAAGCCAGAGGCAGGCCGACAGCGTGCCACCCTGCTGGGTGCACGGACTTGAAAGAGGGGCAGCCTGTGGTGGGGGTTGGGGAAAACTTATTATCCTCCACCAGTTAAGACTCTGCTTGAGGTCTTTGTGTGTTTGGCGAGCCTGTGGGGGTCCAGCCTGTCCTTGACTCCATCTCCTGGGCAGTTAATCCCATCTGGCCAGAAGCTTCTCCTTCTTTGAAGACACCTTAGCTATTCTGCAGGGCTCTGCTCATCCCCATTCCCCCTCTGTGAACCCCTCTAAAGCCCTCCAGGAGAAATTAATAAGCACACCCCATAACTGATGTTCTCTTGGTATTTTGTTCATAATAATCATAATAATACCTTACCATGGACAAGGCTGCTCAAAGTTTGTGCTTGACAGAACTATAGTGAGTATGCACATTTTCTCGTATAATGTGCCTGTGAAGCCTGTGAGCATAAAGCTCTCAGGTCTGCCACTTTTGGGGAGCAGGACTGGGGACGGGCTCGGCTGCCACACTCTGTGTCCCCCACATTTACGCTGCTGCTGTCAGCCATTGGCTGGCTGAGTTGGGCAGGGATACAGACTGCAAAGTGTGGGTCTCCTCTGATGTGCAACACCGACTCCAGGGTATCCCACTTAATCTTTCTTAGAACTGCACATAGGCTAAAACTCTTCCTGACCACCCTGCTTTCCTTCTATCCCCATCTCCTCTGCAGGGGCAGCTACATGGTGATCTGGTGATTCTGCCCGCCTCCTCCAGCTCCCCAGCCCCCAGGAACTCACGAGCACAGCTAATCCTATTGTGGTGCTTGCTTCTCAAGGGCCTAAACCAACAGTCTCCCAGTAACCCCACCGAGAGGGCATGTTTCTCCCCACTGCCCTGAGGTGGAAACTGAGGCTCAGAGGGGTTTTGAAACCAGGACCTCCTGGCCCCTCTGTCTGATCTCTCTACCCTGCCATGAGGCCTCGTCTTCCCTGGGTACTTGTTCCTTGTGGAGAGTCTTTCCTGTGTTTATCTGTTCTTCCACCAGCTTCCATGGCTTGTAGGGCCCAGGTCATCTTTGGCAGTCCAGTTCCTAGCTCAGTGCTCTACCCTAGCAGATGCTAAATAATTGTTTGCTGCATGAATGTATCCAAATACCTATTTACTGAGGCTTTCTGGTTCCAGCTCCTCCAGAGAGCCTTCCTTTGCTCCCCCAACCCCCCGCCCACGGTGACAGCTCTGTCCTAGACCCCCACTGCCCATGCAATGCTCACCGAAGCAGGGACTTCACTGTTCTCGAAGGGCCCATGTGTTCTCTTCTTCGGTCACCAAATAGAGGCATTCAGAGTCTAGTCCTTAAAGGCAGGGATGACGTCTGCTTCTTTAGTATCCCACACACCCACCAGTTGGGGACACCTAGTAGACATTTGATCAATACTTTTTGATTGACCTTAACTCATTCATTTTTAAACTCTGTTACCCATTTTTCCCTCTGTCCCTACTCCCACCCCAACGTAGACTATTGGGTTCCAAGGTCTTTCAGCTTCTGGCATTTGTTCTATTCTGGTTTATCTTTATGCTCTACGACATGCATTCTCAATGCGGGCAGTATTGTCCTGAAAGGGGCAAAAATTAGTTCTTGGAAGATGAAAAAATCTAATTTTTTTAATGTATAAATTTAGCATAGATATACATTCAGTACATAAACAGATGTATCTGTGGTATTAAAATTTCAGGGGAAAAAGATTCTGGAATAAACCTGAAAAAAATCTTGTGGGAAGTGATTCAGAAAAAAAATTGTAGAAAGTTTCTGGTGGGGAGGTGGGTCGGGTGGTGGGGCAAGAATGGAGGAAAAGAAAAAAAAAGATTGAGTAACACAAGCCTAGGAGTTAGATGGGACCATGGTACAGAGACCCTGTCTGTTTTGTCCACTAGAATATTCCCTTGGAACCCAGCACAGCCTATGGCAAAAAGTCCACAGTCTTTATTAACTAACCTTTATTAGGTAATTAATTAATTAATTAATTTATTTATTTATTTATTTATTTATTTATTTGAGAGAGAGCACAAGAGGGGGGAGAGTCAGAGGGAGAAGCAGACTCCCTGCTAAGCAGGGAGGCTGATGTGGGACTCGATCCAGGGACTCCAGGATCATGACCTGAGCCGAAGGCAGTCGCTTAACCAACTGAGCCACCCAGGCGCCCTAGGTAATTAATTTATTAATTAATCTTTATTTATGGAGTAGATGAACGAGTGACAGAGCTGGGGAGACATTTGAAAAATTTGCTGTATATGGGTAGGTTCTACCCTGGAGTAGTCAATCTGATCAAATGCCCATCACTGTTTTTCCTTTCCTTTTTTCTTTTTTTTTTTTTTTGAAGATACTTTTTAGAGCGGTTTAAGGTTCACAAGAAAATTGAGAAGAAAGTATAGGTATATCCTGTATGCCCTCTGCCCGACACATGCATAGCCTTCCGCATGATCAGCATCAGTCAGCAGAGTGGTACATTTGTTCCAACTGATGAACCTACACTGATACATACTCAAAACCTATAGTTTACATTAGGGTTTGCTTTTGCTGTTGTACATTCTAGGCATGTATAATGACATATATCCATCATCATAGTATCATACAGAGTATTTTCAGTGCCCTGAAAATTTTCTCTCTTCTGCCTATTTATCCCTATCTGTCCCTACCCCTCCAAACCCTTGGCAACCACTGACTTTTTTACTGTTTCTTTAGTTTTGCTTTTCCCAGGATGTCACAGAGTTGGAATCACATAGTATGTAGCCTTTTCAGATTGGCTTCTTTCACTTAGAATATGTATTTAAGGTTTCTCCATGTCTTTTCATGGCTTGGTAGCTCATTTCCTTTTGTGTTTGTTTTTGTTTTTTATTAAAGTATAATTAACATACAGGGTTATATCAGTTTTAGGTGTACAATATAATGATTCATCAATTCTATGCATTACTCAGTGCTCATCATGATGAGTGTACTCTTAATCCCCTTGACCTATTTCACCCATCCCCCACCCACCTCCCTTCTGGAAACCACCACTTTATTCTCTACATTTAAGAGAATGTTTTTTTTGGTTTGTCTCTTTTTTTCTTCTTCTTTGTTTTGTTTCTTCAATCCCACATATGAGTGAAATCATAGGGTCATATCTTTTTAGTGCTGAGTGATATTCCATTGTTTGGATGGACCACAATTTATTTATCCATTCTCCTACCAAAGGCTATCTTGGTTACTTCCGAGTTTTGGCAACTAGGAATAAAGCTGCTATAAACATCTATATTCAGGTTTTTGTGTGGGCATAACTTTTCAGTTTGTTTGAGTAAAATATCTAGGAGCATAATTGCTGGATTATACAGTAAGAATATGTATAATTTTATAAGAAACTACCAAACTGTCTTGCAAAGTAGATGTACGATTTTGATTCCCACCAGCAATGAATGAGAGTTCCCGTTGCTCTACCTCTTTGCCAGAATTTGCTCTTGTCCGTGTTCCAGATTTTGGCCATTCTACTGGGTATGTAGTGGTTTCTCATTGTTTAAATTTGCAATTTCCCTGATGACATATGATGTGGAGCAACTTTTCATATGCTTGTTTGCCATCATATATCTTCCTTGATGAGGTGTCTCTTAAAGTTTTTGGCCCACATTTTAGTCAGGTTATTTGTGTTCTTATCGTTGAGTTTTAAGAGTTCTTTGTATATTTAAAATAACAGTTCCAGGAGTTTTGTTGATTATTTCAGATTTTTTTTACATAGACAGTCATGTCATCTGTGAATAAAAAAAGTTGTATTTTTTCCTTCTCAATCTGTATACCTTTTATTTCTTTTTCTTCCTGACTACATTAGCCAGGACTTCCAGTATGATATTGAAAAGGAATGGTGAGAGGAGATATCCTTGCCTTATACTTTAGTGGAAAACTTCACATTTCTCATCATTAAGTATGATGTTTTCTGTAGGGTTTTTTGTATGTAGCTTGTATTAAGTAAAAAATGTTCCCTATTATTCCTACTTTACTGAGAATTTTTGTCATGAATGGTTGTTGGATTTGTCAAAAGCCTTTTCTTCATCTATTGACATGATTATGTGATTTTTTCAGTCTTTTGATGTGATGGATTACATTAATTGATTTTTCAAATATTGAACCAGCTTTGCATATCTGAGATAAATTCCACTTGGTTGTAGTGCGTAATTCTTTTCATCCTTTTTTGGATTTGAGTTGCTAATATTTTTGAAGATTTTTGCATCTATGTTCAAGAGAGGTATTAGTCTATAGTTTTCTTTTTTAAAAAAAGATTTTATTTATTTGAAAGAGAGAGAGAGAGCACATGAGCAGGGGGAGGGGCAGAGGGAGAGGGAGAAGCAGACTCCCCACTAAGTAGGGGGCCTGATGTGGGGCTCAATCCCAGAACCCTGAGATCATGACTTGAGCCAAAGGCAGATGCTTAACTGACTGTGAGCCACTCAGGCGCCCCAGTCTATAGTTTTCTTATAATGCCCTTGTCTGGTTTTGGTATTAGGGTGATGCTTACCTCAGGGAATAAGTTAGGGATTATTTCTTCTGCTTCTATCCTCTGAAAAAGATTATAGAGAATTGGTATGATTTCTTCCTTCAGTGTTTTGTAGAATTTACCAGGGAACCTATCTGGGTCTGGTGTTTTCTGTTTTGGAAGACTATTAATTATTAATTTAATGTATTTAATAGATGTAGGGCTGTTCACACCATCTATTCTCTTTGTGTGTGGATTTTGACAGATTATGTTTTTCAAGGAATTAGTCCTTTCATCTAGGGTATCAAATTTGTGGGCATAGAATTGTTCATAATATTCCTTTATAATACTTTTAATTTCCATGGGAACTGTAGTGATGTCCCCCCTTTCATTTCCAATATCAGTAAGTTGTGTCCTCTCTCTTAGTCTGACTAGAGGCTTTCAGTTTTATTGATCTTTTTGACCACTCACCATGTTTTTACTCCCAGTGAGTAAGTTCATTTTATATCTAATCATTATCACCCTTATCTCATGGAATGGTTCAAATTGAAGATTTAATCCAGATATTTAAAATCATTAACCTAGTGATTTTCTTCAGAGTAGAGTTTTGGTGGAACATTGTCATGAGAAGAAATATTTTAGAGAGATTACTCTCATCTCAAATTGATTTTCTTTTGGAAGTGGCAGCTTATAAGGCAGGAACCGAATGGGGTGAGGGCATTCTGCCAGGAAGAGCCTAGGAGTTCCTTCTGAATTTTATTTCAACATTAAATTGCAACATTGAATTGCATTTTGACAGCAAGTACATCACTTTTACTTAGATTACGCTTTTTGGGTGGGAGGGTGCTGGTGGAGATTATGAAAGAGTATAAAGTACCCTCCCCTCTAGCTATCCCTTGGGTCCATCATTGCTCTTGGGAGGTTTCCTTAGGTGTAAAAAATAATTGTACCTACTTCATTAGTGATACTATTATTATCCTTATTTTACAGATGTAGAAGACTTGGGCTCAACATTTTAAATGTAGTGTAAATATGTAGTAAGATTCAATGCCAGGATATTAACCTAGGTCTAGCTGCTTACAAAGACCAAGCACCTCTCATCATTGTGTACAGGCTGCACAAGAATTTATGAAGTTTAAAGATGGCAGGGCTGTAATCTAATTAATTTATTAAGAATTTTCTGCCTCTGCACAAAGTTATTTTCAGGCTGTAGCGTCTTAATTAAAAGGCTCCAAACATCATGGCCCAGACTTCAGGTGAATGGAGTTGAGTGATGGAGGCCCAATAGAAAAACCCTACTCCGTATATTTCCTTATTTATCCTGGTTCTCTTGGTGCCTTAACCTGGGCAATAGTTAAAAATCGAAATAAACATAATAAACAATTATTAATTATTGTTAATTATTTTTGCCCATACTCAGGGTCCTCTAGTCTATCTTAGCTCCTGGGGATTTTAATTAGATATATTCAACTGAAGAGGCTGAAATGTGCTGGGAGATTTGCGTGTGTGTGTGTGTGTATGTGTATCTGTGTGTGTCTGTGTGTGTAAGATGGGGAACCCCACCACTGTTGGTACTTGGAGTAGACCTCATTCATACTGGTCCTGAGTAAGGCAACATCATTTGTGACTTAAAAAGCCAACTTTTGAAATCAAGTTATTTATCAATCACTCCTCCAAATTCAATGGCATGGTAGGAAAAAGGCAGGAGAAATAAAAGTATATTTGTAGAACTTAAAATTTACCCAAGGCTGCAAGGTACATTTGCTGGTGCTTTCAGACTGCAGATCCAGAGCTCAGGACAGGATCCTTTTTTTTTTTTTTTTTTTGCTGGAGTTCTCTATCAGTCTGGATTTTCTCAGGAGAATGGAACAAATCTAAGTATTCTAGGAATAAAGGGCTTTAAGCTAGGAATTAGGATCTATATGAGTATTGGAAGAGCTAGGGTTACAAAGGTCAGAAAAATTGCTGCAGAAAATCGGGAAAGCTGTAGCCAGAAGGTTGGGCAAGTAGACACTAATGATCTTAGGCTTCTCCAAAGCTTCTAAGGAAACTGCTATAGTTCTGAAGAATTCTGCAGAAGATTCTACCAACTGGCTTAATCTGCAGTAGCAGAACGGGTGATTCATGAGCACTGGCTGAAAAGCAGCTGTGGATCTCACATCTGCTCACATGTCTGCTGACACAATCTCCAGAGAAGAATGGCCTCTGCTCCTCACAGGTCTCATTGGCAAACCCCGACTTGGTGCCACACTGGGGAGGGATTCTGGGAATTGTAGTTTCCCCATCCTTAGATGGGTGTGGCAGGTGATACCATGTTGATAAAAGGCCATTCACTCCAGTTGGTCCCCAAGGTGGGCTTTTATGCCATTATTCTTTCTGGTGTAATGATTACAGGCAAACTTGACTTACAGAGAGCAGGTCTAGGAGCATCCCTTCTACATGTTATCTTCTCTTCCATGGTCTCCCCTAAAAATTCTCCTTGCCTCCTTCCTTCTTAATCCTGTCGCCAGCAGGCCCTCATCTACTGGCCTTGGGTTTTGCTTAACTCTTAGCTGTGGGCTGACTCACTAAGTGGTTACCCATCTTTTCTTCTGAGAGGATGATTGATGCCTTGCAGGGCACCTACCATTGGTCACAGAGTAGGGCCTCAGTAAAGGTAAGTTCCTTTCTTCCCTATACTAGGTATTTGATGGTTTTGTCTATCCATTATCCATTCATCCTCCTATGGGCATAGCAGCTCCATTCATGTTGGGAACTATCCCTTTTCTATTCCACAACCATGTGTCCATGTGGTTTAGATAAGGCTGACCACTGCTTTGCTTCCTTTCTGCCCACCCTTCCACCTGCTTCAGGAGTGGGTGTATGACTTGGATTTGGCCAATCAGTGTTTCCCATCCCTCTGGTCCTTATGATTGGCTGAGGGATGGGCATGTGACTCAGATTGATCCAGTGAGGGTCTAATCTGGAAATTACGTGGGAACTGTGGGAAAGAGAAGCCCACTCCCTCTTTTTTTTGGCCTGGGTGATTCAGGTGATTAAATGTAAGCCTGGAGATGCTGGAGACCTCTTTGTCTTTAAGAATCAAGTACCCACCTAAAATTCAGCCATCACAGAGGAAGTGGAGTCCAGAGATGGAGAGAGCCCTGAAAACTTTGTGGGGTCCCTAGATTCAGTTTAGTTTAAGGCTTCTGGACATTCATGCCCCTGGTGAAGCCCTCATCCTTGACCTTCAATCCACAATGATTCTGGGACCAAAAGTAAGACATTCTGAGGAACAAAAGAGAAGATTTCAGATCAAGAGTAATATAACTGATGGCTGTATCAGGAAAAAGAGCAGGGCCATGTTTAAAGTTGAATTAGACACCAAGTACCAGCACCATGGATCTCTTGTGCTCTTCTTGAACCTTTCCAGAATCTTCCCAGAGTCTGTCCCTAAAATCTCTAAGCACCTCTTATGCCTGCTTTAGGAACATTTGCTTTACCTCAAACCCTGGAATTTAAGAAAAGTAACGTATCATGTTCAATATTTTTGCTCTAATAATTAACAGTATAAGTATATGCCAGGAAATGACTCTATATTTACTAAGACAGTACTGGGTATTCTCTATGTTTCAGTGGCTTTTACAAAAAATATGAGTCCTTACTAGTGTTTTGTACGTTGTTTGAAACAAAATATATTTCAGTTACGGAGGGCTATAGTAGTCTTGGCGATTTGACCCCTGAATATAATTGTCATGTATTACAGTGTTTTTATTAAAGTTCTGATTTCAAATAACTGGCCTACAAATGAATTTTTAGTATACAGGCTTGGGGAATTCTTTGTTTCTCTAGTTTAGCATTTGTTATTACAGAGGACTTCATATATGTATGCTATATACTAAAAAATGCAAGCTCAATGTTAAAAAAAAATCTTATGCAGAAAAGCCAAAATGAGCATGCTTTTGAGCTGTGATAATAGAAGCCCAGTGTCTGGGTGAAGAGAGGTGAACCTCTGTGCTGGTCAGACCACACAGAGCAGTGTGGGATATGGCCAATTGCATGGTCAAACCACTACAAGGAGCTCTGCTATGGAGCCAAATTCTAAGGACTTTGATCAATGGGAACAGTCTGGAGGAGAGTGGTGGGATACTCGGACATAGGAAACCCCAAAAGATTGTCAAAGGATCTAAGAATGTTTAGTCTGGAACATATAGGGCTTGAAGAGAACACATGGTCATTTAGTAGGTGATGGGTCTGCTCATTCTGTGTGGTTCTGAGGGCTGAACCAAGCCAGTGAAGGTAGGTGAAGGAAGATAGAGTATAAATGTCTGGGGATGGTCACAGCTGGAGGGGTTTGCTTGACCTGGCTAACCAGGAAATTTGGCTGGCAGAGCAGTTAAGAGCTGCAGTTCTGGGGTTAGATGCCTTGGTTAGGATCCTGCTTAACAGATATGTGACCTTGACAGATTCCTGATTTGGAAATTAGAACACATAGGAATGGTTACGGGGAGTTAACTGAGATGAATGTGAAAGTTTGCAAGATTATGGGCAAGGACGTACCTAACAGACTGCCGAGCACAATAAGTACAGTTGTCTAATTAGTTGTTTGTTGACTGACTGAGTGAATGAATGAAATGAATGGATCATTCCTAATGTCTCATCCACCTGTGATTCTGGTGCCTCATCAAAAATAGCAGCAGTTAGGGGCACCTGGTTGGCTCAGTCGGTTAAGCGTCTGCCTTTGGCATAGGTCATGATCTCAGGGCCCTGGGATGGAGCCCCGCATCGGGCTCCTGGCTCAGCGGGGAGCCTGCTTCTCCCTCTCCCTCGCTGCTCCCCCCGCTCATGCTTTCTCTCTCTCACCCTCTCAAATAAATAAATCAAATCTTTTAAAAATAGCCGCATTTAAAAAACTTTTAAAAATAGCATTTTCGGGGCGCCTGGGTGGCTCGGTCATTAAAGCGTCTGCCTTCAGCTCAGGTCATGATCCCAGGGTCCTGGAATCGAGCCCCTCATCAGGCTCCCTCTCCCACTCCCCCTGCTTGTGTTCCCTCTCTCGCTGTGTCTCTATCTGTCAAATAAATAAATAAAAAATCTTTAAAAAAAATAGCATTTTCTTTTTTGCGGATATACATCAATTCTATTTTTATGGGTTTTAATATATCTTATATATTTGATACATAATATATAATGTATAATTATATAATAAATAACAGAAATTATAAGTATATAAATATATAGATATATAACATAATTTATAAAATATAATAGATTTATATATAATATATATTTATATTATATATATATTTACAGTTTAAAAGTATAGAAAATCAAGAGGCAGGAAAGAAAAAAACACCCATGATGATCTCATCCACCATAAATAACCACTAACATTTCCTTTGATTCTTTTTCCATGTCTTTGTTTACATAGTTGGATCACACTATGTACAGATTCTGTTTCCTGCATAGGTTTTTTTTGTGGGTTTTTTTTGGCTAAACATTACATGGTAGTTTGATTGCTTTTGGTGTTTGTTTATTCATTTACTCCTTCAATCTTGAGCATTCACTGAGCACCTACAATGTGTTCAGGTCCAGAAATAGAGAGATGAACAGAAGACTATTCTTGGCCTCCGTTGGCCAAGCCAGGTGCTAGATGTCGGGTTCGTAACAGTGAATAATGGGATATTAAACAATTAAAACCCCTGTTTTTACCATTTTCATTGAAACGCTTGCCCCAAATGTATGTTATCAACAGTTAACGTGTTTCTTTTTACCGTTGGAGTAGAAAATCTTCCCCAAATAATCCGTTCCTTTGCCTTTAACAATGCTTGCCTCGCTGCTGTAACCACCCAATTGCTTGGAGCTGCCAATGCGCACACTGCAGTACTAGACACGTTCCCAGATGATGCTTAATTAAATCCTTTAATTATTAGCCACTCACCACATTTGCATCTTGCCCTAGCGCTTAGCAGCAGAATCACTTAGGGGGAGAAGCCAGCCTCCCGTCTGTCCAAATTACTGCCTCATTTAGAATTTCATCAGATTCAGGAAAGTTGGGATTCTGAACATTTTTTTGAACTCACCAGCATTTAGCTTTGTGCTAAGCAAGTCTTTACACTTTGAAAATGCCCTTTATCCAAATCGATAAGTTAAGCCCAGACTTCAAGTTGTACCCAAATATAGATTAGCTTAATCAAAGTCATTGATGAGAGTAGCATTATCAAAGGTAACTGGAAAGCGATACTTTTATAGCTTTATGTACCAAAACCCTGTGCCACTGTGGAAACTGTATAGGGTGTGTGTGTGTGTGTGTGTGATTCAAGCTGTGAAGGCAGTTATGGAGGGAAAGAGGAATGGCGAAACCTGAATGGAATGGCGAAACCTGAATTGAATTTCTGCTTGGCCATGGGTTAACTAATGACCTGTCATTCCCCTTGTCCTGGTCTCAGAGTCCCAATCTCTTACACAGTCCCACTCCCCGGGGATGGTGCAAGGCTGAGGGCAGGCAGTAGAAAGGAAAGCACCTTCCAGGTATAAAGAAAACGGGGACTGGGAGGCATGAGTTGGCAAGAAGTATGGAGGCCACAAGGGGACGAGAAACCTCCACATACCACTTAGGAGGGAAAACAATAGTGCTAACCATGTGCCTTGTTTTGTAACCTACTTTTAATGCCTATTTTATCTTTGGCCCTGGCACAGGGTTGGGAGGCAGGATTGATGTTAAACTCCATTTTACAAATGGGGAGACATCCTCAGAGTGCCTGAGAGAGCCACCGACTCCTCCCCAATGTTCACGCCCTGAATGAAATATTTCAAAGCAGGAGACAAAGCAGAGCCGGTCAGTCCGGGTGCTCTGTCCTCTTTGTGCCCGTGAGGAACCAGGAGGCTGAGCCCTGGTGCTGGGCTGCCGTGGGGTCTGTCGTTTCTCTTGGGGGGAAGCGTCTTCAGTCCTCCCTCCTCAGAGTCCTCCCATGTTGGTAGGCACAGCACCAATGGCTGCAGCCCCTGAGGATACCGTAAGACAGGGGAGACAAAAACTCTTTCATGGAAGCAGAGAAAATATTTGGCAATATGAAGAACGGATATGGTGCTCAAAAATATTGTTTAAGTCCAGACTTTCATCACGCAGATACTCCATTGGTGTTCCTGACGCCTTCTTTGACCGTCCTATCTAAAATAACTTGCCACCGACATCTATCTGGGTCTTCTCCCCGTCCCAGCATAATTTTCCTCCTGAGCACCTGTTCCCCTCTACCCGACTAGAAGACTTTTGGTCTGTTTGCTTATTGTCTAACTCTTCCCCATTCCCCCTTTCCAGAAGGCAAGCTCAATGAGGCTGGGCTCTGCTGTGTTCCCTGCCCGACACCCTAACCGTAGCCTAGGACCTGGGGCATGGTAGGTGCTCAGTAAATATTTGTTGAATAAATAAATGAATGTGAGCAACTCCTAGAATCTTCTGAAGTTTGTATGTGATGGAATCTGCCTTAAAAACTCTTTATTTATACAAAAAGACTTAATTAGGGATGATTCTTCTCTGGATAAGATGATGTAAGAGCATTTGCCCAGGCTTGTTGTAAGTCCTACTTAGAAAAATGGCTTTTCACGAGCACTCTTTATGTGGCAGGTATTGTGCTGGGCACTTGGGATTTAAAACAAAAACAAAAATAAAACAAAATAGTGAATAGAACATGACTCTGCCCCCACACTATGGGTGGGACAGGTAAGGAAGCAGATCATTAGAGTAGAATGTGAGGTGATTGGCTTGTTCAAGCTGCTGAGGGAGTCTGGGAAGGGAAGCAAATAACTTACCCAGAGGAGTTGGGAAAAGTTTTAGAGAGGAGATAAAGAGAAGAACAAGACATTCCAAGCAAGGAAAGAATGTATGAAGGCAAGACATCATTAAAAGGGCAAGGATGGCTATGCACGGCGGCGCAGGTTGTACACTGCACAACTCCAGTTGTGTGGGGGTGGGGTGGGGAGGGACATTCATATTTTAGTCTGTGTGCAGTGTGGTCGCCCTGTGAAAGGACCAAGCAAGTCCAGAGAATAGAGAGAAATGCAGAGAAGCTGGGAGGTAGGGTGAATTTAATGGAAATGAGGGAAATGGCTAGAGGGTAGGACGGGAGGCAAAGTCAGAATGTGGAGGGCCTTGTAAGCAAGGTAAGGAGTTTGACGTTTCCTCTCTAGGCCACTGAAGGCTAATGGCACAAAAACCAGAGATGAGAAGGCTCAAAGTAGCATGCTCTGTTCTGGGTATGATAATGAGGATGGGGTGCTTACACGATCTTCTCGTGGAAACAGGCCCTGTTTCCCTCTCCTGAGTGGTTCTGAGCAAAGGAAAGCCACAGAGTACAGCTGTGGAGCAGATGACATGCAGGTAGAGGCAGCAGAAAGTTCTGAGACCTGTAGTTCTGAGGGTCTTCTCCCCACCGATTGAGCCCCTGGAGGAGCCGTCATCAGGAGCGGTCCACGGCCTGAGTCTGGAGCCCCGTGGCTGGTCGGTCACAGGAGCAGAGGCCTCTGGGAGAGGGGGAAGCCCCTCTTCGGGGTCTCTGGTTGCCCTGGGACTAGAACTCAAGCTTGGAAATCGGAGGTAGAGCTCTCAGAGCCCTGGGAACTGGTCAGCAGGTTTTAGGACTGGTGTCCCTTGGTAGCTTATTGGCTTAAACGCATTCATTCTCTCTTTGGAACCACCCCACTAACCACCTAGATCTTACGCTCCTGTTCTCAAAATTCTTGTTCTTTTATTTTGCAGAAACCTCTGGCCCCTTCGACCTCTGTATTTATCATTCTCATGTCCCTTCATGCTTCCTTCCTTAGATGTTGCTGTTCCATCCTAGATATCATTCTCTTCTCACTTCATATTCTTTCCCTGCCTTCTCTCACCCTCCTGTTATCTGTTCCTGGGTGACTCCTGACACCCAGGGTCTCTTGCGCCTGAGGTCAGGCCCCTTTAAACAACCGTCTTGACCTCCTTGACCTCTCCATCTGGATGCCCACCCCCCCGCCCCCAGCCACATCAAACCTAACAGGACACCAGCCCTCACGTAGGCAGAACCCGTTTCCCCTTGCAAATCCGGACCTTCTCCTGGGTCCTTGCTCAGTGAACTGGCTGCCAGTCACCCAAAAACTGGACCTAGAAACCTGTGGTTGGTACTGACACCTCCCTCCCCTGAGCCCACGTCGGAGCCAATGGCTTATCAAGGTCTGTGTTAGTTCTGCTTCTGCTCTCTCATGTCCAGCCTTCCCCAAATCCCTGCTCTCAGGTCTTCATTCCTGCCCTGGATTATGGAGATGGCTTCTGAAGAGCTTCTCTTGCCATCCCTTAAGCCTTCCTCGATGAGCTGCCCAAGTTGCCTCTTTAAAGCGCTGGACCTCCCTGGCCCCTCTGGCTAAACTGGCTCTGGAGCCTCAGGACCTCAGCCCTGCAGGCCCTCCTCGGCCCCTGCTTCCCCAGCCGGCCTCACGCCTGGCCCTCCGGCTCCCACTCTGGGCCCACATGCCAGCCGCTCACACTTCAGCCCCTCAGGATGCGGAGGCAGGTGGGCTCACCACTAGGTCTTTGATCGGTGACTCCCTCGACTTGGAGTGTGTTTTTGGCAATACTCCCGAGGGGCCCTTGCTGCCCCCCCAGTAAGGAATCCTCCTTAAGTGTCCTGAGAACGGGAGCTCGTCACCCCCACTGGCCTGACTCCACATGCCTCCCCCCGAGACTTGCAAACACATCAAGAGCACAGATACTTGCCCTATTCAATTTTGTAGGGCATATTTTTGGCAGTCCATTCAATAAAAACTGAATGCATAAGTGTGTCATTTTCTTGTTTGGAAGCCAGATTTGTAGATAAACTCGGGCAGATGATGCCTCGTCTCTAGACGGCAGCCTTCTTATGGAAACTGATTGAATTCAGTAATTTCTTTCCTCCTTCTAGCGTTGATGGTGTACAAATTGGTTCAATAGGATTCTGTTATCCAAGATAAAGAAATACTTGGCACACATGCTTCTTTTTTTCTTTTAAAGATTCAGAATCTTAAATTGCAATTTAAATTTATATGTATTTAAAGTAAACACCATGGCAGCTGGTGGGAAAAGGCAAAAACCTTGAAGAGGCAGTGGCTTGTTTTTTAATTAAGGCATATCACATGACTTCATGCTTCTGAGTCTTTTACCTTATATCATCATTTGTGGAGAGACTTTGAAAATGGAAATGGTTTTCACCTGCAAGAAAGTGGGGGGCGAGGGGGATGAGCAAATGAAAAAGAACCACCACTCTCAACGAGGCAGCCCGGCCTGACCGGGTTTTCGGAGGCCCCCTTGGATTCGGATTGTTGCCCCCTTCCCCACCCCTGGCCACGAGGCAGCAAAGATGGGGGGGGAGTGTGGGGGCCAGAACCCCTTTGGCTGATTGACATTGCCCCTTAGGAGGTCCACACTGGGTTGAGCTTGATTCCTGCCCTGAGCCACCACTGTGGGGGGCCTGGCAGCCTCCCTGTTGCATCATTGTTGCTACCCAGGGTCGGGAAAGATCCATGAGTCACCAGAGTGCTCCTGGCCGATGATGGAGAGGGTCCAGGAGTGCCCGGCGACAGGCCTGACAGTGAGGCATTATTCCTTACGCGCAGTCGACACACAGTGCCTTAAAATGATTAACTCGAGGAGAAGTTTGACACCATCCTGAAAAGTTCCGAGGCTGAAAATCACCATGGTTCTCTTCACAGCTGTGCTTCCAGACGCATTCTTCGTTCTCTGTCCAGGTCCAGACGTACAGTGGATTGCACCTTCGGTGTGGAATTTGGCTTCTCCTCCCCCCGACGTTATGTACATTGTGGGAGCTGCTGATCTTAGCTTCTCATCACCCCATATGTCCTGAGGGCTGCGGCTGGGTTCCAGAAGCAGGGATGCTAATGCAGGTGGCCAGACACCCCAGACCGAAGGGAGACGTGCCAGGGGCAGCTCCCCAAGTGCCCAAGGGGCTCCTTCTGTAGAGAGCCCCAGCCTGTGAGACTGTTTGTGACCAGGATTCTCTTCTCGTTGAAATAATTTATTTTCTCTTTGTAACGAGTGAGCAACCTAAAAAAAAATTAAAGCATCTTTACTTTCACGTGGTAATTGTCTCTCTCTTTTTTTAAGATTTTATTTATTTATTTGAGAGTGAGACAGAGAGAGCTAGTGCATGAGCAGCGGGGAAGGGGCAGAGGGAGAAGCAGACTCCCGCCTGAGCAGGGAGCCCGAGGTGGGACTCGATCCCAGGACCCGGGGATCATGACCTGAGCCGAAGGCAGACGCTTAACCATTTGAGCCACCCAGGTGCCCCAATCTTTTCTAAAGATTATCAGAAGTGACCATTTATTGACTACTTCCCAGGTACAGCTGTGGGTTTTCTGTCCTCAAATCACAGTGGATTGTTCCCTCCTTCTCGGGGGACTCTAGTAACAACCGTGTCAGGACCCCTGACCGGATGGGACCCCGTGTGACAGGCAGGTGTGTACAGACCCTCACTGTCTGTGGGTCCTTGGCTCTAGAAAAAGTAAAACCACTTAAAACCAAGACCAGAATTGCTATATTACATAGTGAAAGCCAAGGACACTAAAAACTAGGAAAGTAGGTTTACTTTACTTTCGAGTAAGCACAATATAGATTATCGGGCAGCCATGTGCTGATTTCTTAGTACGAACAAAGAATGGATAGAATGTCGGGGCACAGGAGGCATAATCTTTTTCTGACTAAATTGTCTCAGAGTACCAACCCCTTTCCCTTTATATATGACCTTCACAGCGCTAGGTCACAAAGAATGTCATTTTGGCAAAAATAGAAGAAGCCATTTCTACTTCCTCCTGAGCCCCCCTTCGTCTTCGGCTGTTTATATCTCCTGCTTCCACATTGCCCCTCGTGTCATCATTCTGGATGACCTTCTTTTCTTTTCTTCATTGTTAACTGGCCCTGTTCTACCAGCTCCTTACCTATCACTGAGGAGGGCTCTGAGTTGAGCTGTTCTAAAGTAATCATGATTTAGTGTTATATAAAAATGATAACACGATGATCTATTTTTCTAATTTTATAGTCCCTTTTGTCAGTTTGTCCGTGAATATTTTTGTGTGCTGATAACATTCCCTTATTCATGAACCCTCACAACAGAGAGAAAGTAAATACCAGATGTCTTCCCCACAAGAGCAGAGGGAGTGGCTTGAGCTAAGTGTTAAGTGAGTGGCCCAGATGTTCGTGCCCCAGGTTTGGAGGAGATGTGACTGCATTTGGGATCTGCTGGAGTCTTCAGAGCATTGTGCCATTCCTTACCGGAATGGGCCTCATAATTCCCTGCAAGATCAGAGGGGATGAGCCCATTTTACGGATGAGCCTCAGAGGGCAACATTGACTCGCCCAGTGGCTCATGCAGGTCAATGCCAGTGCTGAGATTCCAAGTAGGCCTCTTAATTTTAAGAGCATTGAGGGAGTTTCGAAGCTGAGATGAGCAGAGACAAGGAAGGGATTCCAGGTGCAGGTGGAAATCAGCTGGGACACATTACAAGATGAAAAATTCAAACAAAATAATAGATACGGAGGGGCGCCTGCGTGGCTCAGTCATTAAGCCTTCGGCTCAGGTCATGATCTTGGGGTCCTGGGATCGAGCCCCGCATCGGGCTCCCTGCTCGGTGAGAAGCCTGCTTCTCCCTCTCCCATTCCCCCTGCTTGTGTTCCCTCTCTCGCTGTGTCTCTCTCTGTCAGATAAATAAATAAATAAAATCTTTAAAAAAAAATAGTAGATAGGGAATACGTAAAAGGAATTTTGAACTTTGTATGTCAAATGACTGGGCTTTTAGTATTTCATGGAAGAATCTGGGCAAGCAGCTGAGACACTGCCTTTATCTTTGCTTCCCCAACTGTGGTGAGCTCCATTGTCCCCAGCCCTTATCTCTCCTAGCATAGGCCGGGCAAACTCTTGAAGTTAAATGGAAAATGCTCTTTTTTATCCTGCAGCAACCAGCCTGCCAGATAGCATCTAGATAAGGCACCCAGGCCCTTTCGCGGGGCTCCGTACACAGCAAATGGTTTTTGGCAATAAAAACCGACCGTCAATGTAAAAAGAACTTAGGGAAAAAAAAAAAGTCTTTTGAATTGTTATTTTTCCCTGAGGCCTTAAAGGAAGAAAGAAAGTTTACTTAAGGGGGAATACTTTTCCATAGACTCCAGTAGCTAGTAATTTGGGCCTGTAAAACAGTATTCCAATGACAACCTGCCCCAAACGTCTTGAAAATCACTTTTGACCCAAAGAACAGGCTCCAGGAAGCCACTGTTGATCTATTTAAATGAATCCAGCTGGATTACTCTGATGTATTGATCCAGGGGATGTGGTAGGGAGTCTGGGGGACAATGCTTGAAGTCGATCCAATGCATTTTGAATAAAAGTGCATTTTATTGCCACTTTTTTAAAAAGCTCTGAGACTTGTAAGACTGCAGCAGTGGGAACCCATGGCGGCCTGGGGCAACCAGCTCTGCTCCTCCAGGTGCCTCCATCGCTGGGTTGAGCACAGGCCCTCCCCAGGTGCCAGATTCTCCCTTGCTCTTCCCTTCCAGGGACCTGGTTTGGAAAAACCGGGCATAGCTCAAGCTTCTAATTATTTCCATGAACATCCATTAAACGTTCCTGGGTTCTGGATCTTCCAGCAAAATCCTGGAGTCCCCTCCTCTCTACTTGCCTTCAGAAGGCTGGGCGGGACTTCGTCTCCTCGCTGGATGGCCCTGTATTCTGCTGACCACCAGCGGTTCTCTGCCCTCCCTCACTGCCAGAGCACCCCCCGCCCCGCTGCCCAGTCCACTCCCCGTGTCCTGACAAGGAGCCTGTGGAAGGCCGGTGTGTGCTGCCCAAGCTTCCTGCAGGAGACCGTGGCCAGTGCCCAGGCCAGGCAGCCATGCTGAGCCCTTCATTTATCAGCTTGGGGCAGGGGCACTGTGCCACATGGGCCTCTGGATGGCCAGGGCTTTTCTTCTCGGTGTACAGTGTCAGCCATGGGGAGTGGAGGGAGGCATAGGGACAAAACCTCGTCTCTCTCAATATGCCAAAAAAAACCAACCACCCCAAAACAAACAACCCAACCCACTTTGGACAGACCACTGAGATGTGATGAATCTGAGGGCTCTGGCGCTTGTGAGCCAAAACCAAGTTGAGAAAACACAGAGCTGTGAGGGAGGCAAATCACCGACAAAGGCAAAAATGGTCTTTTGTGCAGCCCAGAGGAAGCCAAGCAGAAAACTGTGGCCGATGAGTTGCCCGGAGCAGGAATGCCGCCCAGACCCTTCTGTCCAAGTCCTAGATTCTGGATTAATCCTGAGGAAAGGAATGAATCCCTGATGCCACTAGGGTCTGGAAGAACTTTTCCCGCATGGTCCCTCGGGGGTTCTTGGAAACGAATGGTTTCATGTTTTCTGCTATCTGGGCTCTGGTTGGAAGGACTCTGTTATGAAGAACCCACCGTCCCTCAGGGGGTCGATGGTCCCAGGGAAAATGGAGGAAGCTGCCTTTCATGGAGGAAGTTGTAGTCCCCAAAGGCCACCGTCAAAACACAGTGGAGTGTAAAATGTTGCATTCAAGCCTTGACGCAGTCATCCGGGTCATCGGAGTGTGGCCCACGTCAGACTCGGTTGCTCTCAAGGAGACTTGCTGTTATTGCTGTAGCCTGATTTTTACAGAGAGAGAATGTGAAAATAAGATCAGTCCTTTTTTTTTTTTTCAACCTTCCATTATTGAATTTGGTGGCTAGAGAGAAATTTTAAGTAGTGATGTTATCCATAGTTTTTTAGTCTCAACCGAAATCATTACTTTTGGACAAACATTTCATGAATCCTGCCATGTACCAGGAATTGTGCTAGATGTGGACATTGTTGCTCTTTTCTTAGGGCTGTATTGTCCATTGAAGAAGACAGATACAGAAATAAGTCCAGTGCCGTGTGATAAATGCTCCTTAGATGTGTGCCCCATGCAAGCAGATACCTCTTTCTTTTTCAAATTCTTCAGCCCAAGAGATTGCTACTGTCTTCCTTGGGAGTACACGCAAATGTAGTAGGAAGCCTGGTGGGCTTCATGGATATTGGAATCATTTCTAGGTCTCCTGCCTGCGGCTGATGGGTTTATGGGTTGACGTCGGCTCCTCACCTGGGCAACCATCCTTCCAGCTCTGTTGACATTTTACTTGTCACAGTGGACCAAATGGAATGATGTGGATGGGCTTTATGAACCCATGCACCTCTCAGCTTACCTGGGCAGATGAGACAAAGCTAACTTGGTCACCCACTGAGGAATGCTCATAATGAAGTACCAAGGAATTCTGCCTCTACCAGGCATGTTGCCCTTAATAGCTTCCTGGTTAGCTTTAGATTTTCTCTTCATACGTTGAAAAAAAGTGTTGACTCCCTCTAATCTGTAAAGCAAACTTCGTTCCTCAAGGGAAAGAGAAATTTCCTGGTTGCGCTGATCTGCATGGAATTTCATGGTCAGATTGGGCTGCAGTTCATTTTTCTTCCTTCTGCCATGTTGAAAGCAGCCCAAAATGAAACCCGGCTGAGATACACCAACCAACATCTCCACCCTTGGTCGCAACAGGAAGGGCCTTTGCCAGGCACGGCCCTCTCTAGGAGATGGATCTGAGGCAAAACTGTGCTGCCACAAAGCACGGCCCATCCTGATTCCTGGCCGCCTCTGCACTGACATCTCCATAGTTGGGCTGAATTAGACCTGGAGCTGTTCTGCCCGCCTCCTCTCCTCGGCTTACTGAAGGTGGTTATGGTATTGCGGTATAAAGAGGGCAAATCATATCTATCATGCCACAGAAAGCCTTCCAAAAATAGAGGCCAAAGCATGTCCCAGGAAGTACTGGCTCATTCTCTTAGCTCCCAAAGGAAGCATCTGGAGTCACCCCTTGGTTAATTGTGAAAGATTCTGGCTAGTCCGGGTCACTAGTGAGGGCTTCAAATCTGTACTCTCCACTCTGCCTCCTGATCTTGAGTGAGGAGCATCTCTTGATTGTCACAAGTGTGTCTATTCCTAACAACAATCTTGTCAGGGCTTTATTTGATTGTTTCCCTAACAAAAAGCCTAAATGTGATTTCTGAAGACATTGTAAGATGATGGTGATTTCCCTGTGGAAATTTGAGAAGCTTGCCTTAATTGACACCAGCAAAACATTTGGCACTGGAGATTTGCAGCTCCAGCTAGGAGCAAATGAAGAGCTTGTCTCTGCTGTAAGAATTTCAGTTTTGGTGAATGGTCCAATTCATATATAAAGTCAGAAGCTAGAATTCTAGGGGGATGTTTCCATCTTAAGTTCTAACTGATTCTTTTTTTCCCCCTGCCTAGAGATGATTGAGTGTGAAACTTTTTATATAAGGAAAATAACATGGTTAGTCTTTCTAATGCTGTTTCTCTGAGGGGAAGTTAAAAGTGCTGTGCAAGCATTTAAATGCTACAGCACTTTATGAGGTAGAACATTTGTGAGCATTAATTATTACCAAGGCTAATGAGATATCATTAGGTCAAGTATAAAGCAAGTTCAGAGGCTATTCTATTCATCAGGGAAACAAATCTTTGGTAAAACAAAGTGTGTGGAGACAATAATTTGAAGGATGGATGGTGCCAGAGTCAATTAGAGCAATTCTACTTTGGTAGGCGTTAAATACTGGGGTTCCATCTAAGACTTCCATCTAACCCCTTGAAAAGGGGTTCTATTGAAAAACGTTTAGTAAAAATAGTTTTCTATAGAGTATTGCTTCTGTCCTCCCTTAATTTTTGTATCACCTGGTTTCTCTTCTCAAGGACATACACCCCTTTTAAAAATATACAATTAAATATACTCCCGCCCATTGTTACTTTCTGTAATACCCAGCTCTTTTAGCCAGTGCATGTGGCTGGGGAGGCGTGGCTGAGGTCAGACAAGGGGAGGGTGAAACATATGCTCCTTGTAATTTGATCAGCAGGCAGGTGGGCTCCAGGGACAGACTGTACTTTGCTAACAGAAGTACCAAGCTTGAAGAAAAGAAAGAGGCAGAATTTCCCCTTACAAAGAGATCACTGTCACCTGACAGCTTCATTCATTGGTAAATTAGCAGGATATGACTGTATGGAACCATAGATACCAATGAGTTTTAACCTCCTCAAAATTGTAACCTTTGGCAAGGCCTCATTTTTTCCAAAGATGCAGCCAGTTCTTTTTACGAATTGCCTTCAGCATCCATGCCACTAAAATCATCCTTATAGGAAGCACAACACAGCTCTCTGATGATACACATTGGATTTGGGGGGGGCCCACCAGAAATCACAGAGTCAAATTGGGTAGATGAGGTGGTCATTAGCCTGGGTAATGACATTTTAAGTAAAAAATCTATAAACACTAATGTCCCCCTGGGATTCAGTAACTGGTTCTGGAGAACTTATATTTAAAAAATTAATTAATTCTCTCAAATCCCTGCTTATGGAAACTCTTCCCCAGGCAAGTAATTTCTCCTCAGTCACTACCTCTTACTGTTCTCCAATTAAAAACACTGCCTCTTAGCTGATGTTGCCCACTGCTTTAGAGCACCTTTTCCAGGCCAGTCCCTCAAATGAAAATCCAACTATGGCTCGAAGGGTCTCAAACCTTTCTTTAAGCTACCATATTTAAAATTCAGCCTCCAGAAATTCTGCTTGCATTCCATAGTATTTGGGAGGTTGACCACAGTCTGCAGTTATTCTGGGCTATTTTTAGAGCACAAGCTTGGCAGCACATTATTTACATTGGTCAAATTAGATGGCTACTTGCCAGTAGCCCCTTTCCCTTCTGAGATGCTGACAGCACCTTCATTCTGTTGCTCCTAGGAAGACCTAGGTGCTCAGGGCACGTGTGCTGTATAATTGCAAAAAAAAACAAAAACAAAAACAATAACTATCTCAAGCATCTGCATACATAATCCATTCCTTTTTTTTTTTTTTCTCCAGAAAGAGCCACAGATACAAGCTGAATTTTTTTTTATCCTCCCCCTCCCCCTTTAGTAATCATGTTGCCACACTCCTGGGGTGTCGAGTAGGTTCTGCTAACCAAAACACAAAGCAAATTCTGGGAGACCAACAAGGACGTCAGTACAACACCATCCCCTTTGTTTCCATAGAACTGTGTTCATATTGATGGTTTGCTTTGATTTTCTTGCTTGTAAAACTTGCTGGTGAGACATGGGCCTGCTTGAAATGTAGGGAGGGCGACAGGATTTCCAAACTTGAGGGATGAAATGAGAGGAAAATCATGGAAGCTCAATGTGCAGAGCGACGAAATGGCTTGGGAACATTTTCTAGCTGACCAAGTGTTTTAAATATCAAACTGGGAACGTTACCCAAAGTTTCAACACATTTCAATGTATTATACACTCCATGCCATGATTAGTCATTTCTGAACAGCTTGAAAAATTGCACAAAGTTCAGTGGGATGACCCAGTCACGTTAGAGTAATAATATAGCCTGAAAAAATTCCTCTGTGCCTCCCTCTTTCATGTGAGAACCCTATTGCACTTTATAAATTTGACTTTGTTAATCTTCACAGTTTCATTGCCTGGTTGACACATTTGCTAGTGTTTCAGATTTCTCTCTCTCTCTTTTTTTTTCTTTAGGTAAGTGTGCAATATCAAGGCCTGCATTTCAGAAAATGGATGCAGTCCTTGATTTTTGCTCATTCTAATATGATCATTAAGTAACCCTGGAGGAAAATGGAACACTTTGAACAAGCGATGTGAAGCAGATGTAGCTTCAGAAGAAACATTTAAAAATGTGCATTGGCTATGACGTCTTTTCACATTTCAAAAATCGCGAGCACAGTGGAGTGTTTAAAATATATGAAGTGAGATTTAGCAGATGGGGAGCACTTGTTTATCTACATCGCAGTGTTAAATCCCAATAAATGTTTTGAACAACACACTGCTATGTAACGTTACCAAATAACTCTTTCTATTAAATGAATGCTGTTAGATCTCATGGCCCAGCTGAGTTTTGTAATATCAAAGGATTATGGGCCACATGTTAATCCAGGATCACATACAATCGCATAATTGTTATAGCTGTATTTCAGAAGTTGTTAACTTTAGTATGCAACTTAATTTCATACATTACGGTGAGATATGTCCTAAGCAGGGCCAGTCAGAGAGCCTCGGGTTATGGAGGAGAACCACTTGCTCCAGTCAAATACATCCATTGAAGGGAAAGAATCAGAGGACCTAGTCGGTGTTTTGCAGTCAGAACCACCTGTTTGACCGGATGTCTGTTTTTTATCTGGTTGTGTTAGCTCGTTATAAGTCAGGTCTCCCATGGTGTCTCGGATTTTCGCTCTACCAGAGACCATGACATGGTCAGATCATGCTGAGCTGACTCACTTCAATTCCTATGTGGGCCCCCATGCGGTGGCAAAAGTTTATCTTGCCAATCTTATTTTCCATGGCTCTTACATGAAGATTATGAAAGTCTCTTCCCCTGGGGCCTATTACATAATGCGGGCACTGTACCCTAAAAATTGGTTAAGAAAATAAACCCTGAAGTAACTGCTGTTGACAGCAGGTATGAAGCTCAATCACCAAATCTGGCGTGAGAGATGGGGCGTCTTTCTTCCTCTCATTCTGGGTTCATCTTTTTACCCTGGGTTTTGTCTGAGGGCAGAGAGGGAGGCTGACGCAGGTCAAAGGGGCATAGGAGGGCAGGTCCAGTTATGGATGCCATCTCTCCACATGGGCACCTGCTGACTACTTCCTCATGGGGGCTGGCTCTTGGTGACTGGTCGGTGTAGCCCTCCCTCCTTGACCTATATTCCCATCTACAAGGCCACCCCACGTCCTGTGGCTCCCTCCAATGTCTTCATACTGCTCAGGAGTAATTTTGCAGCTTCAGGAGCATTTGGGAAATAGAAGATTTGTGGGGCTAAGTCCCCACCTGCCTAAAAATTTCATGCTGTCATTTCTTTTCCTCTGGAGCCATTCCCAGGAAACAGGTCATAGGTGTCCGCCGCTCTTGGATCTCACAGACTTAACTGGGGATTGACTCCTTCCTAGGACTGAATTGGGGGATGGAGCAGGGAGCAATCAGGGTCTTCATTCTGAGCACTTCGGATGTTTACCTTCTTATCTGACTCTTTTGACCTCCAGGAAATCTTTTTCTATTCTTCTATTCTTGGGGGTATGGTATTATTACTCATGAGTTATCCTTCTTCGTCTCTGTCCATACCATGAACATTCTTCCTTTCTCACATTATCTAAGATTTTGAAGAGAAAGGCAAATTGAGGACAAGAGAAGGATATTCTGAACAAAACCATTGCTAAATATTTCAAAACTTTAAGCTATCAGACATTTACGGATCACTGGTGGGCCAGGCACTATGCTGTGCGCAAATATTTTATCCCATTTTCACCACTTACAAACCAGGTGTCGTTGGCTATAAAAATAGGTATATAGGCATCTGCACGTGCTGTATGTGTGTATATATGTATTTGGAAATCTAAGCTCAGAGAGGTTAAGTAACTTGTCCCCAAACCAGTAAGCGGGGAAGAATAAGAGAGGAACCAGGCTTTTCTGATTCCAGAGCACAGAATCTATCCCCTAAAATAGTGGAATCCCTAGAGATTCTGATATGACTGGTCAGAAAGCAGCCTGGGCATTGGGATTTTTTTTTTTTAAGTTCCCAAGTGATTCTGTTCAACCAGGATTGGGAACCAGGGCAGTAAAACCACATACCCCACAGATACAAGCACTGTTTCAGATCCATCACACCTTGCTTGATGCTATCAGAGATGGAACTTTGGTTTTTATTCCTTTTTGTCCCTGAAAGGTGAACGGGCATCTGGAAAGAAACTATAGGTAGAGGAAGCACATATGTCCTTGGGATTTTGAGCCACAGCATATATTCTTTACTCTGTATCTTTTTGTGTGCCAAAATGATTCCCAAATGCTCATCGGGGAAGATGAACCTCTGGTCATCTTGGAGCGCAATGGGAAAGGGAAACTTTAAATGTTTAGATTTTGAGTTAAGCTCTCCAAACAGAGAGAGGGGCTGAGGCACAATGCTCCGTGATGCCGCTTGGAAAATTTGTTTGAAAAAAATCTTTCTTTGGAACATTTGCTGAGGGGGTGGGGGAGTGGGAGGGCTATTTTTACCACTTCCAATGGAACTCATAAATGATCTTCTTCCAAGAGGGCTAATTTCATAGGAGGCTGGAGAAGTCAATAAAGGCCTTAAATAAGTTGAACTTCTTTAGTTTTCACTTAAAGGCCATAGTCAATTGTAGCCCTTGTTAAAAGTTAAGCTGGGAAATGTCTCTGAGGAGAAATTCAAGCTCTGCTTCCAGCTTGGACTGGTCATGAATGGTGATTATCTGACTGTAATTCAAATCATATGTGCTGCCCTTGTTTTTGCCCTCCTCAAGATTATTTTTCCCCTTTTAAATAGAGCAAAATAGTCCTTGGCTTAAGGCAGACCTGTTCGCATAAAGACATGAAATGAGGTGGTGTTCCAAGACCTCAAACTGCAAACCAGATTTATGAATCTCCAGTGTAGAGGTGGCCCCGTAAGACACAGCCATGATGAGCTTGATAATTTTCAATTCAGCCTTCCCCCGTGACTCGTGAATGAATACATTTCAAAACGTGAAATCGACATCATCAGAAAAATACAAATGTGGACAAAACAGAGTCAAGGGCTTCATTTGTATGCTGGTAGCAGGGACTCACTATATGTACAGATGGCCTAATTATGCTTTTGTCTCCAAACAGTTGAACAAAGAGTGAACAACCAACATGTCTCTAGGAACCTTTCCCAGCATCTTGATGTCGCATGTCATTGTGGACAGTGTGTGGAGATATTTGGTTTTATTCGCATGAAGGTTTTCCATGTGTTTGGCATCTTTTTAGACAGACCTTTAGGCCAGATGAGGCTGTACGGGTTGGTAGGGAGAGCTTGTCATTTAGAGTCACCACGGGGCCGTGGGGGTGGAGGATCTGCATTGGCCCTTACTGGGAGTGATCTTGAAAACCTGCAAACATCTTGAGTCTCAGTTTCCTTCTGTAAAAGGGAAGAAGGCAAGGAGCGCCTGAGTGGTGAAGTCAGTTAAGCATTTAGACTCTTGGTTTCGGCTCAGGTTATGATCTCAAGGTTCTGGGATCGAGCCTCGCGTTGGGCTCCATGCTTAGCTCAGAGTCGCGTTGGGCTCCATGCTTAGCTCAGAGTCTGCTTGAGATTCTTTCTCCCTCTCCATTGGCTCCTCCCCCTGCTCCAAATAAATAAATAAATAAATAAATAAAACCAATTTAAAAAATAAATAAAAGGGAAGACAATAATTCTTATCTCAGGGTCGTTGTGAAGTCCCAATAGGGCCACGGGGAGAATTTGCGGAGCATCAGGAAAACACTATTGCGGTTGTCATAGTCATTAGGAAGACGTTGAAGACTGCAAAGGAAATGAAAATGTGCTTTGAAAAGGGAAGAGATAAATACCCCAGCACCGCCTTGCTCCACACAGGGGCACAGCCTCCGCAGACCCTTAAACCGCTTCACCCTTTCACATGTTCCTTGTCGTTGGCCTTAGAGGTTTTTTTTTTTTAATTGTTCATTTTTGTTTTCGTTTTTCAAAATTCTGTTATGTAACCAGATTTCTTTAAAGGGTCCTCAGTGTTCTAAAAATTTTAAGACGCTGCTCTTAAAATGTGTTTTATCTTGTGTCGCCATAGATAATTATTTCTTCCCTCTGGCTTGTTCATGAGGTATCAAGCGGAGCTTGTCTCTAGCCATGTTTTATACTCTTTGGTAACTTGATCAGTCCAGGGACCTGCACCCTCCACCCCTCCTCCCAGGCCTGTCCTGTGTGTTCTGTGTGTGCATATGAGATATGTGCGTTTGGGTGTATATTCTTGCACCCTTGCTCATTGTCCTCATATGTTTATATGGTCAAATCGACAGAGCACGAGTTATAGCAGATCTTTTGGGTATGACCCTGTACTGCTGTATTTTGTAATAAAATATTGTAATGAACAGGTTTATTTTTTAAACTCACCTATGTGGCAAAATATTCTTCTGACAGTCTGTCTCAATCAGCATGGGACAACTGTCACTGAGGCAATGAAAACTTCATCTGCCTTTCACATATTGGGGTTCAGACATGATCCTCCTGAGCCGTAGGAGGACTAGAAACCAACAGAATGACAACAAACTAAAGCATCATCAGGCCCAATTCAGAAATGTTAAAGCTACTGACTTCTGATTTTCTAGGTTTATAGGTTAAGAAAGAAGCAAAAATTAGGTCCTGGTCATTGCTTCTGGAAATAAGAGGGAGAGAAGGAATCAGGGATGGGAAGGTAAAGGGAGACAAAGAAGTAGCCGTTATAGAGCAGCGTTGGATGGCATCCATCCATTCCACGGATGGATCACGTACACTTTGGGAAGGTCTGCCCTCCTTACCACTTAGAGAAAAGAGTTCCGCCAGCTAGAATCAGGCTGCAGCTGCCATGGAAAGAGCTAGGGCTCCCAGGAAGCTGTGTGGCCACGAGGGGGTGGGAATGAGAAATGTCCCTGGCTGCTCATAAGCATAAGCCCTCCCCATCTGAGTAGGTTCAGGAAAGATTTTAAGCTCAAAGCTTTCCCTGTGTTAAGCACCGGAGTGTTTCCTCTCCTTTGGAATCATGATGGAACCAGGAAGCAAGAGTCAACAACAATTGGGTAGAAGAGACATCTCCAGCATTCCTGGAAGCTTCCACTCTTGCGTTCCCAGTGTTAACGATGCCAGTCCATGGCGGAGCCTCAGGTGGGGCTCTTCTTGGGCAGTTCTGAGGCTGTAAAGGGGCACATGGGTTAAAACAGCAGCTTTTTCCAGAAAACTGTTTGCTTGGGAGGCGTTTACCTATTTCAGGTCACCAGGGCACCCTGTAAGACATCAGATTTCTTTTCCAGTGTGTTAAGACACGTGCCTGGGTGGATCCTTGATTCTTTAACTTCCCTCTAGAGGAATGCCTGTGTGTCATCTCTAGGATTTTCCAAAATGAATCCCACTGCCCTTTGGATAAGCAGAGACCCGGGCACTCAGCAGAACAAATTTAGCCCTTAATTCCTCTGCTGCACAGTCAGCAATGGCCACGCACAACCTCGGGGCCATTGGGGAGGCTTCTCGCAAAATCTAATTTAGCACAATGGATACATTCCAAAGAAAGAGCGAACATGCCTGGCTCGTGTTTGTTTTTACAAAGTGAGCCCTGATTTTGTTGAAGAATGACAACAGAGCCGTCTGCAACTGCAAGGAACATTTTTGTGCCTCGTTCCAACCAAAATTTTCCAACAGATTTTCATGTAATTCCACCATCCCCCACCCCTGCCCTCCTCAGTGAGAAAAATCTGCCTCCACAATGAGAAGTCAAGTTTCAGCAAAGAATAATAATCTCTCTGCAACTCAATTATGAGTAATTGAGAAGTGGTTTTAGAAGAAGTGGTAGCAGATATTCAGCTCACCACAGTGTAGGGGATGCCAGGCTGGGAGGGTGAGTGTGGTCTGCACCTTCTCCTAAAGAAGCCTCCTCTTGCCCCATCTCTGCACGTGAGTGTCAGCCAGCCTTCTAGTGTGGCCCCTCGAGCAGGTATCAGGGCACTGACCATGTGTGGGGAAGAAAAACTTTTGGTGCCTTAGAATAAATGGGTGGAATAGTGTGACACATAATCACCATTTCCAACTGGGCTTTTTGCATCCATGCTCAGGTCTTCTCAATTGAAATATTACCAATTGTGACCAGGGGGGGAAAATGGAGGGGTATGCTACTAGTTTCTTCCTAGCTTGAACTGAGACCAAATGATGCTTAAAGTGGGAGAAATAGGGGCCCATTTTCTCTCGTTTTGTGTTAAAGAGCCCTTTTGGCAGAGTTCTGAAAGTTATTACACTAATTACAGTTAATGCTGGGTCCCATCCTAAGCACTGAGATGCCTCATACTATTTACTCCTTTTAATGTTATTAGCCAGATTGAGTCTCAGGCCAAAGTTCATGCAGCTAGTAAACTGAGTCAGGATTAAAATCCAGACCTCCACTAAAAGCATTTTGCTGAGTCTGAGTGTTCACTAAGGAAACGAGTTCTAAGCATCCCCATACCATTTGGTAGAACTTTGGCATGTCTGCCGATTTTGAATCATTCTGTTTCAGCAGGAGGATTGTTAAGGGCAAAACCTGGAAGTCCATCTAACAGTAGGACACACATCTGGACAAAGTAAACTTCTGAGCCTTTTTGGTTTCATTTGGCTTTTTACGTGAGCCCAGATTTTCATGGCTTCCTTTGACAAGGTCCACAGCTTGCCAGATCAGCCCAGTAGAACCAAGGCAGGTTCATACTAAACCAGGGTTGGGTTGCTTACCATGGCCTTTTCCAGTAGAAGCAACAGCCTGGAAAGTATGCTCCTTTGTGCCATATTTTCTTTTTCCCCATTTCCAACATTTGAATCATTTATTAAAGAAAGGAGTCATTCTTTTCCTTGCTTTCCTTAGGACGGTATGTTCTTCAAAAATATAAAACAGTGCAAAAGCCAAATATGGAGACCGAAGCCACATCACCCACAGGAGACCCTGGAGACTCTCTCTTTCACACAGGTACCAAACATCACAATCGTCTTGTATCTGCACACAGTGTGTGTGAAGGAAATCCCTCCCTTGAAAGAATAGAAACGCAGTGCCTGTGATTAAGTGGTGATATGGAATTTGGTGAATCATTAATTATGTAAACACACAGTTAATGCATACATATGGTACAAATTCAAAACATACAAAAGGGCACCCACTGAACAGACTCCCTTTCACACCATCCAAAAGCCTACTCAATTCCTTTCATTGGAGGCACACCAACAGGACCAACACTTGTTTGCTTGTTTGTTTCTTCTTCCTTTCTCTCTTCTTTGTTTCTCCTTTTCTTTTTTCTTTCTTTCTTTTTTTTCTCTTTCTTTTTCTTTCTTCCTTCCTTCTTTCTTTCTTTCTCTTCTTTCTTTCTCTTCTTTCTTTCTTTCTCTTCTTTCTTTCTCTTCTTTCTTTCTTTCTTTCTTTCTTTCTTTCTTTCTTTCTTTCTTTCTTTCTTTCTTTCTTTCTTTCTTTCTTTCTTTCTTTCTTTCTTTCTTTCTTTCTTTCTTTCTTTCTTTCTTTCTTTCTTTCTTTCTTTCTTTCTTTCTTTCTTTCTTTCTTTCTTTCTTTCTTTCTTTCTTTCTTTCTTTCTTTAAGTGTTATTGAACCCAGTCTTCTTTTTAGTTATACTAAAATAACTGGGACTAAAATCATCATATATTTCCCCCACCTAGGGGTAAGATTCGCTGTCAGGGTGTTGAGGTTATATACTTACGTCCCCCAGAGGCATTTCACTTCTCTTAACGTTTATTAAGTACACACTCTGTTTCAGACTCTGTGTCAAAGCAGCCAACTCAAGTTGCCAGTCAAGTCAAACAGCTGTCAGTGAGTTTTTAGAAAACTGAGTCAAAAATTCCAACTGGAAACTAGACAAGTTAATTAGGAAAAACAGATAAATAACAGTTAACCTGAAAAAGAAGAGGAATGAGAGGGATAAGCCACACCAGACATCAAAACATAGGAGAAAACCTTTATAATTGGAACAGGTTGGTACTGAAACACGACTAGGTAGACTAATGGAGCAGAGTAGGAAATCCAGAAAGCTCCATTTGCATGTAGAAACAGTGTATGAAAAAGGTGGCGTTTCACCTTGGTGGAGGAATGGACTTTTTCACAAGTGGTATTGAGATAAGTAGATAGCCTTTAGAAAACCAAAATTGGATCCATTCCTCACACCATATGCCAGGGTAAATTCCAAGAAGGTAAGAGATTTAAATGTAAAAACTGAAACTATAAAAATGTTAGAAAAAATATTGGCAAATTATTACTTAACTTTGGAGAGAGTGAAACTTATTTGAACTATCACTCAACTCCAGATACAATAAGGGGAAAAATTATAAACTTGGTTGTACTGAAATTAAAAAAAAATTTGTGTTAAAAAAAAAAAAATCAAAGAACAAAAATAAAAGACTCCATGAGTAAGATAAAAAGACAAATGACAAACAAAGGAAAATATTTGCAACTTCTATCAAGGACAAATGGTTAGCAGCCCTAATGTCTAAAAAAGCTTTAAAAATTAGAGGAGAAAAACTCTAACAATTTTATAGAAATAGGCTAGAAATATAAGCAGACAATGACCGAAAAAGAAGTACAGGGGCTCCTGGGTGGCTCAGTCGGTTAAGCGTCTGCCTTCAGCTCAGGTCACAATCCCAGAGTCCTGGGATCAAGCCCCGAGTCCATTGGGCTCCCTGCTCAGTGAGGAGCCTGCTTCTCGCTCTCCTCCCCTCTCTTGCTATCTCTGTTTCTCTCTGTCAAATAAATAAATAAAATCTTTAAAAAAAAAAAAAAAGAAGTACAAATCTCTCTTAACGGTATGAAAAAATGCTCAACTTTATTTAATATAAAGTAAATGTAAAATAAAAACTACATCAACATACCATTTCTCATCTATTACATGCGAAAATTCAGAAGGTTGACAACATGCTCTATTGGCAAAGCTATAGGGACAAAGTCACTGTCATATGGTGCTGGTAGGAATGTGAAATAGTACGACGATCACTGTGAGGAGGCTTTGATATTATTCAGCAAAACTATGCACACCTTTACCCTATGACCCAGCAATTCTACTTCTAGGAATCTCCAAAACACCCTGGCAAAAATATGAAAAGACATAAGCGCGAGGGTACTCTCTGAAGCACTGTTTATAAGAGCATTTCCATCAAAGTGAACTGATTGAATAAACTCTGGGCCATCCACATAATTGAGTACTGCATGGCCATACAAAAGAATGAGCATCTTTAGGTATCATCTCTTACATATAACTCAGGAGTGATTCCCAAGGTTAAGTGGACAAAGAAAGGTAGAGAAAAGAGTAATATGCTGTCATTTATCAATAAGGGGAATAAATATTATATATTATATATTTAGTTTTTTTCCAATTGGAAGCTAGATATGTTTATTAGGAAAAACAGATAAATAACAGTTGCCAAGAAAATCTTGAAGAGCGATGAGGGGGATAAGCCTAACCAGACATCAAAACATGGTAAAAAAACCTGTTTTGATTATAGAGGTTTTACACACACACACACACACAGTATTTTTAATTTCCTTGTATTAAAAAAACAATCTAAGAATAAACCATTCATTTAAAAAATGACTACTTTTAGAAGGGGGGATCTAGTGTGGAAGGGCCATAGATGGAAGCTAGCCTTGTTAAATATATTTTGTTTTGTTGATTTGACTTTAGAACCATGCAAATCTTTTACATCATTGTGAAACTGATTGTTAAAACAAAATTTTAAAAAGCAATCTCTAAAAGTTGAGAACAAAATAAAGCTGTGTATTGTTCTTGCAGCATAAACAGGGATGGACTCCTCCAAGTGACTTTTAAATATGGTAATCTGTGTGTCCCTAATAAGTACACTCTAAGAACAAAGAGAACTGCAAAAAGAAATCTTAGATTGTTTTCTGTAATCATATGGTTGGTACTTGTGCTTATATTATTATTCTGATACTGTCATAGGCATGGTAGGGGATAAAACAAGTGAATAATCATGTTAATGTCACTGAAAAATGGGATGTGGGGCAAGAGTAGGGATATAATTGTAAGATGGAGAAATTGAAGTAAAATCTTTTCATCTTGATTGTGAATTAGGGGTATGAAATCAGATAGGTTAGGTAGATAGATAGATAGATAGATAGGTTTTTTTTTTTCCAGCTCTGACCCTCAAAAGACTTAGAACCAAAAAACAAAACAAAAAGAATCCCCCCCCCCCCCCCAAAAAAAAACCCCACAAAAGACCTAGAACTAATGACCAAACCAGCAGCAATGAGCATACCTAGATCCAGATTTTGGTTTTGCTAAAAAGTTCTACCTGCCAAAGCTTCTTGGCAAGATGGTTGATTCCAAGTTTGGGAGGAAATAAACAAGGTGAGCCTGGGGCAACTTGTCCTAACTGAAAGCAAGGAAGTTATCAAAGACTAGAAGGGACACATCAAAAGGACTCAGGAGCGAACTTGCAAAAGCTCCCAGAAGGCAAATATTTTAACATTAATAAAAGTAATAACTAAATGGATTGAGACCCACCAAATATATTTGAATCCATGAGTTCAAAATGGTGCTGGAAAAATCACTGGCGACCTTTGGAGAATATAAGGAAATCACTCATTATTTGGAGAACTGGTAAATAAAGAATAAAGCATGTATCCTGTGTTTTTGTTTTGTTTTGTTTTGTTTTACATGAACTGTACCTGAGGAAACAAGAGTTGGTAAGAGGAAGTTCCTCTTCATAGACGTGTTACAGCTAATGGAGAGGGATGACAGAAGGAACAAAGCCAGGGAGGACAAAGCCTCAGCTTCTGATTTTCCTCCCTGGGGATCTAGGCTGGGGAAGGGAGGACCTTTTGCAAACCCTAATTACTTGATGGATCTGGGCAGTGATCCTCAATGGCTGCAAATGTCACAAAAAGAGAAACAACCCAACTGATGGAAGAACACACTACCTACTCATGAAGTGGTTGGTTGTGCCAAAAAACAGAACTTGAATCCGATGGAGGCTCTAGATCCAGCTACAATTACAGAAGCACAGGAGCTGGCGGAACATGTTAATTCCATGGGGATGCGATCGTCAAAGTGCAGAGTGTAGGGGACTCTATAGGACAAATGACCCAGTTTTTTCAACAAAAAAATGTCAAGCATATAAAACAGATAAGGGAGAACCAGTAGATTTTAGAAGACTTTAGAGACTAATAACCAATTACATTGTATGGCCCTAATTTGAATACTTCTTCAAATGATTTTAAAATGCCTAAGATAATCAAGAAAATATGGACACTGGGATATTGACTATGTAACTTGATGATAAGGAATTATTACTGTTAATTCTTTTTAGATATGGTACTATTTTTGAGACATTTTTAAATGTCCTATTTTTTACATACACATATTCGGATATTTATAGATGAATCGATGTGATATCTGATATTGCTTCAAAATAAATTGTGGTTTGAGGAGAAAGGTATATGGGGCATAGATAAGATTGGCTATAAATCGATAATTTTTGAAGCTGGCAATGGTACCTCCAGTTCATTAAACTAGTCTCTCTACTTTTACAGACATGTGAAATTTCTGTAATAAAAATTTGAATAAAAAGTGGAGGATAAGAAAAACATAAAATGGCCTTTCCCTCATTTCAGAATACCTTTATCCAGGTATAACTCACAATCCAAATGCAGAAAATGAATCTGGACTTTCCAATTTCCCAAAACAGCTAACTTTAAATTTAAAACAAAAAATTTTTACGGATCTTTATTTCAGTTCACTTCAAGTTCATTGCCATCACAATAATTAAAACAAAACAAAAAAAACCCCAAGCCAAATAAGACACAAGGTATCTGGGAATTGATTTCAGCACATTCTTAAAATTTCCTTTTCACAAAAGACTTGGAAATGTCATGCTAAAAAGAGGCAGCTAACCAAAAGATCTATCACAGATAATTAGAACTCTTCCTCCTTCCCCTCTTTCTTTTCCCATCTGTTTCCTTTTTTGAAGTACTATTTTCTTAATTTACAAATTGCCATTGGTAAGATTATAATGATTGTTAGTAGCAGAGTTTTGAGGGATGCATAGAATAATAGTGGATTTACCTGTTCCTTGTGTTGCACTCGGTTTAAAATTAAGGTTTACACAAAGATTCCATTATCCTATAAATAGAAGCACATTATTCACAGCAAACTGCCCCGAACTTTGACTTTTGCAAGCTGGTTGTTTTGAAGTATGAACAGCCAGGGTCTTGCCTGGCTTTGAAGAGCAACCTGCAAATGGCAGCAGGGGAGAGGGGGTGTTACTGAGGGGGAAGAGACGGATGGCCGCCCCACCTGTGACATCTGCTGCTGTCTTTGTTGGGATGGGCTCTCGGGTGGACCACTGGCCCCTCGCATTTGGGTGAGAGCACTGATGAGTTTTATAAGTAATAATAATCATAATTTCTCTGAAGGAGGTGTCATGATGACCAAAGAATGAAGAGGGAACATTTAGATTCGTCTGCACAGTCTGTGTCTCCGGCATGACACCTCAGAACTTTGTGGTGAATTTTTACTGATGATTTGGTGACCTGTTTTGCATTGTAGATGATAGTTTTGGAAACAAAGTGAACCACCGAGCCGAAACCAGCGATGGAGTGTTGTTTGATGGTGTGACCTCTCTCTATTCATTCGGCGAACAAAGATTTATCAAGCGTGAACCATTTTCAAAACATTGTGCTAGGGGCTGTGGGAAATGTCTCAGGGGAAGTCTGGGATCTCAACATGGTGAGCATTTAGTGGGAGGGGTGAAAGAGAACAGCGCTTCTAAGTTTGTATTCTAATTAAGTATGGCTCAGAGAAAGGGATATGTGATTTCAGATGAGTTGATTTTCATAATTTCTAGTCTCAGTGGGGACAGATCAAGGGAGGATTCCTAGAAAAGGTTATATTTGAGCTGGGCTTTGAAGGTTGGTAGGATGTAGACACTGGTGCATGCCCGTATGTACTCACAGTGCCCTCACACAGGGGCCCGTGGGTGTATGCAATTGTCTGGGGGAGCGGGGATGAGTCTGGGGAGAGCATTTCTGATGAAAGAAACGGCATAAACAAAAGGCCAGGGGGTGGGAAGGTGGGGGCGGTATCTGGAGAACAGGGACACGTTTGTTTACACCTGGCTTTATCCATCCTTTGGAGATTGGGGTCACTGTCCCTGCCTTCCACGCCTGCCTGTGTCTGCAACGTTTCTTCCAAAGAGCACATCAATGATATCTGTTGGAATGTAAAAGTTCTTTCAGAGTGTTTATGAGGATAATTCTTTCAATTCCACTATCTACAGTGATAGTGAGATAATTAGACTGTGAATGACCAAGAAATATGATTTGGTTTTCTGAGTCTCTCGGTTGTTGGCTTCATTTTAGAGCTGATAGGTCGTTTTAAGAAAATTCACTGCCAAAGTTATAAAAACCTGATGAATTTGTACTGAACTAATTTAATTACAAAATATTTATTTACTTTACAAAAGGGATGCCTGAAGGGGATTCCTATCAATAGCCAGTTTCCCTCATTGTGTTTACAATATAGTTTCTTTTGCTGCAATCCGGTTTACATCGAATTTCGAGGTTCAAGTGTATGGTATGAGACACACTGTAACACAAGATGGAGAAGAACAATACTGGTTTGTCTCCATCAGTGAGTTAGGTTTTTTTGTAAAAGATGTATTTATTTATTTTAGAGAGAGAGAGAGAGAGAGAGAGAGAGAGCCAGTGTACATAAGCATGGGGAGTAGGGGCTGAGGGAGAGGGAGAGAGAGTCTTAAGCAGACTCCGTGCTCAGTGCAGAACCTGACGTGGGGCTCGATCTCATGACCCTGAGCCCAAACCAAGAGTCCATCACCCAACTGACTGCACCACCCAGGTGCCCCTCCATCAGTCAGTTTTTATGTTAGGCATTCACAAGGGAAGGACTGCGTACATGGCCTGACCCAGTCATCTTCATGTTTGGTGTCCAAGAGTGCCGTGCCAGACCCCTAAAATCTTAGAACTCATATTTGCATTTATTTTTATGTGAAGGAAATTAATCTTACCTATACTTAATATGCGGATGGACAGCAGTCCATATAGATAATTTTAAAGTAAATATACACAAATCAGGGTTGTATGTTCACAAAGGTTGTTTGGCTGGCTCGCGTTCTGACTGGTAAGCAGCTGGGGTGTTATATACTTTGAACAACAGCCTTGGTTGTGGACCAGCTGAAGCTCCTTGTTTTTAGATTAAGAGCAGGGGGACCCATTGAAGTGTTTTAAGCAGGAGAGGGGCAAGATCAGGGGTGCATTTTAGTAAGATCGCTTGGGCTCCCCTGTGCAGAATGGATTGGAGAGGGGTGGGGTGACTAGTTAGGAGACTACCGGTCTAGTACTCTAAGGACTCTACAGTTTGGGGATAAAAAGCCGGGATCAGGAGGCGATGTAGGCGATGTAGACAGTCCTGATGCTGTCAACTCGATATCACATTTGGTGCAATTTTGTTATTGTTTAATTTTCCATTGTGCCCTCTGGCTTTATGTGTTTATCCAGTACTGTGAGGGGGCCAGTGTTGTGGCTCATAAAGACTTGCCCTAACGAGATGGTGTATTTTCTGAGAATTTGAATCGGGAAAAAGCCATTTAATACTAACATGTGACTCGTTTGCTGAAAACAGAGGATGTGGAGCCCTCAGAGCCAGGACTCCAACTCAGACACTTGTTTACTTACTTACTATTGGTCTTTCTTGCTCGGATGTAAGGGCAGAGACTGTCGATTTCCAGCCCAGGAACCGACTCTGACATGTAGAAGGAGCTCAATAAATCTCTCAAGTGTGCTCAATTCTGGACTTGCCTGTGAACATCAGTCATCCTTGTCCTGAAGCTGCCCCGGCCTGTGTTGGGGGAGCGATCCCCCGGCTGGATGGCAGGGCTTAGCATCTGTGCCCCAGGCCCTGAATAGTTCTGGAGAGCTTTCATTTGTAAACCAACTCTCATTTTCACACACATTCCCCAGGCCTGCGGAAGAAGAGCAGAACGGGAAATGAAGAGTAGGTGTGTGGTAGGTCTGTGGTGTCCAAATGGCCACGGGCCTGACCACAAGCGAGAGGCTGGTATGGCCCTCCCCATGGCCTGGAAGGGCGGGAGAAGGGAAGCTGCCAAGGAGGAGAGGGGTGGTGACATTTCCATCTTGCACTGGCTATGCTTTTCACTGCTAGTGGGGTTCTCTTTTCTTTGTTTCTTAAGGAACAATTTGAAGAGCAAGCACATACTCTTCTTTCCTTCCTCCCCTCTCTTTCTTTTCATTGGTTTAGGTGGATTACAGATTAATAATTTCAAAACAGTCACGGCTAAGATTTATTGACCCCTCCCCACAAGCCAGGCACTGTACTAAACACTTGGAAAAGGCGAACAGTAACCCTCTGTGAAGTGCTGCAGTTAGCCCCATTTTACAGATGAGGAAACTGAGATTTTTCAGAGAGGCCAGAGTCAATGTGCTCATCACTTTGCGTAGCTCATAAATTGTGCGTCCGACAATGAAAGCCCAGTGAGCTGACCCCAAAGGCCATAGGCATAACTAACACATTACACCACCTGCCTGTGTAATGTTATCTACCTTTTGCTTTTTGGGAGAAAGTCCTTTCACTGCTGCACACAAAATAGCATTTCTAATACAGTAGACTTCTGCCTCCAGGGCACTTGGGGCTTAACCCAGACTCTGACTTCTTGGACAGAAGGGGTTCTGCTCTGTTCCTCTCTGTAACCTGTCTCCCCGGTGATAGGGACTCAATAAATACCCACGCGATGAACATTGGGTGACCTTCTTTCTCTTTTCTCTCAATCCTCAGACCCTCAGAAAGAACTTGAAATTCATTCTGACTTTCAGGAAACGTCAAAGCTCAGAAGTGCTTGGCAGCATGCTTGCACTGACCTTGAAAGCAGCTTCAGGACTCCGTGGTGTCTTTGGGTGTGTCGTAATGAAACCTCATCAGGGGAGTGAGTGGCTCAGGATGGACTTGCCAACAAGGTAAAATTCCACTCTGTGGTGAAAAGCCTGAAAACCAAGTTCCAGTGAGACAGCAAGAGTTTTGTTTGTTTTCATGGCAAGTGGAATTCCCTGGCTTTTCCAGCTTGTTCTTGTGTCCCGATCCCACCATCCTACTCTGAATTAGGGCACAAAGGCTGGTGGATGTGGGCCCTGGTGCTTAGCTGCAGTGCTGAGACTTAGTGCACAGATGAGTTCTGGTGGACCATGGCACGTGCGCCATCATGCAGTTGGGCTGAACGGTGGGACTATCTACTGTTCCGTCCTCCTGCCTCAAGATCAGTGCCCATATCTGTGTTTTAGTCTATAGGATTTAAACTGGGATCCCACAGGCTACATGGGGTGGTATATTTGCTCATTATTTTAAATTTCCTTAACCAATTCAGCAGCAATTTTTACAGAGTAAAAGCATATTAAGGAATGACTTGTAACCTCAGGATCCTCCTAGGTCTCACTATAATATGGCGTCACTTTAATCCATGAGAATCTGATCTTTGGGACATCCATGTGGCAGAGAGCATTGGGCAAGAGCGATCCAGTTACAGCCTGAGATATCTCGAGGGATAGAAATCCTGACTTGATGACAAGGGGTGACATGCCATTGGACCTAAGGCATGATTTACATTGCATTATCCGGGGAAGGGTTACATCTTGGTTAAAACCACAACAACAAAAACTCTCCGTTTTCTTGGAACTGCTGGAGCACCAAGTGGAGAACACTTGCTGGAGTAAAAAGTAAAAAGCTAGTCTTGACTTTCACAATGACTTGTGTTTTGTGCCTGGTGCCTGATAGGCACTTAGTAGATATTTGATGAGGGTTACATCAAGAAAAACCTTGGACTGGGTACTTAATCTTTCTAGATTTCATTTTTTGTGTGTCCATAAAAGAGTAAATGTGGATCACATGATTTTGAAGGTCCATCCCTTCTTCAACGGTCTGTGGCTGTGATTCTTTTTGTAGGAAGGCACACTGAGGAGAGGGAGGGAGAGATTTAATTAAACAGAGTTTAATTAAATCAGCATATCTTAAATGAGATCAGGCAGCCAAGGCATCCTTTTAATCAGTAACTTTATAAATGGTTAGTTGACGGGTGCCTGGGGAGTTTCAGAAACACCAAAACTATCAACAAGAATTCAGAGGTCACTGTGGTCAGAGGTCAGCTGTAGTGATTTAGTCCAGTTCGGATGGTATAATTTCATAGCTGAGAACATGGATCAGACTGTCTGAGTCTGAGTCCTGGTTTTCCCACTCACTAGCCTGGTCCTTGGACAAGTGTCTCCTCTTAAACTTTTATGTTTACAGTTTATGTGACACGGTGGTAACAATACCCCTTTCCTCATACCATCCCTGAAAGGGTTGAATGGAAATTTCGCTGAAACACTTGGCACAATGCCTGGCATGGAGTAGAGGCCAAGCACATATTTGGGGGACAGATAAAGGACATGTTCACCGTGTACCCAATGTTGTCCAGAAGACTTAGCCAAACGGTTCAAGCAACAGCATTCTATGAAGTTCCCTAGCTCCTTAAGAATGAGGAAGAATGCCTCAAAATATCTTTTGTAAAGAAGATGCATTAAGAGTGCGTGTATTCTCTTGTTCTGACTCAATGGGCATCTAATTAGAATGTGATTTTCCTTATTTTGAGGAGGAAATGCATTAACCTGCTAAAGTGACCATTCCAGTCTGCTAACAGTGTACTATTTCTCATTACGGACCCATACACTGGCATTCTGGTTATTTACCAGTCTTTTGTAAGTTCAGTTAGTTACTCAGTTATTATCCGGGGTTTGCCAAACCTGCTGATACTGACTTCCTGGAGCAACAAAGGCCACATCTTGAACTGAGGTCCAGACCCTAGGGGATGGCCTGAAGGACACTTGACACCACTGGAAGACACTGACCTTGCACCCACTGACCCTCTAGCTGCCTTTCCTCAAGTGAAAGGTCCTCTGTTGGGACTACTCAGGTTACCAAGGCCCTAATAGGTACAGTCAAGGCGTTGGGTCTGTCACCACTAACCCTGAGCTTCTAAATGCAGAACTTAAGAAGGTCCAATAAATGAAGCAGGAACTCTTACCTTACTTAGACCATGAATATGATCTCCTTGTGTTGGTTGGTACTAAGCCAAGATAATTGCATTTTACTATAATTATGAAATGAATACAGAAAACACATGAAATATTAAGATTGCAATGAAATACTAAGATTGCAAACTGAGAAAATATTGCAAATTCCAGGACAATGGTTTGGAAGCCACTGCTGCCTGCAAGTCATCTCTTCCATCCTTGCTCTCACTGAATCCTCACAAATATCCTGCTGTAGGGATTTAAAATTAAGAGAGCTTCACCTTATGATGAGGGATTTGAAACTCAAAGAGATCGAGAAGCACCCCTAAACTCTTGTTTGTTGCAGGGCAGAATTGGGGCTCAAACGGAAGTTCTTGACATTCAGCCTGGATATTTTTGCCTTTGCAGATACTCTTGGGGTCCTCCTTAGTACAAATGTGGGTTAGAATATGGTGGTCAGGGGTGGTTGTGAGTTTTATTACAATGTCAGAGTCAGAATTCAGAAGGTCCTTTGTACTTCTGTGAAATAAGGAACGCTTCAGGAAAAGGCACAAGATATCTATGGCATGTCCTCAGCCAGGCTGAGTATATTGTACTCAGTATCCCAAGATGCTTTCAGGTTAATGTGATGGCAGATTGTAAACCAACTTCTTGCTCTGCTTGGTTCCTCGTGTGAAATATGTTCAAAAGGTTATTTAAAGAAAGAAGGGTGGGGCGTCTGGGTGGCTCAGTCGGCTTAGTGTCTGCCTTCAGCTCAGGTCATGATCTCGGCATCCTGGGATCGAGCCCCATGTCGGGCTCCCTGCTCAGTGGGGAGTCTGCTTCTCCCTCTCCCTCTGCCTCTCCTTCCGCCCCGCTCGTACTCTCTGTCAAAAATTTATAAATAAAATCTTTTTTAAAAAGGGGGTAATGCATGCTTATATATTGACTTTGATTACTTTTGTTGATTTGTATGAAACAATAGCAGATTGCCACCAAAGCTCCCCTAACATACTTCTCAGAATGAGCACATGCCAACCCTGTTCATTGACAAGTTTCTAATTTCACCCACCAGAGTCCAACAAGCCTACTTTCTAGGATCGTGTAGATTTGTGTTTCAAAAAGCCCACACTACATTGTCAGAGGGGAACTGTTCCGGGTTTATAAAAAAAACTTTTCACTTCCTACCCCTCACCCCCATTAGCAGTGAAAAGACAAATAGATGTCAAATAATGTGCTGCCTCCATTAAGGCAGACGTAGCACTTGGGGCTGGTTACCTGTGAGAAGGCACAGGCATCAGTTCAAGGCTGGGTCATTCATGCTCTTTGTTTACCATTCCAACCCCACAGAGTGTGTGATGGCTGGTGGGGGGTGGGGAGGGTCTCACACACACAGGGAGAAGCCTGATAAGCTACACAGCACTGTCCACTGTTATTACCAGGGCTGATCCCAGATGCAAGCTTTGGATCCGAAAATTGTGTAGGTACAATTAGGGAAGAGTTGGCTCCTCCAGTCCTCACATTGACTCCTGGAGCCTTTATTTGCCAGCATGGAATAAAAACAAAGAAGAGCATCCAGTCTAGACTATGGCGTGATGCAGCCTTCTTCCCAGGTTAGAAAAGGAGTCAAATACTCCAGAGTTGCTGGTGAGCGATGCATTTGGTCAGTGCTCTGGAAAAAGAAGAGGCAATTTCATGTGAACTATTATTTTTTAAACCAGGAAAATTCCCAGAGGAGTGTTTTGCTGGCCCCTCTGATGCCATCTGAGTCATTTTCACTCGTGTTGTGTGTTGAAGCCACATACAATTTGTGTGCAAGGACATTCATCCTTGAATGTCCCTTTGTCTTTCCCCTAATTCAAGTCAAGACCATGTTTATTGGGCAGACAAATCATTATATAATGACATTTAAGACCGGCAGAGAAGGTTTCTCACTCTGTGGGCACAGAGCCTAACAGTCTTCACTAACAGTGATTTATTTTTTGTACCTTCACCTACACTTATTTATTGAACCAATCAATATTTGCTGAGCACTTCATATATGCCACAACCAGAATAATAGCAGCAACAATAATCACAAGAGTACAATTGTGTCCTGAGATTTAATGCTTTCAAACATTTCGGGCAGATAGCTAAGTGCTAGGTGTGCATGATTTCATTTAATCTGCACAGCCCTATCCCAATCTCCAGCCCACTGGCAAGGTGATGGTAGGGCATATTAGGTGATATGGGTTCCACACACTGACTCAGACATAGATGTCATCTTCAAGGAGACTCAATCATTCACAAGTCTTTATTGAGCACTTCATATGTGCCACTGGAGACACGGGGGCCCTCAGAAGGCAGCAAGTTCCCTAACCTCAAGGATTTTCCTTCTAAGAGAATATGAAATGTGAGGGGCACCTAGGTGGCTCAGTCGTTAAGCATCCGCCTTCGGCTCAGGTCGTGATCCCAGGGTCCTGGGATGGAGCCTTGCACTGCGCTCCCTGCTCGGCGGGAAGCCTGCTTCTCCCTCTTCCACTCCCCCTGTTTGTGTTCCCTCTTTTGCTGTGTCTCTCTCTGTCAAATAAATAAGTAAAATCTTTTTAAAAAAGAGAGAGAATATGAAATGTGCACAAGTAACGCTAGTATTAACTGGATTAAGAATTCCAAATTGTCTTGCATGGAAACCACATCTCAAACAGCATCTGTGGAAAACTATGTGTGTACTTCAGATACCTGATTGTTTCTTAAGAGGGTTCAGCGACTTTCATAGCCTTCCCTCCTGTATCTGCCTGTTGGCTTTCTGTCCCACTTCCTTGTGTTCCTACACCTGTTATCTGGATAGCCTTGTCTTACTGTGAAGTTATTTGTAAGATAGGTTCCCTTGGAATGGTCTGCTCTTCCCTGTTCCAGATACTTCCTTTTTGTTTGTTTTAATAGCTTTGTTGAGATACAACTCCCATACCATTTAAAGTGTACAGTTAATGGTTTTTAGTGTGTTCGTGGATATGTGCAACTCTCACTAGAATCCATTTTATTTTATTTTTTAAGGATTTTTTATGTATTTGAGACAGAAAGAGAGAGAACGAACATGTGCACACACACAGATGGGGGGAGGGGCAGTGGGAGAGGGAGAAGCAGACTTCCCGCTGAGTAGGGAACCAGACTTGGGGCTTGATCCCAGGACCCTGCGATCATGACCTGAGCTGAAGTCAGACACTTAACCAACTGAGCCACCCAAGTGCCCCATTGGAATCCATTTTAAAACATTTTTATCACCTCAAAAGAAACTCCGTACTCATTAGTGGTCACTCTTCATTTTTTTCCAATGCCTCTTGTCCTTAGAAACCCCTAATCTACTTTCTCGTTCTGTAGATTTGCTTGTTCAAGAGATTTCATATAAATGGAGTCATATAATATGTGATCTTTTGGGGATTGCTTCTTTGACTTTGCATGGTATTTTCAAGCTTCATTTTTATTGTAGCATGTATCTGTTCCTTTTTATAGATGTTCCTTTTTATGGATGAATACTATTCTGTTGAATGGACATACCACATTCTGTTTATTCATTCATCAGTTGATGGACATTTGAGTTAGTTCCACTTTTTGGCTATGATGAATAATGCAGCTGTAAACATTCATTTACAAGTTTTTGTGTGGACATATGTTTTTCATTTCTCTTGGGTAGATACCTGGAAGTAGAATTGTTGAGTCATATGGTAATTTTATGTTTAACATTTGAGGAACTGCCAGACTGTTCTCTAGAGGGGCTGCACCATCTTGCAATCTCCTCAGGAGGGTCTGAGGGTTCTGATATTTCTACATCCTCACTAAAACTTGTTATTATCTGTCTTTTAGATTCTAGCCATTCTACAGGGTGTGGACTAGTATCTCATTGTGGTTTTAATTTGTATTTTTCTGATGACTAATACTGCCAAGCATATTTTCATGTGTTTGTCTCCTTCAAAGGGATATCTGGTCCCATAACTAATCTGTGCATGAGAATTTCTTCGGAAATTTTTATAAAATACAAAAAAATCATTCCAGACCTTCGAAAACTCTCGAAGTGGGGCTTAGGAAGCTGTATTTTTTTTTTTTTAATCTCCCCAGGTTACTCTGATTGATTGGCTAGGTTTGCACTTGCTGTTATGAACATGTCTGAGCACTGGATGGGCCTCCTCTGTTGAGCTTTTAACACAACAGATAATCAGTCAATGGTGCCATTGGCCTAGATCTGTGGTTTACAAACAGTTGATTCATAGTGTGAGATTTGACATCCTGACTCAGTCCATAATATGTATGCGTGTATGTGTAAAAACTGAAACCAAAAGTTGTATGCAATCATACCTATTCTTATTACAGAAAATATACTTGGTTTTTTTTTCTGTTTGGTTCTATTCTTATTTGTTCATGAAAAAATTGACCAAAACCCACTAATTTTACAACCAACGAATGGACACTGACCCACAGCTTGAAAAGGAACAGTCTTAGCATGCATCTCAGGAGTCTTGGCATTTCCCCCATCACCTCAGCTCTGGAAGCCTCAGTTTCCCCTTCGGTGAAATGAGGAGGTAATCAGATCAGAGGATCTCTAAACTCTTGGATTCTGTGCATTTGTTAGCTAATAAGCATCTCTTCAGTTGTCCTCTGCTGCTATCTGTTCTCATACCCTGGCCAAATGTGTTGTGCTTTCCAGTCCCTGCTGAGTTCAATCTCTGTACCTGCTCCACGAACCCTGTGCCCCTCTTGCATTCGGAAGGCTAGAACTGACTCCAACAGATGTGTCCTGTACCACGTAGAACTCAATAAAATCAATCATCTCCTGTCTTACACTTTTATCTACTGTTTGTTTTATTGGAAACATGGAAGAAAAGAAAAGGAGCCACTGATTTGTCTGTACACGCAAGGTCCTTCTCTTCATCAATCATTCAACAAGTATTTATTGAGTGCCTGCTGTATGTGTAATGATCTGTATGTTTTGGGTAGCTAGAAAAGTCTTGAAGAATTCCATTTTTTTCCATGACTGTTTTTTTTTTTTTCCCCATCTCCACATAGAGATGGAAGAAAGAATGAGGGTGGGCAGAGGTTACCACCTGGTGTTCCAGTTGTGTAACAAATTCCCAGTCTTTGTGATGAGGTGAAGGGTGCGGCGGGAATAACACTATAACTTATATTGTCTATTGGTTGGGAGGGGCAGTCTCAAATTTTAGCTCAGCTACCAGTAAAGACAGTCTCAGAAACATTCCCAGCTCTGGTGTCGGGATTCTTTTGGCTAAAAGTGACAGAAAACCCAACTCAGACTGGCTTAAGCCATACAGGGAGATTATTTGTTTTTGTTTTTGTTGTTTTGTTTTGCTTGTGTTTTTGTTTTAATTTATATCCCTAAAAATTTCAAGGTGCCAGCTCAATTCTGAGTCTAGTTGATGCTGTGAGGACTTGGTTTCCCCCATTTCTTGGCTCTGCCCCTTCCATGATATTGACTTCATTCCATCTGGTTGGGTTCTCAGTATTCCAGGTTCTCCACTAAAGGTGACAACTCTAGACCTAACCTCCTTTTGGTATTGAGGTGGAAAGTCCTATTGCTACCCCCGCATTTTTATTAGAAGTGATGCTGCATCTCACTATGGGGGTCTCATGCCTGCTCCTGAACCAATCACAGTGGCCAGGGAGATGCAACGTGCTGATAGGCTTGGGCCTGGACACATCCACCCCAGAGGTGGATGTGGAGCTCCCTCTGGACAACATGGTCTGAGCAAATGGGGAGTCTATGCTCAGTGTTACTTCTCAGCCTCCATGACCATGTGAGCCAACTGCCGTTGGTTCTGTTCTCTTGGAGAACTCTAATACAAACACTAAAAGGTGGGAGAAAGAAGGAACCAGAAAAAGCTGAGATGGGGGAGCAATGAGGAAGGAAGAAATCCAAGAGATTGTGGTACCTGGATGACAAATGAAAACATGTGTCATGGAAGAGCAGTCAACTGGGTTCAAATATTTTTATGGGTCAAGCAAGATGTGGACAAAGTATGGAACCGTTGGATTTAGCAATATGGAGTTGACCGTGACAAGAACAGTTATTGGAGAGATGGGGAAGTCTAATTGGAATGAGCTTAAGAAAGAGAAGAAAAGATTTGGAGATAACAAATTGACTAAGACACCAATCATTTATTTGGTTATGATTTTGCTATTTGGGCAGAGCTTAGCAGGGACTACCGTCCTCTGCTTCCCATAGCACAAGTGTCTCAGGGGTAGCTCGTCTGGGGTTAAAGAATCCACTTCCAAGATGGCTCACTTACATGGCTAGCAAGTTGTGCTGGTTGTCACCTGAGAACTTAGGGAAGGCTATTGGGCAGGAATCTTGATTCTCCAAGAGAGCATCTTCAAAAGGCTGCTTGGGCTTCCTCATATCATGAAGCTGGAGTATAAGAGAGGAAGTGGATTTCTTAATGTCTAGGCATGAAAGTCCAAGAATGTCATCTCTTCTGCATCCTGCTGATCAAAGCAGTCACAGATCCAGCCCTAGCTCAAAGGGAGGGAACCTAAGCTCTATCTCTTGATGGAAGGAGAAGCACGTGCACATGGGGAAGGACAGATATCCGTGGCCATCTTTAGAGATTAACCACATGCATGTACCTAGAACAGAGATTTTTACTAAGAGAAATACAATTTCTGGGTGAGAAAAAATGCACCAAGAAGATGGTATACTGGGAATGTGCTGAGAGGGCTGAGTGATGGAACAGTACCTGCCGATAGCCTCGTTGTGGAACAATTAGGCAGACAGACTAACCTGCCACAGACTATCTTTACTTGTGTATTTCCTCATCTGTGTGTTCACCCTACTTCCTCCTTTCCCCTCCTCCAGGCTAGGAGAATAAGTAGTTGATTTATTGTTTTCTCCCATCACATTGTTGCCCCCAGATGGGCTCTGGTCCTTGGCAGCAAGAGAGCTGCCTTACCCTTATGACTTGATTAGAGAAGTGGGAAGCATGAAGGGTCAAAGCTTAAGAGTGATTTGAAGTTTCTCTTCAAGACCATGCCATCATCCAAGAAAAATGAAAAAGGGCTCTGCCCACAATGAACCCAGAATCAACAAGAGCAGGTGTCCATCAACGGTGACCTGAGGGCCAAAGTCAGCCAGCTGCCTGTGTCTGTATGGCCTGTGAGTAAAGAATGGAGGAGTGTACATTTTTAAATGGTCGGGGAGGGGCACCTGGGTGTCTCAGTCATTAAGCGTCGGCACTTGGCTCAGGTCACGATCTCGGGGTCCTGAGATTGAGCCCCGCATTGGGCTCCCCGCTCCGCGGGAAGCCTGTTTCTCCCTCTCCCACTCCCCCTGCTTGTGTTCCCTCTCTTGCTGTGTCTCTCTCTGTCAAATAAATAAATAAAATCTTTAAAATAAATAAATAAATAAATAAATGGTCGGGGAGAGAAAAAGAATAATGTTCAGTGACACATGAAAATTCTATGAATGTTCAATTTCAGCATCCATAATGTTTTATCAGAATACAGCCCTGTTCATTCATTTATGTATTGTCCATGCCTGCTCTCCTGCTACAGGGACAGAGTGAAGTAGTTCTGAGGCTGTATGGCTTGCAAAACCTACCATCAGGCCCGTTTTGGAAAAAGTTAACCAAGTCCTACTCTTGGGGCACTCTGTCTGCAGAAATTTGACTAAATCATATTACCACATAACCCCAAGTCATTATCACATTGTTTTTTTATTTTTATTATGTTATGTTAGTCACCATACATCATTAGTTTTTGATGTGGTGATCCATGATCCATTGTTTTCGTATAACCCAGTGCTCCATGCAGTACGTGCCCTCCTTAATACCCATCATGGGGATAAGCAATCCCCCCTCCCCCTCCCCTCTAAAACCCTGTTTGTTTCTCAGAGTCCATAGTCTCTCATGGTCATCTCTCCCTCCAATTCCCCCCCCCCCTCATTTTTCCCTTCCTTCTCCTAATGTCCTCCATGCTATTCCTTATGTTCCACAAATAAGTGAAACCATATGATAATTGACTTCCTCTGCTTGACTTATTTCACTTAGCATAATCTCCTCCAGTCCCATCCATGTTGATGTAAAAGTTGGGTATTCATCTTTTCTGATGGCTGAGTAATATTCCATTGTATATATGGACCACATCTTATTTATCCATTCATCTGTTGAAGGGCATCTCGGCTCTTTCCACAGTTTGGCTATTGCGGACATTGCTGCTATGAACATTGGGGTGCATATGGCCCTTCTTTTCACTACAGCTGTGTCTTTGGGGTAAATACCCAGGAGTGCAATTGCTGGGTCATAGGGTAGCTCTATTTTTAAATTTTTGAGGAACCTCCACACTGTTTTCCAAAGTGGCTGTACCAACTTGCATTCCCACCAACAGTGTAAGAGGGTTCCCTTTCTCCACAGCCTCTCCAACATGCTGAGAGCTTTTCCCTTAAGATCAGGAACACACCAAGAATGCCCACTCTCGCCACTATTGTTCAGCATAGTACTAGAAGTCATAGCAACAGCAATTAGACAACAAAAAGAAATAAAAGGTATTCAAATTGGCAAAGAAGAAGTCAAACTCTCTCTTTTCGCAGACGATATGATACTTTATGTGGAAAAACCAAAAGACTCCACCCCCGAATTACTAGAACTCATACAGCAATTCAGTAATGTGGCAGGATACAAAATCAATGCACAGAAATCAGTTGCTTTCTTATCCACTAACAACACAACTGCAGAAAGAGAAATTAGAGAAATGATTCCATTTACAATAGCACCAAAAACCATAAGATACCTCAGAATAAACCTAACCAAAGAGGTAAAGGATCTATATTCTAGGAACTACAGAACAGTCATGAAAGAAATTGAAGAAGACACAGAAAGATGGAAAAATATCCCATGCTCATGGATAGGAAGAATAAACATTGTTAAAATGTCTATGCTACCCAAAGCAATCTATACCTTCAGTGCCATCCTGATCAAAATTCCAATGACATTTTTCAAAGTGCTGGAACAAACAATCCTACAATTTGTATGGAATCAGAAAAGACCCCGAATCGCCAAGGAGATGTTGAAAAAGAAAAACAAAGCTGGGGAATGGAAAGGATAAATAAACCTTCCAGCAAATGGAAGGTAGGGCTCTGGGGAGTGGCTCATCATTCTGAGATGTCTTGTTCTTTTGTGGATATGTTGCTCATGACAGTGGTTTTTGTGACATCCACACAATGGCGCCATGTTTTCTGCTGGTAATTTTGCCCCTAACTTGTAAGCTGGACTTGCCTCTGACGGTGTTTCTGAGACCCTGCCACATGGAAGCCCCAAAGGCAACATGATACAGAAAGAGTGCAAATTTGAGGATCAGAGAGACGTTGCCCGATTTCAAGCTATATTACAAATCAGTGATCACCAAGACAGCATGGTACTGGCACAAAAACAGACATATAGACCAATGGAACAGAATAGAGAACCCAGATATGGACCCTCAACTCTGTGGTCAAATAATCTTTGACAAAGCAGGAAAAAACATGCAATGGAAAAAAGTCTCTTCAATAAATGGTGCTGGGAAAATTGGACAGCCACATGCAGAAGAATGAAACTCGACCATTCTCTAACACCATTCACAAAGATAAACTCAAAGTGGATGAAAGACCTCAATGTGAGACAGGAATCCATCAAAATCCTAGAGGAGAACATAGGCAGTAACCTCTTTGACATCGCCCGCAGCAACTTCTTTCAAGATACATCTCCAAAAGCTAGTGAAACAAAAGCAAAAATGAACTTTTGGGACTTCATCATTATCACATTTTTAAAAGAAACTGGAAGGGGCACCTGAGTATCTCAGTCGGTTGAGCGCCTGCTTTCAGCTCAGGTCATGATCTCAGGGTCCTGGGATCGAGCCCTGCATCGGGCTCCTGGCTCAGCAGGGAGCCTGCTTCTCCCTCTGCCTGCCACTCCCCCTGCTTGTGCACTCTTTCTTGCTCACTCTCTCTCTCAAATAAATAAATAAAATCTTAAAAGAAACTGGAGGTGGTATCCGTAGACACATCACTAATCATGCCACCAAGCACTGCCGGGGAATTCTGCGTATCTGATGAGCCTTGAGCTGGACCGAGGCATCTGGCCACTACTATGTGCAAATGGCCACCCTTTTCATAAAATGCACTGGATTTTAAGAAATCAGTTGTGAGTCTTTCTCTTAAGCCCCTGACACTTGGCATCTATTCTCTGTCAGGGACTGCTCAGAGGAATCGGTAGCAGCAAATGGAAGGTAGGGCTCTGGGGAGCGGCTCATCATTCTGAGATGTCTTGTTCTTTTGTGGATGTGTTGCTCATGACAGTGGTTTTTGTGACATCCACACAATGGCGCCGTGTTTTCTGCTGGTAATTTTGCCCCTAACTTGTAAGCTGGACTTGCCTCTGACGGTGTTTCTGAAACCCTGCCACATGGAAGCCCCAAAGGCAACATGATACAGAAAGAGTGCAAATTTGAGGATCAGAGAGACATTGGCTTAAACCTCCAGCTTGCTCATGTAACTTGCTTGTTGTCCTTCACAAGTTCTGTAATCTTTCTGAGCCTCTGTTTCTTCATCTATAAAACAAGGGTGAGAATACTATGTCCTTCGAGATTGTCCTGTCAACTTCATGAACAATCAGGCACTCTTGCCTGTGCTTGCTGTTACTCTAGCATCCGGACACACACACACACACACACACACACACACACACACACACTGCTTGGAATTGAACTGAAAGAATTTTAACTTTGAACTCTTTCCTTCTTGGTTGAATGAATCACTGCCCATTATCTTTATGATACAATAATGCAAAATGCCAGTGAAAGTTATTTCCATGGACCATTAACTCTTCAGGTGGGATTTTTCCCTGTCTTGCTATTGAAGTTTGCAATAATTTTAAATTAAGGAAATATTTAGAAGGTAATCGCCAAGAGAATAAAAAATGCTCTGCTAGTCCCATGGCACTCATGGGAACTTCAGGGAAACGTCACCCTGAAGGGGGTGACTTCATAGTGACCAGCTGGGGATCACTGTTTGCAAGGGCTTAACAGCTTTTTTCTACCTGGCCATTAGGATGGCCTGGCCCCTTCCCCGGGGGTCTCTGGTCGGCATGAGGCAGGTGTGGCTGCAGAGATGAGCCCAGGTACAATTTCTGAGGTGCAGGTTTCTGGATGCTAGTTTTATTTTATTTTTTATTTATTTATTTATTTTTTTGGATGCTGGTTTTAAGTATGTTGGACCTTCTGGAGTTATGCTCTAGTTCTTGTGTGTTTTTTTTCCTCTTAATTTCTTACCTCTCTGGATTTTTCTTCTTTCTTAATTTTATCTTCCAACGTTGTTATTGCATCTTTTCTTTCTGCTCTCTGCTTTTTAACTTTAAGATTTCTTTATTGTTCCTGTTTTATGACTACTCCTTTTTTATAACCTCTGATTCTTATTTCATAGGTAAAATAATTTCTCTTCACTTTCTGAGGATAGCAATTATAGTGTTCTTTTTTTCTTTAACATGGCTTTGATTTCCCACATGTTTACTTTTGAAATTTTGTTTGCTTTGATCTCTGGCTTACAGGCTTTCTATAAGTTAATGGTGCTCCTTGATTATGTTTAAGAGTGGGGCGTGTGTGTGTGTGTGTGTGTGTGTGTGCTGTTTATTTGTGCACTCAATGTGGGATGATCCAGCTTCTTCTTTGGGGAAAACTAAATCTTCGGCACTTCTGGATTTTTCTGGTGGGCTGGTCAGTTTTCTGGAGAGGTGCCTCTCCATCTTCTGCCTGGGAGGTGTGAACCTTTCTGTCAGATTTTCTCATTGTTGAGTGATAGAAAGCAGCTGGAGTTTTCACAGTCTATTCTGTGATTTCCAGTTATTATGTTTTGTAGCTGACAGTGTTACTGCTCCAAAAAGACCCACCTCGGATCTCTTTTTCCTATGTCTGTGCACCCCTCTCTAGGCATCAGATGCTTTTGCCTCCAATGGTGAGCACCTGTGGCTTTTCTTTGGAGAATTTCCCATAGGACACTGGAACACTTTGCTGATATATGCAGAGTTACAAAGCCTGGGAGTTCACATGGACCCTATCTACCCCCCACCCCCCAGGGTAGTTCTTGAACAATGACTCTCAGGGTGGGAGCATGGAAGCCCAGTAGTCTTGGCTCAACATGGGGCAGCTGTGAAGCTTTCCTTAGCCTTAGGGTTTTGTGAAGATTTCTCTAAAATTTCCCACGTGTCTGGCTTCCTCCCTCCTTCCTTGTCCTGCACTTCCTTACTCGTCTTCTCCCAAAACCTTACTATGTCACTTTCCTTCATCTTGGGGACTTTTCCCAAGGAACTTGATCTAAGAAACCCCATTTTCAATATGGTATCTGTGCCTGAGGTCTCTCTTCTGGGCACCTCATTTCAAGTGCCTGAAAGCCCATCAAGTGGGAGAAAAATTACACTTAGAATGTGTAGCTCCAAAAGACAGATCTTGGATCTTAGTTGGGTTTTATCAGGAGGAAGAGTTCTGTTTATTAGAGACTTCCTTAGTAAGTAGTAAGTTCACCATCTCCAGAGGTATACAAGCTGAGGCTAATGCTTGCTTGATGAAGTGTCTGAAGGCAGGGATTCAATCAATTCATGGGACACTGACCTCAGATTCTGTGGCATTTGTATTTCAACATAGGGCTTCCTTAATGAAATAATGTAATTTAACAACAGAAAAACCTCATCGGGGAAGCAGATTTTCAATTTTGAAGGCTTTTTTCAATACCACGTGGTGCTCTTTTGAGATCATGAGTATAATTAGAGCTTGTAAGATTGTAGAGAGGTGCCCATGTGTGAATTTCCCAACAGCAATTATGGCTTGATTAAAAGAGTACCCAAACAATTGCAGTACAAATGCGTTGACAGTAACTGCTTTGTGTGTTCTTGGCATTTCTCTGCCTCACTTTCATTACCAAGAGTGTAAGTCAGAATTAAACATCCACACGCTTCCAGAATCACGTGCCTGTAGCCCATTGTTCCCGGGATCTGTTTGTCATCTCTCCAGTGTCCGTGTACACACATGAAACAGAGTCTGCTGGTTCAACCACTACTACTCCATCTGCAGCCTCTAATGCAACAACTGGACATTGTTTTCAACCACGAAGACAGTCAGGCTGGGCTCAAAGGCAGAGCTTTGGTGATTTCACTGTGTACAGTTGTAAAGACTAAAGGCATGCCTTGGTCAATGAAGACTGAGCTTTGAAACTCAAGGTCAGGGGCAGGGATACTGTTGGCTCGGTCAACCAAGGTGTCCCCCATGGTTGTTCAGAAATTTAGGCAGGAGAAGTAATTCCATCAGCACACGAAGGTACTTGGGTACTTGGTACTCAGGTCCTTGAAAACCTGGACCAAAGAAACACACACACACAAATTTTAGCCTTTAAGTGACAAGAAATTTATTGCAGAAAATAAATATTACTATCACCACTTCCATTTTTCTTTCTGCATCGCAAAACGGTAGGGCAAAATCCCTTATAAACAAGCAAACAAGCTAGCAAGCAGACAGTGACTGAAGAAGCTATGGGCCCCCCAGTCTTGGCTGACTCTGGAGGCATCAACGCCAGGAGGACTGGCTCTAATCTCTATACTAGATCCTGACTCTGGATACTCACTGTGCTCCTTACTTCTCCTGTGAAATGGGGGATACACTAAGTAAGTGTTACAGTTCCTTCCTTCTGTTCAGTCAGTCCATCAGCAAATAATTGTCAAGTCTCCACTACTGTCAGAGACTTTTCTAGGAGCCAGGGATATATGATGGTCAACAATACAGATGTGTTCTCTGCCCTCATGAGCCTTATATGCTAATGGCGGAGACAGTCATAATATGATAAAATGTCCATTGGTAAAGAGAGCTCTGATGACAAGTAAAGCAGAGTAAGGGGCAGGTCATGGGGCAGCTTTGGAAGAGTGATCAGAAAAGACTCCTTAAGACGTTAAGCAAAATGAGGTGAGGAAGTGACCCAGGTGCTATCCAGGGTGAGTATGTTCAGGCAGATGGCACAATTAATGCAAAGGCCCTGAGGTGGGCACATGTTTGACCCATTGAAGGAAAAGCAAAGATACCAATATGCAAGAGGAAACAGGGCAGAGAGGTGGCAGAAGTGGAGGGGACCAGTCATGGCAGGTCTTTGAGTCCATGGAAAGGAGCTTAGTCCTTCTCCGAGTGAGGTGATGAGCCCTGGGAGAATTTTGAGCAGGTGTGTGATATGATCTGATTTGCATTTCACAGGAACCATCTGGCTGCTGAACTGAGAATGGTCTTAGGGGAAACAAAGGAAAGAGGGAGGCAAGTTCGAATGCTTTCAGTCCTCAGGAGGGAGGTGATGGTATCATAGACTTAGGGGAGTGGTGTGAGTCAGGATTTATCTTGGAGATGTAACTACCCTTTTTAGAGTGTAGGACAGGAGCCACCAAGATGCCACCAAGATTTTCAGTCTGTGAGCTACTGTCTGGTGGGGCCATTTACTGAGCCTGGGCATTGGGGCTGGAGCAACTCTACCAATTCTCTAATTCAATTTCACTGAAACTTATAAGGCCACTGCCTATGGGGCACTCTGCTGGCACCTGGAGATGCATGTATTTTATATCTTTGATATCTGGCCCATCATCTTCTCAAATTTTTTGAGATAGACAGTCTTACCAGATCTTAATGTCCATACAGACAATCCCTCCAAGACTGGAGGCTCTCACTTTCCTAAATTCTGTCCTCAGACTTCAAACCCATGGGCACATGTAGGTCCTTGTCATCCCCAAGGATGTAAATATAACTTCGGACACCTTACCCTCTTCTTGCAAGCTCCTATTGACCCCACTCTGTCCTTAGCTTACAATAAACCCGCCTCTTGACCCCGGCAAGCTCCACTCTCTATACCCCATCCCCATCTACCTGTGCAGCCGGCCCCTCCCCTCTTTCCTTTCCTTTCCCACCAGGCACAGACTGACCGTGACTTCTCTGCAGCATCTTCAGTACACTGTGCAAATAGTCTCCAGCCCTGGGTGGATCAGATACTCCATTTTCCCTGTTCTTCCTAAGCTAAGTTCTCTCAATATTGATAGAGCAAATTCCAGGTCTGGTTAATGTGGGTCTGGATTTAGCTGGGCCTTTCTACTTGTCTGCTGCCTTTGTCCTCCTTTATGGTGGTAAGTCCCCTAGATGACTCCCAGAGATCCCACTCCTGATGCTAATGCCTTTGTATAATGTCTTCCCCTTGAATGTGGGCAGGACTTGTGACTTGCTTCTACAATAAAATATGGAAAAAATGATGAGATGTCACTCCTGCAAGTGTGTGTTCCATTATGGAAAACTCTCTCTTAGCATACTGGAGTGAGTCACACGTGACTTACATGAATTAAGTGACTTTTTGGAAAAGATTATGTCTCAAGGAACTCTAGGGCCTGAGGGTGGCCTCCAGCTGACACCCAGCAAAAATCTGGGGTCTTTAGTCATACAGCTGCAAGGAAATGAGTCAACAACTTGAGTGAACTTGGAAGCAGATTCTTCCCCAGTCAAGTTTCCAAATGAGAACACAGCCCAGGCAACACCTCGACTGCAGCCTTGTGAGACCCTGGGCAGAGAACTCAGAAAAGTCATGCTCACACTCCTAATGCCCAGAAACTCAGACAATAAATGTGTATTGGTTTAAGCTGCTAAGTTTATGGTAATTTGTTATACAGTGGTAGAAGAATATATACCATCTTTGATCCCTTTGTCATTTGCCAAGGGATTTTTTTCAACCTTTGACACTTTGTCTTCATTCCCCCTACTTCATGCCATTGCTTAGCAGAATGATCTTGATCAGAGAAAATGAAAAGATTGGCCATGAAATCTATTAACTTCCTTCTTCATCACCTCCAAACTTATCCATATATTTCCCCATTCCTCCCTCTTTTTCTCCACCCTTGGGCCATCCCCTCCACTCATGATGGGACTCAATCTTCCCAGGTCACCCAAAGACTTTCTTCTATCCTCCTCTTCTTATAGATTTAATTGTTACCTTTCTACCTGCTTCTTCCTCTCATCCTCTCTACAAAGCCCCTTCTCTCTCTCCTTAAAACAACCTAGCCAACACACAGAACAAACAGCAAACAAAACAACCTCCCTTGACCTTGCCATTCCTTCAAGGTGTAGTTCTTCCTTTCTCATTCTCTTTACTACAAAATGTTCTAAAAAGTAGACTCCATGTGCCTGAAACTTTTTATCCCGTCCATGCTGTAACTTGTCTCTCATCCCCACCACTTCACTGAGAACGTTCTGGGTACAGGTCATCATGGGCTTCTAGATGCCAACTTCTCTTTTCAGTCCTTGCCCGGGGTGAGAGGTCCGAGTCATTGCACATGCCAACTACTGTCTTCTTCAACACTCCCTTGTCTCATGTGAGACTATTCTTGGGGGTGTCCCCGTGTATGTGTGTGTGGGGGGGTTTCTTCTCAGTTTCCTTCATGGTTTCCCCTTCTATTGTCCTCTGTCACCTTTTGGGATTAAAAAAAAAGGATTTTTTGTAATTAATGAAGAAACCCTCACTCTAAAGTTTCATCTATTGCATTTCTCTGCTATAGTTAATCCCTATGGAAATTTTTGTAGGTGATTCATCAATTCTTAATTATCTACTCTAAATCTTTTGGGGTTATTAAGAGATTTTTCTGCATAATATATTGCCTAATTTGTGTCTTCCGCTAATAGGAAACTATGTTAATTAGAATTAGAAAAAAAATCGTGAATTATTCCTCACATTTTTCTGGTTTCACAAGGAGAGGAGGAGTAATTTGCTGGAGACAGAGGAGAAGGAGAAGGGCCATGTGTGAAAATAGAGTAGGAAAGTGGATGACATGGACATTCAATTGTTGATGGATTGCTTATGTTTAATAGCGCCATTTTATTCAACTGTCCTGTGGTATAAAATTTTATCCAATAGTTTCAAGGATAATTTGCTTAATGTTTTAATATTTAGAAATTATAGAAATTTAATTCAAGGATTTAGACCTATACAATTTTCCCAACTAATCTGAGTTTATTAATAAGCAAACATTTACTGATCACTACTCTGTCTGTGACATTCTGCCCATCATGTGGGTAGGCATCATTAGTTCCAAATTATAACTGAAGAGACAGATCCAAAGGGTTCTGAGCCAGTTGGCCAAGGCAGGATTTCAATGCAGATGCACATCTTGTGGCAGAGATGCTACTTCTCTGCATTTGCTCTGGGGTCTCCTCTCGCTAGGGTACAGTGGAAGCCCACATTTCCCAGCATTCCTGAGGTGAGCGACTATCCCAGGGACTGAGTTCTGGCCAAAGAAATGTGCGTGAGGTCACATAAGCCATCTTCAGGGATGGTCCTTGAAGCATCCTACTGCAACTTCTGGTCCTCTTCTCTCCTTATGCTGTGTTATGGGAAGCTGCAAATCCAAATGGAGCAGGCTGGATCTCTGAGTCACCACATGGAGGAGAGAGGACCCAGGGAGCTTCCCACACCTCACTGAACTTTGCATGCAAGTGATACAAATTTTTATTGTGTTAGTTGGCCGAGATTTCTGTTGCAGCATCCAGGATTGCTTACTTGGAGAAATTGCTATGGAATCGGGGTGATGTTATAATCAATGTTTGCTTAGCAATCCAACAGCAGCTATTGAGGAAGGGGATAGGGTTCCCTCTCCTTGGTGAGGTGACATTTGAGCAGGGATCTGATTGACATGAGGACTTGAGCCATGCACATATCAGGGGGAAGAGGGGATGGGAAGTAGGAGTGTGCTCTTAGGGATAGGAAACTATCAAGGAGTTCCCACCCATCCATGCGACTGGGGCCGGGTGAGCAATGGGGGAGAACAGGGAGTGATGAAGGCAGGTGGAGCTCATCATGTGCAGCCTCTGAGGCCATGCTAATAATTTTGGATTCATGGAGGGTGATATCTCAAATGACCTGAGACAGAATCACAGTGACTGCTCTGGCGAAGGGTGTCCCATGACTCAAAACCTGGCTCTAGTGATGACAAAGACCCTAGTGACAAAGATATGCATGGAAAGCTTGAGTGAGATTATTTAAAAAATAATCTAGTGCTTTATATGCGATCTTAAATGCATATGTGCAACTAAATTTATGAATTAAATATTAAAGTATACATTTGAATATATCATCTACCTCTCTAATACATATGTAGAACACACATTATACTATCTGTCTATAACTACATCATAAAATGTTATGACATATATTATGTGTTTATTTAATATCTCATGGAGAATATGGCAAGCTGCCTTATATTAATGTTGTCTTATATTCAGGGACATATACTTCTTTTTTAAAAAGATTTATTTATTTGAGAGAGAGAGAGCATGGCAGGAGGGGCAGAGGGGGAGGGAGAGAGAGAATCTCAAGTAGATATCCTGCTGAGCACAGAGCCTGATGCAGGGCTTGATCTCACAACCCTGAGATCATGACCTAAGCTGAAACCAAGAGTTGGATGCTTAATGGACTGAGCCACCCAGGTGGCCCTCAGGGATATATACTTCTTATATATTTACATATGTTTGTCTTATATGCTTATGCAAAGCTGAAAATAAATAATCTTGGTTTTTAAGCAATTAAGTAGTATACAGCCCAGAAGCCACAGAAATTTGGATCTGATAGGAACATAAGAAATGGGGGCATTGGGTGGCTCAGTCCGTTAAGCATCTGCCTTTGGCTCGCTCTGTGTTCTTTTTCTTTCTCTCTCTCTCTCAAGTAAATAAATAAAATCTTAAAAAAAAAAAAAAGAAACATAAGAAATGGACTCCAATGCCCTTATTTTATAGACAAGGAAATGGAAGTCCATCCAAGGAAGTTAGGCAGCCTGCTGAAACCACACGGCAGGTTGCTTTGCGGCAGAGCCGTGATTTGGGGTCAGCAGTTCTCCCTGTGTGGTGCTCCCTCCTCCAGGGATGTCCAGTGTTAATGGGCAAAGACAGAGGGGTCACCGGTGTTGACACTTCCCTCCAGCTTAGCTCCACTCCCAGACTGTACTGATCTGCTTATTCCTTCTACAGGTGCATTGCCTGCCAGTGGCTGGCTCCATCACAGTTTGTAACTAATACTAAAGCGTCGCTTCTGTTAACTGAGCGCCTACTATGTGAGGAGCTGGAGCCCCCTCCAGAGCCTGGGCTCCTAACCACTGCGCTTACTGCCCCACCCCTGCCTGGTACTGGCACCCAAATGGTGGTTTGTACTTTTGAGGTTACATGGAACGAAAAATGACTTGCAGGCACAAGGCAAGTGTGTGAGTGTAACTCAAAGCCAGCCTTTTATTCGTGGAAGTTAAGCCTCCTGGAAGGAGTTTGAGGTATCGTTCCCATCAGCTCGCCCTCCCTGCCTCATCCTCCCCAGCAGCGAGCTGGCCATTCCCGACAGTGCTGCCTTGTCGTTATCAACTGACCGCCCGGGAACCCTGCAGCCTCCCCGACTCCAGGCTTATCTCCGAACAGGACACCCTCCTCTGCACATCATCGGGCTGCCGGTGATGCCAGCTCCGCTCCTCAGTCGGGCTCTATTCATGTGTGACCTTAGGCGGGAGCAGAGGAGGGGAGCTGCCCCCTTTCCACCTGAGCGGCTGCGATATGAAGCCCTGCTTGGGAACACTGAGATGCCGCGAGCCTCGCTGCACTCCTGGGCACCCACACCCCTGCATGAAAGGCCCTTCTTGTTCTGGGGAGTGCGGCCAACTGTGAGATAGCCCCCGAGGTGCTTTTCATGTGGCCGCATCCAAGCGCCCCAGTCTGCATTTTAACAGAGGAGTTAAAGGTAACTTGATAGGCAGATATGCCCAGAGCTTGGATGAGGGCCTATGTTCCTTTAGCCCTACTTTTTAAATGAAAATAGCTGTGATTGCTAATTTTCCCTGCTTTCTTAAGTGTCTTCATGTGCAATTTAGCAAGCAGCTACATTTATTATGTAGTTAGCAAGAAACGAAAACTCCTGAAATATAATTTGATTCATGTCGTCATACACGTCTATGGCTTCACTGTTGATCTGATAAGCTCTGGGGCGCAGATCACAGGATTCCTGGTTATCTCATTGTGCGCCCCTCCCCCTTGCCATGCTCTATCAACTCCTAGAAATGGGGCTAACTGAAGAGTTAATTAATTCCTTAAGGAGACAGAGGATATTGTAGGCTATATTGAATTTTTCTTTTACTTTGCATGTCGGTGTTGCCAGTGGGAAGTGGCCCTTGCAGAAAACCCTTGTCGGATGCCCTTGGCAGAGTCACATGGCTCTCTGAGATTTTGATCCTCCTATCTGCAACTGGGAGGGTCTCTGCACAGTGGGGCTGTAGGTCAGCTTTTGGGAAAATGCATGTACCCTTTGAGGTTCAGATTGGCTCCTAGGGTGGCCGACCATCTGGGTTTGCCTGGGACAGAGGGATTTCCTGGGATGCTAATGCCAGGAAACTGCTGGGCAAATGGGGACTGCTGGTCTCCTTAGCATGAATAATGTTCCCCGGCCTTTCTAAAAATTCTGGTTAGTAAAGCCCACAGGATTTGTGTAACATTTGCGTTTCTGTTAGTAAAAACCCATGCTTGGTGAGTGGTGACTCTGTCTTTTTCAGACAGCAGGACATTTTCAGTAGAAATGGTGGTGGCCACTATAATAAGATGCTGGACTGTGGTCTCTCTACCAGTTTGGTGTTCAATCCTCCTGCAGCCCAGGGAGTGAGCCATACATGACCGTCTGGGGTCTGGAATGCCAAGTCTCCTCTAAGAAGAGCTATTTCATTCAAAAAGCCAGTAGGATCCCTACCAAGGAGCACTGGATGTGGCCAAGCTCCTTACCCCATCCCATGCTCCTTGACTGGTTGGTGGCCCAGCCCATTGGCAGAACACAGCCATTGGGGGCGGTGGGGAAGCTGCTTTGTAAAGAGAAATGGTACCTCTACATTCATTCAATCCCTTCATTTATTTTAGGAAATATTTACTGAGCACCTACCGTGTGCTCTGGGGATAAAGTAGGGAATAAGGCATGGTTCTGTCTTCAGGATGCTTATGGTCTAACAAGGAATACAGTACCAAAAAGCTGAGGATTCTGGGAGGAAGGGAATCCAGGGTGATGGGAGTCCAAGGCAGGGCAGCTCTCCTCATCCAGGGACCACTAACAAAGGGCGATGTTCCCACTTCCAAGCCCAGCACTGTGAGCCTCCCCCGTGCACCTGTAACCCGTGACTGCCAGGTATCCCTTCAATGGGCAACTGTCTCCAGTAAGTTGTGATGATCCTCTTATCTTCAAAGACTTCAAAATCTGGGGCATTTTTCCAACAAGGAAAATGCTTCTTAACACCCACAACATGTGGTAACAATAACCTCACTTTCTGAACACGTTTGAAATTTGACAGATCTCTGGATAATTACCATATCATTTGGTAAATGAGTATTTCCAACCAGTCTCTGAGGAGTAACCGAATGTTGGCTCCTTGTCATAGCCCTGAAACGGTCCCCACCTGAGCCGGGGACAGACCTCTCAGGGCACCTGCCTCTGTCATCATTACACCTGCCATGCCATGGCCACAGCAGGGACTAGAGATGAGCTACTGGTCTGTAGGAGGTGGAGAGTTTGCCTCAGTGTACCGCTGCCCTGAATGACTTGTCTCTGCAGATGACAGTTCCCTCCCTGGAGCGGCGCACCCTGATCAGCAGTGGCCCACCGGCTGCATCGGGCTCAGGTCCACCTCTGTGGGTGGTAACGGACAAAGCACTGGGAACGCACTCTGCTCCTGACTCCAGCACAGCATGGCCAGAAGGGGTGGATGTTGGAGTCAGCTGGGGTCTACCCCCTAGAGGAGAGATTTTAGGCATATTCTTGACCTTTTCTGAGTCCTGGTCTCCTTATCTGAAAATAGGAAACAAAACCTACCTCACAGGTTATTGTGAGAATTAATTTTTGCTAACTGAAGGGCCAGAGAGTATTTTAGGCTTTGCAATCTGTATGGTCTCTAGGGACCATAGATGCTATGGAAACAAATGGTTGAGTTTCAATAAAACTTTATTTACAGAAACAGGAGGCAGGCTGGATTTGGTCTGTGGGCTGTACTGCCCATCTAGGTCAACTAGGTCAAAACGTGGCACATGGTGGGCATGGAGTAGAAGCTATTACTGCTTATTCCACCAGTATAGCTGGATGACCGTGGGCAACCATAGTGAATTGATGGTGCAAAAATCAAGCAAGATGGGGGCAGCTGGGTGGCGCAGTCCGTTAAGCTTCCGACTCTTGGTTTTGGCTCAGGTCAACCTCTCGGGGTCGTGAGATCGAGCCCCTTGTTGGGCTCTGTGCTCAGCACAGAGTCTGCTTGAGATTCTCTCTCCCTCTGCCCTTCCTGCTCATGCTCGTGCTCATGCTCGTACTCTCTCTCTCAAATAAACAAACAAGAAAATCAAGCAAGATAAATATATGATGATAACAAGAATTCAAAAAATAACATAGTAAGAAAACAATACTTTAGAAAAACTTACTAGGTGCCACTCTCCTAAGCACATTCTGCGTATTAATTCAATTGAGCCTCAGGCACATTTTATTATTATCCCCATTTTGCAGATGCAGAAACCGAGACCAAAAGATCTCAGTGACTTGCTCAAAGTATAAGCTAAAATTCAAACCTAGACGGTATGGCTTCAGAACCCAGATAACGTCTATCATTACCTGGAAAATACTAGAACATGATACTTCATCATGTAATTTCATAAATCGTATCTTTGCCTCTCCCTCAAGTGTGATGACTTCCTTTGGATTGGAGGGCTCTGGCCTTGCTTGGCCTGCCGAAGAGCTGGACCTCTCGCCTGGTCCTCGGCTGGGGTGGATTCTTCTCCAAGGGCGTCTCGCTCCCCGCCCTAGGCTCTAATTGCTGGCCGGCGTGGGAGATGCTTGGGGCGCAGCTAATTGCATGGAGCACCTGGGCAGCTCTCATTTACTGGTTCTAATGGGATGACTTCAGTGCTAGTGGTCCCATTACCTAGCTGACAGCTTCCCCTCTGCCCATTAACAGTGGAATTACTAGAGCCTGGAAAAGGTCTGCTGGGAGAGAAATAACTCTTACTCGGGTGGGACGATTATTTCATTTTTACTATATATTACGTCTTTTAAAACAAACAACTCGTAGACATCATTTCATTTTGGAAACCTCTTTACCGATCCCCAATTCCAAAATCTGGCAGATTTTGGTGATGGTAAAATTTCCACTTCAAGTGAAATTTTAATTTCCCAGGGGTTTATTGCCATCTTCCTTCCCATTGCTGGGTGTATCCCCCTCTGCCTTTAGAGCACTCCGTCCCTTTGAACTTGTCTCCAGCACCCGGAATGTGTGCGTGGATCTGAGAAACCAGGGAATTGGCTTTGCTCCCTCCCCCGCAGCGTCACAATAGCAAATTAAATCAGAAAAGCAAAAACAATCAGTTCCTTGCTGGAGACGAGTAACATCAGTCCCGGTAAAGGAAAAACAGCCGTGCCCTCTTGTTGGGCAGCCAGCTGAGCAGGATGATCTAATGGGTCTTTTCCATGTTTGACGTGTGATTCATACTATATAGATGAGTGTGGCTTTTGAGTGAGCCAGGCCAGGGGCTGCCGGGAGAGAACAAATCTTGCTTTATTTCTATTTTATTCCTATCTTTATAGGCTGGGGTCCTTGGGCTCTAAACATTCTTTTGTTGAGCGTGTGGGGCGAGATTTATTTTTTCCATGCTTGGCAGGTACTCTCTTTGAGGCCACACAGCCTGCCCTTTCAAAACCCAGTGCTGGGCAAGGTTCCTCTGCCGGGTTTATGTGGAAATGTCGGCATCCTCGGTGCCACTTCCCAGTCCAAGGTGGAGAAAGCAGCTAGCCAAAGCCAGGTGGCATCCTTGCATGCGCACGCTCCCAGGTGCAGCTCGGCGGGGCGCGGAGAAATGGGGGCAAGGTTTATGGGAGCCGATCAATCGGGGCGGGGGGAAGGGAGTGCTCTGGATAAAAATAGCACACGCATGAACTCCTGCCCCCCCCACTCCTTAATGATCTCTCTGCTGACTAGCGTTTGGCTCTTGGAGGAACAGCAGGCGCCGAGTCTGTTACTCAACTGGAGAGAGATGGAGGGAGCCCGCCTGCCAGGTGGGCTTTCCAAGCCCGCGCGGCTCTAAACTTCTCCACATGTGAACAAGTGTTTACAGTTTTAAAGATGTGTTGAGTAATTGCACATGCGAGATATCTCTCCTTTAATGTACCCAGCATGTTCCCAGGCTTTCCAGAGAACACCCTGGTTGACAATGAAATTGTTTGCCTTCTCCACGTTGAGGCTTAAAGAGGCACTGGTTTGTGTTGAGATGTAATTGGTAGCATTCATGCCTTTGTAGTTCTTTCTTAGCTACTGAAAATTACTGCCTTAATCCGTTCTTTACTTACCCGGATTTCGGTTAGAAGCTCCATGGAACCCCCTTCACATCATGGAATGGAGTGGCAGTTCTTAAAACTTATTTCAAGGCTCACACAACATCTCAAAATGCTGGTTAAAAAACAAACAACAAAACAATAACATCAGTTCACTCTTGAGGTCTCTCAATTTTCAAGAATTGTGAATCCCCTCAGAGTAATATAATAATTGTTCTTTTGCTACTGAAAAGCCGTTGAAAACCCTCCTGTTTTTACTGATGGGTTTCTGACTCTCCCTTCCCCCGCTTAATTATTCCTTGCTCTCTTTATTTTCATGGGAAAATAGCTGGTGTCACCTCAGGGAGAGAGCACATTCTGCCTTGCTTGTTATTTTTTATAGTGTTCTTTGTCTTCTCTCTGGCTTCCAGCAAAACACAGCCAAAACGGTTTGGCAGATCACTTTGCATTAGTAAAACTCTGTGTCAGCCACAGCTAAGGTCCAGAGGAAAGGACTAACTTCAGCTTGCAAGTCGGAGACATGTACCGAGCCTTAGAACTGTCTTCCCAGCTGCCTTCTGATGGGATTCCATGGGCGAGCAAGACCACCGGGACTGATGACACCCTTCCTGTGTGTGTCATCTGCCTGCTGGTCCTCTGGCTGCCCCAGGATCACCCTGTCGCAGCTGACAAATCATGGGGCTTCATGACCTGGCTGGTGCCTATCAATTAACTTTGGGGCTACATTTTCCAACTGGAAAATCTTTTTACTACTGTTTTGCAATTTTCCCAACTGAGCACTTTGGCATCTGAGACGAGTCTCTGAGAAGGAGGCCCCAGGGGGACTGTATCCTTCCTCCTAGTTGGGTAGCTCTGTCCCTGCCCCAGACACCCTGCGTCCCACTGCTTCTATTCCTCCTTCCAGCCCTTCCATGGCCGAGCAGATCCTCGCTTGACAGATGAGTGCCTGCTTGGAGAACGGATCTTTCAGTTTCTCCAGTCTTTTCAACATCTGAGCCTGAGCCCCTGCTTTGCTGGAATTAGACATTAATTACATTTGAGCGAGAAGTTAAATCGTGTTCACGCTCCTTGCTTCCACCCCAGACCTTTTCCATGGGATCTCACTGCCTCCCCTCCACCTGAGCCAGGGTAGGGCAGCCTGTTGATGAGTCCCCTTAGTAGGATGGTCTGGTGGAGAGGCATCTGGAGACCCGTCTTCTCTTTGCCCTGCACCCACTTCCATAGCTGTAGCACCAGATGCAGGGCACTTATCATTCTAGGGTAGTTATTTGGTTCTTTGCCATTTTGTGAGATTCTCAAGAGTAGTTACTATGGTTGCTCATTTTTGAGCAACTCTCAAGATCTGGCACAGATCAGGTTCTTAATAAATATTGTTTGAATAAATCCTATTTTTTCTCTGGACCTGTGCCTATTTCTGAGCTTGGTATTAACCCCAGAATTGGCATTAAAGACAAAATTCCTACAGCATGAAATAGATGCAAAAGGACTGGACTGGGAATGGGAAGTTGAAGTCTAGATAGAGCCTTTGGAGGATCTGGGGTCCATCAGCAGAGCAGTCAGCACTGGGGAGCCCCGATGTGGCAGAGGGCAGATCCAAGGGCAGTCCTGGGAGCCACAGACAGGATAGAATTGTCCCATCATCGTTCATTCCAACACACAGTGAGTGTCCAGGGGAGAGGACCAGGTACTAGGTGGGGTCCTTGTGGATCCAACAAGGAATAAAAGAGAAGCAAATGCTGTCCTCCTGGTACATACTGCTTACAGAGGAAGACAGACAGTAACATGTAACATTAATAATTCTGATAAGTGCTAGGAAGGAAGTGCACCCTCCCTAGCCAGGGTCAAAAATAAACCCTAATCCAGGGGTCCTGTGGACAAGAGTAGACAGGGCAAGAGATTCAGGCTGGGGCTTTGGCTCAGAGAATCAGAGGGGACATGTGGGATCATGAGTGGGGACAAGGCAGGGATGGAGTCGCAGCAAAGGAGACTGGGTACTGAATCCAGAAATCCAGGTTGGAGCTACTTCAGTGCATCCTACCTCAAGTCAGGATCGGTTCTGAAGGAGACAGGGCTGACCTTAAAGTTCAGGCCAATTTCATTTATTTGTTCTTTCATCAAATATTTATGGGGCATCTGTCACATGACTGACACTGTTACATACACCTAGCAAAATCAGTACAAGTTCCTGTTCTCACAGAGCTTTCAGTCTAATGAAGAAAACAAGCAACTAGTAATTAGAGAAATTTTTCTGATTATATACTGTTGGAAGTACTATGAGGGAAAGAAACAGGAACCTGGTAGAGTAACCAAGAGGTCTAACGAACTTAAAGTGCTCTCTAGGGAGGTCTCTCTGAGGATTTGACATTTGGCCTAACGGAGTTGACCTGGTGAAAAGCAGGTAGGTGAACGTTCTGGGTAAACGGCACATGCAAAAGGCCTGTGGTCTGCAGAATGATGCCCCCTACAGAGGTTCACACCCTAATTCCCAGAACCTGTGGATATCTTACCTAAAACAGCAAAAGGGACTTTTCAGGTTTAGGTTATAGACTTTGAGATGGGGAAATAGCCTGGAAGATCCACGTGAGCCCAATCCAATCATAAGAGTCCTTAAAAGCAGAGAACCTTTCACAGCCACAGAGAAAGATATGACAATAGAAGAAAGGTCTGGGAGAGGCAATGTTTGCAGATGGAAGAGGGGCCACAAGCTAAGGAATGCAGGTAGCCTCTAGAAGTTTGAGGGCAAGGAAACAGATTCTCCCCAGAGACTCCAGAAAGGAATGAAGTCCATGGACTGCAGCCCAGTGAGACCTGTGTGGGACTTCTGACCTCCACAACTCTACGATCATACATCGGTGTTGTTTTCAGCTACCTCGTAGGAAATTCATACAGGCCAGAAGCAGGAAAGAGCTTGGTCCATTCCAGAGACCAACAGGGAGCTCAGAACGGTGTGTGTGAGACACACACCAAACCACTGAAGTGAGTTAAACAGGGGAGGGCAGCCATAATGATGTGATTTGCATTTTGTGATTTCACTTGGGTGCTAGGTGGAGAAAGCATTAAAGAGCAGGTATTGGGGAGGTGGCAGGTGGGGGGAAACTAGCTAGAGGCTATTGGAGTAGCCCTCCCAAAGATGGTGCGAGCTCAGACTAGGGGCATTGCAGAGAAGAGAAGAAGTAGTGGACCAGTTGGCCAGCTCTCCGGAGGTGGAATTAATCAGAGATGATGGTTGATTGGATTCAGGGAGAAAGAGAAGAGGGGGATCAGGGATGACCCCCAGGTTTCTGGCTTGCACAGAGGCTGGGAGCAAAGGTCGAGGGAAGCTGGGAAGGAGGCAAGCAGGGCCCCACCACACCCAGCCACTGCACAGATGGCCCTACCTACCATCAGCAAAGCTGATCATTGGGAAGCATCTGTCATCTCAGAAGATGGTAGAAAATCCTCTGAAAAGCAAGGAGAATGTCTGTTACAAAGCCCATGGGTTGGACTGTTTCTGAAGAGGGGAGTGATAGAAAAACCAGTTCCAAATGTCTTAAGCCTGAAGAGAATTTGCTTATTTTTAAGCTGAAAGTTTGAGGGGTGGGGGGGGTTCATCGGCTTAGTCACAGCTTGATTCAGGGTTCCATCTCCCGGCCTCACTTCCTCTGAGGGGCTCCATCCTCCACTCCTGCCTTCCAGCAGCCCCACACCCAGCAGAGGAGAGGAAGTGTTCTTGCCCCAGAATGCCCAGAAAAACTACTGAAGTGATTCGGATTAGACCAGCCTAGATCAATCTCCACCATCCTCTCCCTCAGAAAGCCATGGGACTGGGAAAGGGAAGGGGGTGAATGCCTTGGCTTGGGGCATGAGTTCCAGTCCTTGGCTGTGGTTCCAGAGAGGGAGGAGTGTAGGTCTGAATAGAGGTCAGGGATGCTACAGGCAAAGGGACAGATAGACCCAGAGCGGCTAAGCCCCACGCCCACCCCATCCAAATGTGCACAATCCCTGTACGCCTTAGTGATTCATAGCAAAAGTGTTTGCAGCCCCCAAACATGAGGCTTATTGACCGAGAACTGGGTGCAAAACGTAGCACTGAGTCATGGATTCGTTGTCTCTTTCCTTCCTTGCTATTCACCTTCACAATGGGTACAATGGGAGGAACTGGGAAAACCGGATGTGAAACAGCAAATGACTGAATACTTGGAAACTATAGACAACATGGTGTCTGAGGCCACCGAGTGTAGGGGCAGCAGAACATTCTGTGGGCGTCACTGGGCTTGGCATCCTGAGTGTTGGCCATGTGTCTTAGGAGAGGTCACTGGCCCTGTGGCCCCTTCCCTTGCTGCCGAAGAGCAGTGTCCCAATGGACGAGGGTCCTTCCTGCCCCGGGTACCTCGTCCCTTGAGCTTGAGTAGCAATTTCCAACCCATCCCCCTTTTGGGGAAGGCATGGAGAGCTTTGGTCAGCCTCAGAGGGCTGCATGGTTTGAGCAGACATTATTTGCAGAGCTAAGATCACAGAGGCATCCATCTTGGCCCTACTTCTTTTGGGTAAACTCAGTAACTGAGCAACTGAGAAAGGCACCCATTAGGTTTTAAGGTTCTAGAGCACCGAAGCGTGAGTCACATCTCAGAAGAAGTTCTAACAAAAATAATAACTTAAAGCCTTGGAGCATGGGCAGGGGACATTTTAGTCAGTATGGCCCCTGGGTAGTTCGGGCCCCTAGCAGATGCTCTCCCCTTTCCCTGACATGCTAATAATTTGCCACGGCAAGCGACTGAGGCTCCCAGCCTTCGGGCATTCTATGGCTGGAGTGTTTGTCCCATGCTAGGGCAGGCTGGAATGCCCGGCTGGTGACTGTCCCAGGGCAGCTCTCAGCCAATGACTGGTGGCTGTTGGGAGCTCCCACAGTGGCCTCTACTTCCAGAAGGCTGTCCTCTTTCCGAGTCCCCACTGGGCAGTGGTGTGCTGGTGATCAGGCTCTGGGGGAGGAAGGGAGCAGAGAAAGTACCTCAGTTATCCAACCAAATCCCCCACTGCCAGTTAGGAGAGGTGTCGCTCTGTGTGTGTGTGTGTGTCCCTTTCTGGTAGCCGCAGGGGCTGTGGCCTCGCTTGCAGGGTCTGTGCTTGAGGCTGTTGGCACCCTGGGGATCAGCACCCCTTCTGATCCTGTGTAAGCTGTAAGTGCTGGAGGGGTGCCTGTCCAGCCAGAATGCCCTGCTCCAGGAGGCCCTGTCCCATGTGGTCTCCGAGCTTCTGGTCCTGCTCTAGGACCCCTGGGGCGGTGGGCTGAACAGATGGACCAGAGAGGCCCCGATTCCTCCCCAGTGTCCCCTTCCTCTCCCACCAGAAGAGCCCTGCCTTGGGTTCGCTGTCAGGAGGATTCTCAGAAATAGCATTTCTATGGTGAAACAATGTCCCTTGTTTGGAAATACACGGAGCTTATAAAATATGCTCCTGTGTTTTCCTGGATCGGGGTATATTGTAGAGTCTGGGGATTTATTTACAATGGAGAAATTGTTTTTGTGGATTGTGGTTCAACAAAAGGATTGTTTTTGGAGAGCTGAGTAAAGGAGACATTGTTATATTAGTTATTTGGGACACACGCTGGAAAGGGATATTTTACGGGGAACAGCGTTGGTGGGGGCGGTTGTTGGACGTGACTGTCCATTCTGGGGGGCTGGGGGGAGTAAGAAGTAAAACACCGGAACCTCTGTCATCATCCGTCCTCTCTTTCCTGGGTTGGCCTTTTGCACTCCGGCCCCTACGAAGGAACATGTATGTGCTGTTGCCCCGTCCTTGTCCCCTCAGCCGGGGCTCCAGGGGCAGGCCCCCCTACAGCCCGGGGACAGGAGATGGGCTGTGCGGCCTGCCTTATCTTGCTGCAAGGCTTTGCCTCCAAGGGGCTCTCAGCACTTCGGAGACAGCATTATCTGCTTCGCCCACAAAGTCCCCAAGCAGTGGGGGAGCGGAGCCGGTCAGAGTTCGCAGGATGACAATAAGAGCTGAATCTCAAATCTTGTCATTGCCACTGTCACATCTCGTGAGCTTTCCCAAGTGGCAAAACTGGGGCACAGAGAAGAAGAGCTTATTAACAAGACCCCATTCTCCGGAGGATCCAGGCAGCACCGTGTCTTCTGTTGGGGAAGATGTGTCCTTACTTATTTAAGGAAGTTGTCATCTGCCCGGCCCTAAGCTTTATGTGTTTTGAATGCTACTTTTGGGGGAGCAGAGCTAACTTCAATTCTTGGGCATGTGGGTGTGTGTGCGGTGGTGGTTTGGGGGCTTGTTGTCTTAAAATATCTATTCCATGGATGCCATTTTTACACCTTCAGGGATCTTGAAGACTTTTCTGTCTTGCTGGAGCTCTACTGGAAGTGTGTGAGCTCCTGAGTGAAGAATACTTCGTTCATCTGCTAAATCTATAGGAATTAGTTGCTTGCCAGCAGGAGCGGGATGACAGTTGTGTATTTTGGGGGGGGAAGCAAGGGAGCTAGCTGATGGAGATGGTGTGTGGGTCCCACGCCTCTTACTTAGCAATTTTTCCCGGGGCAGGGGACATCTTATTCAATGGAGCCCACGGGCGGTTCAGACCCAGAGCGGGTACTATGAGGGCCCCGGCGCGAACCCCTCAGCCCCTCCCTCTTCTCTCCTGTGAAGGTTTTCTACCACAAGCAGCTGAGGCTCCCCAGAATTCATGTGTTAAAACTCTAACCCCCAATGTGATGGTATGTCTGCTTTAGGAGGGGATTATTAGGTCACGAGGAGCGAGCCCTCACGATTGGGATTAGTGCCTTTATAAACGCGTCCCAGAGAGCAACCTGGTGCCTTCTGCTACTGAGGACACAGGAAGAAGACAGACATTTATGAACCAGGAAATGGGCCCAAGTCTGCAGGCACCTCTATCTTGGACGTCCAGCCTCCAGAACTGTGAGAAATAAATGTCTGTTGGCCAAACCACCAGCCTGCAAGGACTGAGCCCCACCTGAGGGCGTTCTTTCACGGGATGTGTGCCCGTCCCCTTCTAGGGCAGGCAGGAATGCCAGGCAGCCGTCCAGGGGCAGCTCTCAGAGAAATACCCCAGCTCCCCAGGGCCCTCCGCCCCGGGAAACCACCTTCTAGAGGCCCCAGCAGGCTGCTGTATGCTGGTAAGCAGCTCTTGGGAGGGGAATAGGCGCAGGTAAGACCTCACTCTGCAGCACTCTGCCCATTTCTGTGGTGTAAACTCTGGTTTACAAGGTGAAATTCCGATTCGTCACAGATATCACCGAGCTCAGAGCTGGGGAAAGAGGCACACAGCTGGCTCCTGTGAGTCAGTCCCCGGGGCTCCAGCACATGCCCACCAGGGGGATGGAGGTCCAGCTGCCCCTGGCGGTAACCTGCTCATTAACACACCCTGCCCTGGCCTCCCTCCCTTCCCTGCTTCCGTCCCCACAGCCTCCCAGAGCTTCCTTGGATCACCTCCCAAATAAACAACTTGCACCGAAATACTTCTTTCGGAATCTGCTTCTGGTGGAGTCTAAACTTGAAGGAGAGAAGACTCATTGCTTGTTGTTCTTTGAGCCAAGTGGGCAAAATTCTCCAGTGGAGGGAGAAGCATGGGTGCTCGTGGTCTGGTCTCAGCCTCACTTTCAGCCTCGCTCCCCCCCGGAGCCCAACACCTTCCTCTGATGTCTCCTCCAGCCGCTGCCACGTGGTCCTTCTTCACCTAGCATCGTCCCACGAGGGCCTCTCCATCTTCCATCACTTCCTCAGGCCCAGGTTGTACCCTGCCCCCTCTCCTAGGCGGTTCCTGGTCTCTCAGGGCACGATGAACCACTTCCTCTCCGCTTCGTGGAGCTGTTTGGACCTTGACTGCGACATTTGCTGGCATGTGGTCTGTATTAGCTTTCCTTGGGTTTGTGACCCTCCATCGCCGCCCCAGGGAGCCTGGAAGGCAAGGGCCACACTTGGCGGAAGTGGTTTCCAGCCCAGGTGGTGGCGGGATTGTCGTCTGCGAATGTTTGCTGAAATAAATTGACCAGGCCCTGGCCCGAGTTGCTGGGTCTCCAGCTTCTGCTTTAACTCTCCCCAGGCCACAGCAGAGAGCACTCCCCGTCCCCACGCAGGTGGGCACCGTGGAGGAGGTGAGCACAAGGAGGGCAGCCCAGAGGGGGTGACTGTTCCTTCCTAAGGCTTTGGAAAAACTACCAAGCTATAAGGAAAAGCTTTCCAGTTCCCCCTCAGGGGTGTTCAGCACAGCGAGGGGAGGTGAGACAGGATCTCCATGCCCCACGTTTCCCTCTAACGAGAGAATCCACTCTCCTGGCAGCCATCACAGTGTAGCTAATATTCTCTGACTGGCAAGGTCCCTGGCGTGGGGGGGGCACATTAATTTTTTCTTTCATCTATTAGTTCAACAAGTATCAAGTGCCTGGTCATGTTCAGGGATTAAGAAGCTTTGTATGAACAGTGTGGGCCCCAGCCTTGGCTCCGTCTCTGCCACGGGGTGGAAGACTCTGAACACATCCCTTAACTGCCCGCATCTCCATCCCCAGTCCTGTAAAATGAGGATAATCTGGTATCTACCTCTTAGGGTTGGGGTGGGACACTTGAAGCAGGTGATGTAGTGAAGTGTTTAGTGGTTAGTACCTGGTACAGGCAAGCATCCAATATATATCAGCCACTAGTAAAATGAAAGTGTGGGCAAGCTCTGTGCCAAGCTCAAGGAGTGATGGGGAGGTCACAGTCTAGGGAGAGAGACAGACAGCAGGCCAGTGACCCCAGTGCAGCATGCCAACTGAGAGCGAGGTCTGCAGGGGCTGCAGGGGGCCCCAGGGGAGCAGGCACATGGCCGCGGCACCCCCAGCCGCGAGCTGTCCTTCACTTCCTCTGTCTTTTGATAAAAATGTTTAGTTTGGCAAAACCTCTGTCCCTTTCAATTCCTATTCTGACATAGTGGAGGAGTCTGGCTAAGGCAGAGCGGACACTGATGGAGACAGAGGGGAGATGCTGGGGGCAATCATGCCATTTTCCCGTCCGCGAGGCCTCCTCCACTAAGCCCGGATGACGCGGTGGAGGGGTGACAGGGTCCCCCCGCGCTGTCCATAGAAGCCCCTCAACGTCAGGAAGGGCTGGCTGACTCCTCCTGACAGCACTGCTTGTTCAGATGGACTCTTGGACTTTCTCCCAACTATTTAAACTTTTTGATTTATTTAATCCCAGAAATAAATCATGAAAAGGGAACTTTCTTACCCAATTTCTAGTATCTCTTGGCTCCACAAGAGGGTAGAAACGGTGTTCTATATGATTCTTTTAGGTCTGAGGAAACAGTGGGTCGTAATGTGGTGGCGGTGGGAGGGCAGCGATTTTGCTCTCAGAGGGATATCTGGAGACATTTTTGTGGGGTGACACTGGCATCTCGTGTGGTAGAGACCAGGGATGCCACGGAACATCCCACAATGCGCAGGATGGCCCCCACCACAAAGAATGATCGTATCATTATCAAAATGTGAATCATGCTAAGGTTGAGAATCTGTTCTAAGAGAATGCAAAGTAAGGGGGGTGTGTGTGTAGGAAAGGGCAAGAGACATGGGTAAGGTGTGACGGGGGGATGCTGTACGGTATTTTTCAAATGTCTGAGAAGGTAATGGAGTAAGACTCCACGTTAGACTTCACTCTATTGAAATTTGATTTGCTGGTCAAGTCATCTCACCAGGACAGTTTCGGATCTAACTTCTGGCAGGAGGCGACGGGGAACCAGATCTGTGAGACGCTAGGGGAGCCGGGAGCTGTCTAGAGGACCGTCCACGGTGCAGCTGAAGCCCACGCGTGAATAAGCCTCCCATGGCGGCTGGAAAAATCAGCCTTCCAAAGGCCAGACAGGGAGTTGTAGTGGGGTGGAATGGAAAAGCGCCTGGAGATTATAAATAGGTCTCCCCCATCCCACCAGCAACAAGCTAGCCGAGTTCAAAATAAACAGGATGTCCTCCTACCAGGAGGCACGGATGACGCTAATTGGTTTGGAGGCCCGGCGCTGGACGGCAGGAGGAGCCCGAAGCAGCCGCGGTAACACATCAGCGCGGCATCGGGTACTGGGCCATCGGGGCCGCTGCTCCCCAAGCAGCACTTGCAGGGCCAGTGGCCTGGAGGCCTTGGCCCCTTGGCGGATTTCTGGCAATTACTCTCCTTTTGAAGTGGCTGAGCATTCCAGGGCCGTTGGATGCTGTGCAGGCTTCTTATCGAGATGGGTCCTGCTGGAGTGACTTTTTATTTTAACGTCTCCTGCTTGCAGACGGTTCCCCCAGGCCTGGCTGTGAGGACTCCTCGTTTCGGTCTTCGGCTGCGGGGCATTTCCCATGTGGGTTGTTTCCAGGAGAAATGCAGTCCGAGTCGGTAACCCTGCGTGTTGATGGTCACCACACCTCCCGTGTATTGAAGTGGCCCTAAGTCTTATTCAAGGCACCCTGTACCAGGCAAAGACCCCATGTCTCCCGTGGGGATTTGGATGGAGCCTAGGAAAATAACAGAGGGCTCTGTGGGCTAACTTCCCTCTTTATCCAGTCTGATCACTTGGAGGAGTGGAGGTGGCACCATTTTTGAATTAATTGTGTTAAGGTTTCTTGAATGTCTACTATGGTCTTGACAAGGCGCTGAATCCTGGAGATGCTCAGGAGAGGTGGTGTTGAGAAAAAAAGGACATTAAAAAGACCTACACAAGGGTTGCGTGGGTGGCTCAGTCGCTTAAGCGTCTGCCTTTGGCTCAGGTCATGATCCCTGGGGTCGAGTCCCCTATCGGGCTCCTTGCTCAGTGGGGAGCCTGCTTCTCCCTCTGCCTGCCGCTCCCCCCCACTTGTGCGTTTTCTCTCTCTCTGACAAATAAATAAATAAAATCTTAAAAAAAAAAAAAAAGACATACACAAACTCTCATGGAGCCTGAGGCCTCTGCATAGGACACACAGAAGCCCTGCTCTTTTGTGAAATAAAGGACGTGGGGCGATGGAGGTGGAGCGGAAGGGAGAGGTGGGTAGCAGTGAGGTGGGAACCCCAAGAGGAGTGGGGTGCGGTGCTAATTTCCTTGGGTCCCCAGCAAACCGTGTGATTCAGTAGAATCCAGACGTGGAATCAGCGGGCCGTTTAAAATGTCTTAGGTAGATTTGGCAATCCATCGGTAGACCTGTGTGGGGACATCAGTGAAGGTGTTTTTTGTTTTGTCCTGTTTTGTTTTGTTTTGGTGGAGTCCGTCCGTCCGTGTCTGGGCAAAGCTGTGAGGTTGGTTTGCACTCACAGGCCAGTTGTGGGCCATGGGCACACCCCTAAAAGAAGGGGTTCTAAGGAAGAATCTGTGTTGGCAGGAAAGCATCTGGTTTGATTATTGCTGTCTGCCAAGGTCCCAAGAGAGTGGAGTACAGAAGTGTGTGCTACACGTTTGTCCTGGGTAAAGCCATGACCCTTCCGAGCACCTCGCGGAGTGCGTGAGTCTCGTCTTCTGCCTGTATGTGAGCTCTGGTGGGGTTCACCTCCTGTTAAAATGGTTCTTGTGCATTAACCCCCATCCTGCCCCCAAGGAAGCTCACATGACGTGACTCCTTGAGTAAGGGGACAAGGGCTGTGGTGGCCACCACACGTACATACTGCCTCTCCACCAGACACGGGGCCGTGTCTGGATGCTCCTGCGTGTCTCTTCATCTCCACGGGAGGTGGTGCTTTCCTTGGTTCTTGAAGATTCCGTGCACAGCTCGCAGGGTTGTTGAGACCACACGACTCCTTAAGTCCCCCCAAGCCCCAGATTTAGAGTTATTGTTTGGCTTTCTCTTGTCTTATCGATTCATTTTTGATTTAATATATTGAATTGCGGCTAGACTAACCTTATTTGACATCTCTAGAAGACCTAAAATAACAGCTTCAAGTGCTTTTGAAATGTGGTTAGAGACATCTTACCTTGAAGAGGATTTTAAAATGAATTTGTGGAACATTTCTAAATCACCTGCTGCTAAGCCTGCAGAGAAATTTCTTACCACCCATGAGTGACTCCAGATCAAATATCCTCTGCTTTATTTTCAAAAGTGATGTTCCTTATTTCTTTTTCTAAATACAAAAGCCAAACGATATGCATTATAGAACATTTGGAAAATATGAAGAAGTACACATATGAAAATAAAAATCAACTTTATTTCTCTGCCAGGGCAATAGTCACTATCAACATTGTGGTGTTTATCTTTCCAGTCTTTTTTGGTCCATGTATAATTGATAAACACTTGAAAATAAACTTTATAGATATACAGTGTATATCTATTTTCTCTCTTCTCAGAGAGGTTTTCCTGAATAGCTCTATTTAAATAGCCTACTGGTCTTCTTCCATTACTTTCGGTCTCTTACCCTGCTACAGTTTTTGTCCTAACACTGACCTTTATCTTAATATCCAGTGATATTACATTGTATAGCCATTTGTTTATTTATTTGTCCCCACCATGACGACGTGAGCTCTAGAGGGGCAGAGGTGATGTGTCAATCATATCTATATCAAGAGGGCCTAGCAAGGTGCTCGGAACATAGTAGGTGCTCAATGTTGTTGAGTAGGTAAGTTAGTGGGTTCTCACTCAAAGTATTTAGCTTGCTATTGGATTCCCCATTGTGCTTTTTCACTAAATATGAGACCCAGTGTCCTTACCCGACAGAGTGCACATTGTCTGTCTCACTCCTGTCCAGGTCCTCTTCCCCGCCTCTTGTTTACAGCTCTGGCGACGAGTTTGTTGTTGTCTTGCTTCTGCTCATGGGTGCCATGACACTCAACCGCTGCGTGGCCATTTCAGGTGGGTACTGGCCCTCCCTCGGGGAACCTTCCCTGGGTACCAGCACATCCTGGTACATCGCCTGTCATGGGTTCATTTCCCAGGGCCTCTGCTGCCTCCTTCATTGAATACTTCCACTCTGCCAGCCAAGCGGTTGCTTGACATGTGATCATTTCTGTGCCCTCACAACTTCTGGAAAGCAGGGACTTGGTCTCTCCCAATTATCTTGTGATTTCTGGGGAGTTTCTTCCATTTTCCTTTTTTTTTTTTTTTTTTAAACATGTATGTAGCAGTCAAGAGCAAGGGTTTTAGCATCCCCTGGACCTGGACTTGAGCACTGGTTGCTGAGTCTCAGCTGGAGAGGCTTGAGCCAATTATAACCTTTGTGGACTCCCAGATTTTTTGTCTATAAAATGGAATAAAACTCTAAGTATCATCATTATTATTATTAGGACATGATGAAGAACCCAGTCCATGCCATGAAATACAACCATTACCCCTTGCCCTCCCCCCTCTTGCACTTCACTCTCTAGCCACACCAACACCTTATACTTTTCTGTGCTGTTCCTCACATCTGCGCCTTTGCTCATTCTCTCCCTTTTGCCCAGGGAGGCCCTTCCTTACCATCTCTCCCTGGCCACGCTCCTATACATCTTCTAAGAGCCACCCGGGGGCCACCTCCTCAGGAAGCTCGCCATGATTGGTCTGCCCCCCTTCAGCACCCATAGCCCCACGAAGACTGTCACAGGTCCTGGTTGGTAAGCCCACAAGGCATGTCTCTGTCTGCATGTTGGCCACTTTGTGGTTGGGTAGTCTGTCTTCCTTGCTAGCTGATGAGCATCTTGAAGGCAGGGGCTGTGTCTTCTTCTCTTCCATTCCTGGTACCAGTACTGTGCCTGGCCCTTAGCAAGCTCAGGAGTTATTTGTTGTTCTTCAATGAGTTGCATGGATTGGATTGAAGAGTATTTCTCTCCTTGGGGATCCTCTTAAAGTGGAGTGCTGAGGGACTGGGGTGGGAGAAAAGGAATGATGATCAGCCAGGACAAGCAGCAGAATCAACCCTAGTGATTAAGAGGAAGGCAGACAAGGTAGCCAGACTACTTTCACCTTTCAGACAGGGGCAGTTTGATCCAGGGGCTTCTGAGCAGCTTCACTTTAAAATGGAAATGGCTCACCCTTGCAGGGCAGCCCTTTCACGAGAGCTGGCCCCATCTCTTGCTTTCTGATGAGGATGGCCAAATTCAACATGTGGGAGGGATGGATGCAAAGACATATGTGTCACACCCAGGCAGCTAAATGCTCCCGGCTCAAAGCAAGACCCAACTGAAAGGATCAAAGCCTGCACATGGCCAGGCAGTGACAAATTTATGAAGTCCCGTCATCCACATGAAAACACTGTGTATTTTAATCTGCCCAGTGGAAATAAATCAATCTCGAGTTTCTCTAGAAGGAATTGCGAGTCAGCTACACTTCTCCATAAAGATGTAAGGGATCTGTTTAAGCTGACTTCTACATCTTTCAAAGAATCAAGGTTTTCTTCCCAGTGGAGGCATCTAAATGCACCTTTGTCTTCCCCCTTTCACAAAGTCTTGAACATCTAGCTTTCAATGAGTATACAAGCTTTGTTATTACACTTAGATTTACAAACAAAATTGTTGGCACAGGAAAGCCTGTGGTAGGTAGGACAGACCACCCATAAGTATGCGTATGAAAGCCCAGTTGGAAAATCTCCTTATGTCAGCCAAAAGTGTGACTGCATTTCTAAAAACTTGGCTGTTCTCTTGGTGGTCGAAACAGTGAAGCTTTTTGTTCATTGAACGCTGAAAAAACAAGTATGCCAAAGAGTGCCTTTTCCTAAAGGGTTTCAAAACTCTTAGCTATTTTTGACTCTTTCTCTCAGAGCTTGAGAACGTTCAATAAATGTGAATGAGAGATGTTTTATTGTTTTGTGTGTATGTCGGAGATTTCAGGTCGTGGCCAACAAGAGTTGGCCAATTTGCCGGCAATCTGCCTTACAATGAAGCCTCTTTTTTCCCGTGTCCCCTGGCCACAGGCAGGGATGGATGCTGGATGTATCTGCTTCACTTCTTGGGGATGTGGAAGAGAGGTTTGGCCATTAGATGGGAGGGAAAAGAGTGCAGTCTTTCATCCTGGAGAGTCCATTGTGCAAGGTGGCTGGCCGAGTCTTTAAGCATGGTCTGTGGTGATAGGAGAGAGAAGCTATGTCTCCAAACTGGGAGGGGACTAGTGAATGGAATTTTACGAGCTTGCTCCTTCCAACCAACTGGGCCAACAAATTCTCTAATTATTGTGTGTGACATATATAAAACACATATACATACATGGTATGTATTATGTAATGTAGTTGACATATTAATTACTTCTATGTAATATATAATACTATATATGCTCATGGATAGGTAATACTTTATATAGCATAGTTGATATAATTTCTCTGATGTATTTTTATGTTTTTGTCCCGACCTCTGATAGACTGAAAAACATTTTTTGAACCAGTTTTTTTTTATGAAAAAGTAATTACATGTACAAAGTAAAATATTCAGAGTATAAAAAGCTCTGCCATAAAAAATAACTCTCCCTTTCATCCTGGGTCCCTAGGTCCCCTTCCCATGGCAACCACTGTTAATAGTTCTCTTTTAAGTGAATCCTTCCACAGTAGGTCAATGCACATACACGCGTACATTCACACACACACACACACACACACACACACACCCCTTCAAACCATAGAGCCAGACCCAATGGGAGCACACTGTATTGTTCTCCACCTTTTCCCCTTAATAATTTATTTTGGAGATCTTTCTCTAATGTACACATTCACCTACCTTATTCTTTTTAATGACTGTGTAGTGTTCAAAATGAGATGTAGCACAATTTAATGTGCCAACCCTCACCTAAGGGCACACAGTTCATGGCTAGCTTTCTGTTATAATATACAGCACTGTTATTTATCTTCCCTGTACAAATTATCTCTAGGAGAATCTCCTAGATGTGGTTTATCAGTGTCAATGAGTATATGCATTGCTATTTATTATGACTGCCATTGTTGTTATTGTTGTTTTTTATAGATATCCAAAGAGATTGAGCCAGTTTATTCACCCACCAGAGGGCCAAGAGCACCTGTTTTATTATCCTTTCATAAGCTCAGTGTGTTTCAAACTTCAGTCTTTGCCAATCTGATGAGTGAAAAATGCCATATTAAATGTGAAGGTTTTTGAAGACGGAGTCTTTATAGCTTTCCCATAGATATTACAACATCGTGGATCTTAAACACTCCTTAGGCATTAGTTGGTCCAATGTTCTCATTTTATAAGTTGAGGAAGGAAGCTCAGCATGGGAATGCCCTCTGCCTGTCCCTGCAGCACTGCCCCCGCCCTGTCCCCCACCAGTGGAGAGCCTGCAGCAGAGCTAATGTAGGGCTAACATAGACTTTCATGCCTGTGGAAGCACCACTCCTGGAGAGCAACATCAGACCCATTACTTGACTCATTGGTGAGCTAAAGTTGATGTATGACGCTCACCTCATCATCCACTGCTCTTGGGAATATAGATCACATCTAGGCAGAGTTTGCCTTCACACCTCACCTCAGTGACTCCATACTGGAAACTTCCTAATGGAGATAGCAAAACATCCCTTTTGACCAGGTGAAAGAATTTCTAAGAGATTTATCTCCTGGAAGAGGTCATGCACCCCTTTATTGTCTCCAAGCATATGACTGTAATATGTGGGTGATTGATGGCAGATCCTTCCCAAGGGGGAGGGCTTTTGTTTTGGGGTGAGGGAGAAGGAGTGCTGGCAGGGGGAGGGGGAGAGGTGAAGGCTAATGGCCTCTGTCTTAGTCTGTTCAGGCTGCTAGGGAAAAAAAAAAACACCATAGACTGGGGGGCTTAAACAACAGACATTGTTTCTCACGTTCCTGAGGCTGCAAGTCCAAGATCAAGGTGCTGGCGGATTCGGTGTCTAGTGAGGGCCTGTTTCCTGGCTCAGAAATGGCCATATTTTCGCTGGGTCCTCACATGGCAGAAGCAGTGAAGGATTTCTCTAGGGTTCCTTTTATCAGGGCCCTAATGCCACTCAGGAGGGCTCCACCCTCAGGGCCTAATCACCTCCCAAAGGCCCCACCTCTTAATGCCATCACATTGGACATTAGGATTTCAACATCTGAATCTGGTGGGAGGACACAAGAACTCAGTCTGCAGCTTCTGGCTCCGGTCCTCTCTTCACTAGTGTTGCCCTTTTGGGTCAGCTCCCTAATCCTTTCCAACCTCAATTTCCTCATCTGTAAAATGGGGGTAATTAGAGTATACACCTCTTATGGTGTCCATGAGGATTAATAAGGTAATACATGAAAAGCATTTGGCACAGTGCCCAACAGGTCGTTAAGTGCTGATACATGAAGATGTCCACATCAGTGTTCTTTACTGCTCTCCAGAGCTCATCTCTCCTACGTCTTCATCCCAGCCACCTCTGACCTTCACTTTCTTTATCTGTACTTCTTTTTGCTCTCAGACTACTCTCCTGGACAAGGCATTATCTGAAATAGGAACGTTATCAGGGAAAGTGACTCCCTCCTGGAAGAAACAGCAGCGCCCCAAGGGAGGCAGGCAAAGGACCCCCACCCTCCCGAGAAAAACCAATTCCTCTCTCAGTTGTGCTGAGCCAGTTCTAGAGACTTAGGTTGTGTCGTGGTGTTTGGGGTCTCGGTTCGTCATCCAAAGGCGTCTGGGAGAGGGGTGTCAGGATTTATCTCAACTTCTTCAGAACCAACCACCAGAGTCCTTTTTGTCTGTATTTAGCATGCTATTCTTCTGAACTTGACTGACATTCTCCAATCATGTTTGATTTCAGAAGCTGGCACCCTTGGAGAAAAAGCCCATGTGGCAAGACAAAATGGCCACCTAGAAGGCTGGCTGTGATAAACAGCTTTTCTAGACTGTAGAAATGCCAAATAGAAACTATGTCCCTCCAGTATTTTAAGTCTTAAATACTGATGTCTCTTCTCTCTTCTCTAGTAATGGTACAGTCTAAATCCTGAGTTTTTGAAGCTAGAGGTTGCTTGTGGTTCTTGGCTTTGGGTGTACAAAGTGTGTATGTGTGTGTGTGTGTGTGTGTGTGATATTACCATCTCTTATTAGCCATTCTCTTCATACCAGCAGGAGAACTGGCTTCCAGGAGATCTGCTGGTTTCTAGGAACTGTAGAGGATATATTCTGTGTGACCAGGTTGCAGGTAGGATTTCTATAACCTGTGTATTTTTTGGACTCCTCACAAAAGCATCAGGTCTTTTTGATAGAGCTGAAACTGATGCTACATCCGCCCTTTTGCTAGAAAATATTCAATGTAAAGATTAGTTATAGGAACAATAGCCCCTTTTTACCGCATTTTTATGTTACACATTCTTCTGATTTTGCTAGCACTGCCTCCCCGCAAACAATCAGGGCTCTGTCAGAAAGCTTTCAACCATGTTCCAAGCACATTTAAAAAATAACACACACGCACACACACACACACACACAGCACAATGTGGGCATTTCACACCCAGCTTTATCCATAGGAAGTCTGTAGAAAAATATAATTAACTCTTGTTTTATGAAGAGCATGCAAAGGGCATGAGGCTGGTGGTTAACAGATCAGGGCTCTAAAACCAGCAATGCACCCCTCGCTGCAAGGGGTTGTTGCCTCTCTGGGTCCTGTTTGCTCAGCTGTGTCACAGGACATTGGGTTGAATGATCTGGATTGGGAGTGGATTCCCTCCACCCGCAACATATCTGAATTCCAGCTTCATGCTGCTGTTGTTCATTCCTGATGTTTTCCTTATTGGTTTATTTGCTTTTTTTTTTTCATTTTTGTAGATTTATAAAACAAAAGAAGAAAGTAACAACCATTCTATTCCTGTCACATCAAATGAATAGGTTGGCGTTATGAATCCAGAATCTCTTTCTTTCCTCTTGCCCTCTTTTAAAAATCATGCTAGTGATATACTAAATGTGATATATGCTCATTTTAGGGAAAAATTTGTACACTCAATGCAGAATAGTACAAAGATGAAAGTTAAAAAAACACACATGAAATCCTCTTGCTGTTCCCTTCTGGTTTGCTTCATGCTCAGACTAGCTTCCTCCATGGGGTGGCACACATCACAATGGGCAGCTCCACTTACATTGGTTTTCTGCTTGAGCTTTGGCCACTCAGCACTCTGTGGACTGGAGAGTTTGCTCCCTCAAGGAAAAAGTCATCTAAGCATAGCTCCTACCCAGTGCACCTCCATCTTTCAAGGATTGAATCTCTCCCAGTTCTGCCTGATTTGAGTTGCCCTCTAGCATCTTTAAATAGTTGCTTTTTATATTTTGTCCAGAGTAGGTGCAATACACGCTACTCCACCATTTCTGGACTTGAAACTTCATAGGAATGTGATTTTTAAATAGTATCTATTCTGTACCATTAGTTCCATAATAAATTGTTACTGTCCTCATTTTGCTTCCTTAAGCCTGAACCTCCATTTTTATCACTTTATGGATTTAATATTTTATCTTAGGATTATTACTTTTAAAAAATGTCAGAAGTTTCATTTATTCAGGAGCACTGCAGACACCAAAAAAGGGTCTGCCACATTAAGGTGTATTAGCAAGAGAATAAGCTCTACTTGGCCGCATGGCTGAGTTGTTTCCAGTCATTTCCAACGTCATCTTGCCCAAAGTTGTGTTATCATCGGTTCCTCCTTCTATATACAGTTGTATCAATTAGGACTCCTTTTGTTGCAAATGGCGCAAAATTGGTCTCAGATTGGCTTGAGCCTGGAAAGGGAAATGATGGATGCACATGACTGAAAAGTCCAGGGATATGTCATTTCACATGAAATCTGATCCAGGAGCTCAAATGTTGTCCCTAAGATCCAGCTTCTCTCTCTCTCTCTCACGTATGCCCTTGCTACAATGTAAGTAACATTCTCAGCAGATTCTCACCTTAAGATGGAAAGATGGCCCACCCAGGCCTTACTTCGGTCTGAATTTGAGTCCAGTAGAAATAAGAGGGCCTGACTGTCTCTCAGCAAGAGCCATTGACTCTCACTAGCTCTGACTGTGAAATCCCTCATCCCTGAACCAACTACTATGCCAGGAGAATATGATCCTCTCATGGGTAGGCTTGAGTCAGTGGCCTCCTCCAGATGCACAGCTAGAGTCGGCTCCACTGAACCACATGGACTGAAGGTACAGGAAGTAACTTCCCAAGGTAAACTATAATAGTGTCAACAAAAGAAATGTCATTGGACTCTGGAAGACCACAGAATGACAGGTGTTCTCTATGACAGAGTAGTGTGTTGGGTGGTTGGTTGGTGCCAGGTAATATTTTAAAAAATCAAAGGTCCTGGGGTGCCTGGGTGGCTCAGTCGTTAAGCGTCTGCCTTTGGCTCAGGTCATGATCCCAGCGTCCTGGGATCGAGCCCCGCGTCGGGCTCCCTGCTCAGTGGGAAGCCTGCTTCTCCCTCTCCCTCTCCCCCTGCTTGTGATCCTGCTCTCGCTGTGTCTCTCTCTGTCAGATAAATAAATAAAATCTTTAAAAAAAAATTAAAATAAATAAAATAAAATAAAAAATCAAAGGTCCTGAATAAGGACCAACCTGAATAAGCTTCCAACCTTTATGCTCATCAGTTGACTTCAGGGTATGTCTCAGGACCTATAAGAACCACACTGGAAGAACTCACATTAGTTTCCCAAGCAGGTAATCTGAGATACTCACAGAAAGGTGAGGTGTTCCTGTGGCCCAACTACCATTTATTTTCCACAAAGATGAACCATTCCAGGTTTATTTGAGGTAAAAATAAGTTTTGTTTTTTAATTTTATAAAATTAAATAGAAAAGTATTTCTTCTGGGAGTTAAGATCAAATATGTATTTAAAAATATTTGATATTCTAAGCAGAGATACAGTGCAAGAGCCCATGGAGGCTACAAAGGCCTCTGGTTATCTCAGATCATTATTTCTTATTTATCCCCAGTTTTTAAAAGAGACTCTATTCTGGTACAGTCTGTTTGTGCAAGGTTTTAAATCTTTAGAGAAATATGCAAGAGAAGAGGATCTGAGAACCCTCTCTGGAATTTGTTTTTGGTAAACCAGACAGAATTAGAAAGAATAGATTGAGCTCCTTTGCTGTGTAGCAAGAAAGAGAAATTCTCTGTAGGACAGAGCAAAGCTGGTTTGGCTGTATTCTTTCTTTGGGGCACTTCACTTTATGGTCTCTGTTTCTTGTCACTTCTCAGGTTATCTGGGAACTTTTAAGGCAAATGTGTAGACTGGTTAGTTTCTCTTAATCAATATAAGCATCGTTTCATCCTTAGCCGGGATTATGCTGTCCTGGTAGATAAAGAGGTTATCATCATGTTATTCTCACATCTAACCTTTAGACGTTAAAAATTAAAATAAAAAAAAAAATCCACATCTGAAGAGTTTCACAGATCTCTTTTCCCAGTTTGATGTATGGAGGCCAGTGCTCAATTTGATACTTTTAGGATGAAGAATAGGTTTGAGACCTTCAGAAATGCTTTTTCTTCTTAGCATCTAATCCATGTTTCTGGGAAGTTTCTATAATATTCTTAACTGGCACACCATCCTCTGTCCTAGAGGTCAAGAAGAAACCCAATGACTAATTTTTATTTTTACAGACTTTTACAGTGAAGAGTCTCAGGATTGGGGGGTCCCTCACAGTAGAGGGAGGTGCAGATCTGGGCATCTCACTGCATGTTATGAAATTCCTACCATTTCCCAAATATTATTTGTACTCAGTTTCATTTAAAAGACAAATATTTCACATTTGTAACAGATAAGGAAGTTGGAGCCTACAAATTTAAAAGCAACCTCTTGCAAGCTGCCCAGTATCCAACGACTCATGAGATTTTCAGGGTGACCAAGAGTTGCCTGCAACAGCTGGAGGGTCTGACGGTATCAGCCAAACCTGCTATGGTTTCTGTCCGGGGACTGTGCCATTTTGAGGGCATCCTATCACATGACCCACTTGCTTTCTGGAAAACTAGTAATGCCACATGATGAGAAAGCAGGCATTGCAGGACAACTGGGAGCTTTTGCACTGAGAACTTGATCAAGGCTGCCTTGCAAAGGCCCTTCCAGCCTCTGGGCCTGCTCCACTCTCTTCCAGTCTCTGAACCACAACTCAAGTGATTTTGAAAAAGCACAACCTTGAACTTATCACTCCCCTGATAAAGCCCAGAAGTCACCTTGTCACTGCACAATTACAACCCTTCTGGGGAGCTCTTACTCTCTTCAGGATGAAGCCCAAATTCCTGTGTGTGCCTCACAAGGCCCTGGCTGTCTGGCCCTCTGGGCTCTCCAGACTCTTCTTGGCCAGGCCCTTTCCCACCTGGGGCTGCAGATGGGGAAGGTACCTTGTCCTCTCCTCACCTGTCTGCTCTATTGGCCCCACTGCCTGGCCCCTCTGCCTCCCTCTCTCCACCCTCCCACTTATCGTGAAGCTCAGACATTAGTTCACCTGGGGATCTCCCTGCTACTCCTCTCCCTAAAACCTGAGCCAGCGTGCCTCTCCAGTCTCCCTCTCTAGACTGACAGCTATCATACAGAACCATCTTCAGGACGGCCTCGTTAGGGCTCTGGGTGGGCCTGGGATGTAGTAGATGCTCAGTAAATATCTGTTGAATGAATCTGAGCATACTTTACAATCCTTTCACAGGTACGCCTGGAGGGCAGAAAAAACAGTTGAGAGCTGTTTTGTTTCCTTTTAAAAGAATTGTTTCTGAGAGTGATATCATTGAAGAATTTCTGTGTGCGTGTGTATGTGTGTTTAACATCCTTCGGTGCCTGCTGTCTTACTAAGGGTCTCTTTTGATTTGTGGCTCTCAGGACTGAACATCAGAGAATGAAAAGCCCTTTTTTTTGTTTATAAATAGTGATGAAGTATTTTGTTCTAGTTTTTTTTTTTTTTTCTCTTAGAACATCTTGTCTGAGGGAAGTGGAGGAAAACCTGGAAAACTGTCCCTTGAAATATCCATTAACTGAAAAATGGTGTTAAAGGAAAATATCTGCCTTATGGAAATGTAGTTGAGCTATCATCCATCCATATGGGATGCATTTTCCTTGAGTCAAAAAGTTTCTGAAGGAAGGAATCCCAAAAATATACAAACTGCTTTATTTTTTTATTCAACTCAATTCAAAAGTGCTACAGGGAACTTAATATAAGAAGCACTGGCTTTTGAAGACCACACCTACATTTTTATTATTGTTGGCATATTTACTGAAACATGTAGTGTAGATGATTGATTGATTTCCATGCTGTTTTGCTGAGCTCATGTTTAAGTCTTGATTTCTATTCAAGGCTGAGCTTTGTCTTTGGGATTTTATTTGAAAGATATTTTACAATATAGGAATAGATCTATTTTGACCTTCATTTCTGTAAGTAGCAGAAGTGCTCTTGGAACCTCCCATTTTATGGGTAAGGTGTTAAAATTAGATAATGCTAGAGGATCTTCTGAGAGTCTCTCTCTGAAGTGCCTCCAAGTTGTCTTCCCCTGACTGGCTCCGAGCCCTAGGGCAGGACCACTTGGGTCATGGTCATGAACTCATATGACTCTTTGATACAGTAATGGTCCTAGGATGTGCTACTTACCCAAACATAAAAATAGATCTTGCAGGAGCTTAGTCTGGGTTCAGAATCCTAGGCTTCCATGAAATTTGCATGTGACTCACACTTTCTGCTCTTCCTTTGCCAATGCTGGAGCGCAATGCAGTTAGACAGAAGATAAGACCCTGGCCAGTTGAATGGAAAACATGTAATAATATGAGCATCTCACCACTAAACTCAGATCTCTTTTCACCAGCTCTGAGCCACCTCTGACATGACCAGAGGTCCTTGGGGGGAATGCCCTGGACCTGCCTCAAGTGAAGAAAGTATTCCAGCAAAGTCAGATTGTGAGAATTCCTCTTATTGAAAGAAGTTCTTTGTGGAAAGGAGGGAGGGAAGAAGGAGGGGAACTTGGAGCTCAGCCCAATAACTCCCCTGCTCTTCTCTTGCAAAACAATCTACCCAGGCTCCAGTATCCAGAGACCACTGTGATCCCATGTCTTCTCCTTGTGGACTCTCAGGAGTGTCCAGGTTTGTCTTAACTGTTGATCTGACCCATCCAGTCTTCAGGCTATTGTGAGCTTGGGAATTTTTAGGCAATAGTTATTGCTAGGTGCCCTGAGGCCTTGAGGGAGGGGATGAGCAAGACACCTGTTCTCAGGAGGCTTCCCCAGAGAGGAGCATCTCACTCAGATGATAGGTTCAGGAACACAAGCCCCTAAGACAAAAATCTCCCATGTTCAACACTGCCTGTGGAAGCTTCTAGGGGAGGCACTGTGGTCGAGATCGATGTACATTGACATTCATCTTTCAAGGTGTCCAACACTCCATTTTTCTCCTGGTCTGGCAGTTAATCACTCCTTCCTTGTGTTGAGCACTAAATGAAATAGTTGACTTGCCTCTGGGAGCCATGTTAGAGAATACATACTAAATATGAGAGTGTCCACTCTGTGAATCCCACAATAAAAAGGTAGAGAGGGATGGGAAGATTCAGTCATTGTGTCTTTCAGACCCTGTCTTCCAAGTTAATTCAACCCTACTATCAGAGGCCAGTTCAAATCCCAAAGCTTCCAGGACGCTACCCTTGATCAAGTTCAGCTGATGGACTCACTCTCTCAGCTATTAAGTCAATTTCACCCATTTAATACCATTCAGAACATCTACTTGCATCATTTTCATTTCTCATGTAATCTCTTCCTAAATATTTTATTTCATTTAACAAATGTTTACAGAAAATCCTGTAGGTGTGGGCAGAACAGGAGTAATTGAAACAGATAGGCATCCACCATCATGAAGTCTCCCACTTGGTTTATAATGGAGTAACATCAAGCACACATTCAATTGTTGGCAAACAACATTTATTTAGGCACTTGTTCACTGAGGGAGAATTGCCCTATTCTCCCTTTTCTCCCCTAATCCACTCAGCTTCACTCCCAAATGCTCCACGTTTGCATGGTCCTAGAATTCTGGGTAGACCAGTTAGCCAAGAAAGTTAGCACAGCAAAAGTAGAAAAAGCACATAATTAACCAAAAAGTTAGACTAAATTGAAGTAAAATCTTATACTTCCAAGCTTTTTTTGTCCCTTTCTTTGATATTTCTTCTTTTTTTCACCCCCAGCACCTACCCTCTCTGACTTTTCACTTATGTGCTAGGCTTCCCCTTATGGAATTTTCCATCAGTTAGGAACCTATTGGTTGAATATTCCTAGGTAGGATGTGAAGAGGGGCTCAGGTGGTATGATGCCTGAAATGGGGGTTCTCAGTAACTGAGGTGAACTGAGTCCACTATCTGCATGAAATGTGATGCAAATATGTAAAAACAGGTGCTTCAAAATATATGGGCCCAAGCCAATGTGAATGTGCTATGATTGAGTGTGACTTCTATATGTTTTTTCAAATGCGTATTTATGGGGGAGCAAAGAATACTGCTTTAGAAAAAAGGAAATCTCCTGAATGAGAGTTGCCAATTGGACCGATGGGATAATTCATATCATGAAGATGGCTTCGTTATCAAAAAAGTGTTAACCGGTGGAGAATGCAGTCAAGTTCAGAACATTTCTCAGGGTTCTAATGATAGAGCAAATGCAATAATCAGCAGCACATTTCCTGCATCACTATGCAAATCACACTACCACGAAATTAATAGTTGTCATTTGTTATGTTTCCTGGTTTCTCTTATCCCTTTCATTTTGGTATCAGAGATTAAGAAAAAAGGCATACTTCTATTATCAGTCAACTTTTGACTACATGTATTTTCACTCTTCTTGGCCAACCTCTAGTTCACTGACACAGACTTAATGGAAAGAAATGATAGTACTATTAAAAAATAATTATGGACTTAAAATAGCAGGCACATTCTTAACCACCATGGTTATAAGGGAGATGGGTTATGATTAGAACCTTGAGAGTAACTGTGAATTATCTTCCTTCTGCTGTTTGGGGGCCAGGGGGAGGAAGACACATTGATTCTGAATGATATTTTTCCTTTTTAAAATTATTTTTGGCTGGAGACGGAATTTAAAGATAATTTTGCTGTGGCTTGCTCTAATAAGCCAGTTTAATAACTTATCGGTGACTCCCAAGGTGTGTGGGAGGGTGAGCTGAGCTATCAGAATTAGCAGGGGGACTGTTTCCATGTAAAGTCCCCAGGAGATTCTGACATATAGCTTAAGGGGGACCATTCCCATCACTCCTTGCCTGTATAAGCAACCTCCCCTGGGTTACATAATATTCTTTGGGTATCTTGGGGATATAGGAGCGCTGAGAGCTACCAGCTTGAACGGATTTTACAGCTAAAAGGACCAGGCCACTGCTACTTAACGTTCAGGTCTTATAGGATAAGATTGGCTGCTGATTATTGAATATTGATTATGTGCTAGTTACTTGGCCAGGTGCTTACATTCGGGGTCCAGTCTAAATCTTGTTCTCACTGTATGGATGAGGAAGTGGAAATTCAGCAAAGTGTATTGTCCAAGATTCTAGCAAAGTGGCTCTTTAGTGATTTGCATCCTAGCTTTTCTGGCTCCAAAGCTAAACAAGGTCTCTATCAAGTCTAACAACTGGGGCATGGCCCTCTAATGGGCATCTGGTTTAGCCTGTCACCCTCTTTCTGTCTCAGGGTAGCAGCACCCTGGCTCTCCTTTGGGGATCATTCCCTTCTCGCTCTCAGTTCTTGCGGCTCTTTGTCACCCACTAACTCCAGGGACGGGCACCTTCCCTAGCTAGAAACCCATCTCACAGTGGAAAAGTACACCTCCCTTCCGGCCCAAGGCCTCTGCTTCACTGTTGCTTGTTCATTTAAAAGTGTGCCCTGCTTAAACTGATATGTACCTGCCATACTTACCTGATTGTTGGATGCATCCTTAGAACATAGAAACAGTATAGCAATCTGGGCTTGCAAAACTGTAAAGACCCTTTGAACGGGCCCACTGCACAGATTCTATCATCCATAAAACAGGACAGATTCTATCATCCATAAAGCAGGACAGTCCATATATTCTCAGTCTACTTTCTAGGGCAATTTTGAGAATAAACTTACATAGGAGATATGAAAAAGTACATTAAAACACTCCCCAAGGTAGATATTCTATATTATTCTTTCTAACATGGGATGCGGGTTAGTTAATGGAGACTGGGGTCCCCCAACACAGCCCACATCACCACCCCACCACCCTGGGGACTTTACATGGAAACAGTCCCCCTGCTAATTCTGATAGCTCAGCTCACCCTCCCACGCACCTTGGGAATCACTGATAAGTTATTAAACTGGCTTATTAGAGCAAGCCACAGCAAAATTATCTTTAAATTCCGTCTCCAGCCAAAAATAATTTTAAAAAGGAAAAATATCATTCAGAATCAATGTGTCTTCCTTCCATTAGTAAATGGGGCTGAGTGATGAGCAACTTTTTTTTTTTTTAAAGATTTTTTTTTTTTAATTTATTCATTTGAGACACATAGATACAGAGATAGAGGAGAGTGCATGAACAGGGGGAGAGGCAGAGGGAGAGGAAGAAGCAGGCTACCCGCTGAGCCAGGAGCTGGATGTGGGGCTCGATCCCAGCACCCTGGGATCATGACCTGAGCCGAAGGCAGATGCTTAACCATCTGAGCCACCCAGGTGCCCGATGAGCAACTTTTTAAATGAAAACCATTTTAGGCAGGTGGTGGTCTGAAGTTTCCCACAGATGCTAGTGCAGGATAGGGGTTCTCAGTCCTTCCCCACCACAACATGGAGGGCAGTCACAACCTGCATCAAAGCCCAGATTCCTAAAAGCTCCGCGCTCCAAATCTTCTGGAATGTAGAGTCCTCCATGGATGTGTTGCCACAAGTAGGAAAAGGGTATCAACACGGGTGGCTCCCTCTGGCCTGGGATACGGCTAGCACAGGAGAGGGTGGAGCGTGACGGGACCTCCTGCCCCCAACACAGCCCACATCACCACCCTTTTCTCCCTTATAGAGCAGATGGAAATGCACATGGGTACGTATAGGTCATTAGCGACTAACCGGAAATCCGCTATAATTTTTTTTAATCTTTAAACTTTAACAGCATAACTGTTTAGACATAAACTTAAGCAGAGATTCCTTGGGATGTAGCTCACAAAGGAATTTGAGCCACCAGTAGGTGGTGACCCTGCAGATGAGGACTGCCCATGTGGGGTGGGAGGTAGAGATATGCAGTAGGAAACATGGGGCTACCACGTGTCAAACCGTCTGGGAACCTGCTCCTCTCAAAGATCAAGAGTGAACCTCCATTTCTTCATCTATGAAATGGGGTTCATATTAGGACTGGAGACAATGTATGGAAGCACCTAGCCTACAGATGCTCAGCAAATGGAAACAAGTCTTACTTTATAAGATGTAATGGTGGAGCGCTCTTCCTGGTCTCAGGGACTTGGAAAACATTATCGAGCAGTGGGTTTTTTGCTGTGCATCCTGCTGGGGTGTTGGGAGAAAAATGGAAACAAACTAGGCATCTAATACATGCTCTCCTGGAGCTCCCCACTAATGGGGAAAACAGACACAAGCCTAAGGAATTCCACCATGGGTGAGTGTGGACAAAACCTACATGGAAGGGCAGAGAAAGTTCCATGGCATGGGATTTGCAGGGGAGGGGAGCAAGTGATTGCGTGGAGCCAAAATGGCTACTATTGTGATGCTTAGGGGCTCCCTTCCCTCCCCCGCAAAATGCCATGCTACCTTAACACATTTAGGATGGTGCAGAAAAAGAGTCTTTTTTTTTTTTTAAATCCAGTTTGGCTCCTGGGAACACAAAGCCATGTCTTGGTGCCTTCCCAGGGAGCAGAAGAAATTTACAAGGGTGTGACTATGCTGATTACAAGGAGGTTGAGACATGAGCCTCTATCAAATGCGTATGTTCCCTGGCCAGGTGTAAGTAATCCAGTCCAGCCTTTCTTGCACAAACAAACGCTACCAGGCAGCAGCGTCACACATGGGCATGTAAGATGCCAGGTTCCTTTCTTCCTTTAAGAATTGTTGCCCTTATAGAAGAGAACGAGATGCTTTCCTGCCATATGGCTGTTAACAATGAAGTGAGTGACGAATGGCCTCCCCTCCTGGCCGCTGCCTGCCCATGGGAGGGTAGGGTTATCTTGCCTCTTTTGTCTGGCAGGGCTTGGCCTGTGACCCGGGAGCCCGAGAGCTGGCTGGGAGCGTCAGCTTGGTGAGTGGCTGCCTAATGCGCAGACTGTGTTGGGACCACATGCAGCCCTTTGTCTTTCCTGAAGCTGCACAGAGCAGCCTCTGAGGCTAGAGAAGACCTGGCTCCGTCCGAGCCCCACATGGAGGAAAGGGCGGAACAATGATTCACTTGGAGCAATGATCCACGGTGTGGTTGCCAGCGTCTGGCCCAGAGGTAATGACAGTTTGTGTGAGCCCTTCACGCAAAAGCCCTATAATTAATGTGGCACCACGAACAGAATTGGGCTCGGACGACCTTTCTCCTAAAACTGGTTCCGGACAGGGCAGTCCCAAATGTAGACAGGCATTGTTAAAAGATCGGGACAAATAAAAGCTCAAGCTGGTAACAGCCGCACACTCTTCTCACTCAACCACTAAGGAAAAGGGCCTTGCGTTGTTTGTGTGCCAACAGGTTCCGGGCTCTATGCTAGACACTTTCAGTAAGTTACTCGATCCAGGCTCGTAACAATGTAGAAAGTGGGTTATTATTTCTATTATGTAGGTGAAACAGACACGTAGAGGTTAAGAAAGTTGCCTGAAGCAGTTGCATTAATAAGCACACTGTAAGAGCCTGGTCCAAACTCAACCTTGCCGGACTAACACCATTTTCATATACTCCCTTCTAGAATAATCCCCTGTGAGGACAGAAACAAGGTGTGTTGTTTTTATTGTTGTTCCTTCTGTGTTTAGCCCAGTGTCAGTTCTCCTGAAGTATTTGTTGATGACCAAAGAGCTGCTTGTTGCCATGATCTTGGGCCAAGCCTAGCAGAGAAGGAGCATGGGACCCTCCCATGCAGATGCTAGAATCCAGTAGATGAGATGTCCACATTTATTGATCTCCTGCTGGAGGAAAGTACCATGTTGGGAACCACAGTGGGAGACAGGGCATCTGAGGTGCGCCAGCCTAGGGGCCACCACTCATATAGAAGCGTGTAGAATAAAGGTAGAAGGAGGGTCCTGCGTGGCAGGCTCCATCTCTCCACTCTGTGAAAGCTAGAGCAGTGCTACATTTATTGCTTTTCTTGGTGTCAGATCTTGGTAGGATATCATTTAAGAGCAGATGCTGTCTAAGATATAATCAGCCTTCTTGACTTGGGGATGTGGCAGCTGAGGGCCAGGTGATTTGCAGCGACCTGCCCAAGACCACCCTGCAGTTAGTGGCAGATCCAGAACCCCAGAAAAGTCCGGGGCCTTCTGCATCCCACCCTTCCCTTCTGAGCACCAAACTGCAAGCCTCCTCTTGGTGAGGTGTGTCTGCAGAGAGACTCTTCTCGAGCGGCATGACAACTGATCTTTCTTTTGAGAAAACTCAAGCATCCTTTGATAACAGTTACCGTCAACCCATCTGTTGAGGGCTTACTCGATGTCAGGACTGTTCTAGATGCCCTTTCAAGCCTTGTGGCATTTAATCCTGGCAGAAACCCTATAGGAGAAGCACTGTTATCACTCTTTTGCCAACGAGGAAGACTGAGCCTCAGTGACTTGCCCGTGGTTGACCCGACTGAGATCCCAGCCTGTGAAACCCTGGATCTCACCAAAAGCTGCTTCTCCCTTAAGATTTCACTGAACACAGTAATAACTTGGTCATGTTTCCTGTACATTTTGCATTTTTTTTCTGGTTACAATATATATATTTTTTAATCTAGTGAGGCGTGCTTGAAAGAGCATAGGCCAAGAGATCCTGTTTATTATTTAGGCAACAGTTTCAGTGCTGACTCTCATATGAACCTTATCAGTGTCAAACCAGAGTTTACTAACACTTTGCTGACTTATAAACAGGCTCCCACACGCTTACTTTCGTGCTTATACAAAGAAACACATGTAAACATTTCAAAATATTTCTGGTGGGCAATTAATTTTTTTCCTTTGGGAAAATATCCAATTGATGATAATAATGAGGCAATGCATATTTTGGAGATAAATAATATTAAAATGGGTAGCTTTGGCCTCTTTCAGGGGTTTTAAATGCTTAGAAATTGTCATCAAATATCTGTATACTTTGAGATCCATTTTTCAGCATGCCCTGAGGAGTGTGCTCAGGAACTCGAGATGGAAGAGGGGTTTTTTTTTTTGTTTATTTGGAAACTCTGTATCTTCTGGAGAACTGAAGACTTTGGGGTGGGGGGAGAGCTTCTTTGTTTGTTCTAAGCATAGTGCTGCACTTCTAAGAACATTCTCTATAGCTACTTCCAGACCCTTTCTCTGCTATTTCTGTTCTCTTCTTTTTTCCTTTCTCTCTCTTCTCTGTGTGGGAAAGGTAGATTGAGAGGCTAGTGGGGGGAAAGGAAGAGCATGTTTATCATATTTTATGATCCCAGCGCTTCCAAAAGGAGAAGCATTTCCCAACTGAGCATCCCCCTCTCTGGGGCTATTGTCCATTTTGAAGGCTGTCTCTTCCAGGAGGAACCCCTGTGTCATAATGGCTTGCTTCTCAAACTACATTAAGATAGTACCATTTCTCCATTCGAACGCCATTCTTCCAGTTGAACATTTTTGGCAAAGTGCTTCAAGAAAGACACCAGCAAATTCAAATCCGTGACCTGCAGAGTTGAATGTTGCACATCAGTCATCAGTTGTGAAAACCTCTTACCCTCGGTTCAGATGGAGAACTGGAAAGGTCTTTAAGACATTCACTACCTCTTCTTTTTTCCTGGAATATAGTAGGATTCGTACTCCCCTACCACCTCTGAGGCCGAGCATGACCTTGTGACTTGATGTGCCCAGTGAAATGTCAGGGGCAGAGCAAGGAGCCAGAGGGTAATTTGCCCCGTTCTCTTTCCCTCTGCCGTAGCAACAAGCAATGTTGTGTCAGTTGGAGATGCCTGATCATCTCTGATGGGCACATCCTACATAATATAAGTACTCTATGGTGGGGGTGGGGGTGGGGGAAGGTGTCTAGGCTCAGATGTCCATCTGTGGGGAATTCCTTGGCTGGATGAGAGTTGCTTTCTGAGGTTCCTTTCTATTCTAAATTCCCAACTGCTGTGAAATTTTAAGTTGGAAGTTAACTTTGGTGTTTCACTGCATGGTGTCCCCGTAGACTGTTTTCTGACTCATATTCAAAGATCCAGATGCCGAGTTGGTTACTGCCTCTCATGAGCTATTATTAGCCAAATTTTAAACTTTGTTAGCCACGTAGTAACCTTTCCAAACCTTAGCCAAATCATTTAATCTTCCTGAACCCCAGTTCTGAAAATCCAAAAGTGCAGTAGCCACCAGCCCTGCCTATTGTACAACGTCGTCGAGGAATCTTAAAGCCGAAGCAAGACAGTGTCTCGGAGGTGCAGTCCAGCCCTGTACAGGTGGAAAGCAGTATCACATTCCATGCTACAAAGGTGCATCATGCCCACCAGCTCCTGTTCGCTGGGATGGGTGGCCCCAGGGCTGGTGGTGGTGGAACATGCATCCTGATTGGGTCAGGGGCTCTGCTCCCTCACTGGATGGAAGAGACTCTTTCTGAACTCCAGAACTGGAGCCCCCCTATCTCCCCTGACCAGTGCTACCTGCCGCGCTCTGTTTTACAAACACAAGTTAGGCATCTTGGCTCATGCATTTGCGAAGCACCCAAAATATCTATCTCACTTGGTTGATGCTTTATAAAATGACATCTAAAGAAACATTGTAAGGCCAGAAGGGATGCACAAAAGGTCCTACGAGAGCCCTGGTCCTTTTTCCATCTCAGAGTGCTCAAGATCCCCTTCAGTCGTTGGTCCCAGTGTGTCCTGTGTGTGAAGATTCCAATCCCCAGAATCCATCCTTTTGGCCATTTCCTGATCAGTGGGAGGCAATGCATTTACCAACTTCTGAATACCTGTCTCTCCCAGCAGACAGATTCCTTTTCTTGGACATATCCCCACTAATTTTTATTAAATCAGTCTTTTGCTGTGGAGTAAGTCCTGAGCTTTGACTAATTTTTTAACCCTAAGTAAATGTTTGGACATTTTAAGACCCCCCCCCCCCCCCGCCCACAATGGCCTTTTAATTTTGACATGTCTTTTCAGTGTAACATTGTTTCTATTTTCATGCACTTGGCATCACGCAGAGACTCAGAATAACTCAATTCTTTCCTTCTTCCCTTTTTTCTCCCTCCCTCCCTCGCTTCCTGCCTTGTAGCTTTCTGACCAGCTCTCTGCTGATCCTGGTTTCTTTGGGGAAGCCATTCACTGGACATCTTCCAAAGCAGCCCCTGAGAAAGTGATGGTGGTAACCCCCATAGACTCATCCTTGGAACAAGCACCCTTAGGACAGGTTGCCTCCCCATTTGGGAGTGTGGTTACAGAGCTTGGCAGGGATGTCAGGCTGAAACTGATTCATTCATAACTCTGGCCACAGTGCACAGAGAAAAGCCCTTTCCCTGCCCTGGACCCCCTGACCCCAGCCAAACAGCTTCAGCTTATCTCTAAGAAGATTAGAGGACCTCTGGCTCATCACTGGCTTTCTTTCGATGCCAAAAGGCCTGGCCGATCAAAGTTGACATTACTTCACATAGCTAGTGGCTTATCTCCTGCCTGTCCTGAGACTGCTGACCTCTCAATTAAGGTTTTAACAACAGTTTCTCTTTGGGGAGGAAATGCTCATAGCATGGAAGACAGTTTACACTACTGGACTGCCGGTCCTGACCCCACTGGCTGGGCAGCCTGTCGTGATTGCTTACCATGCAATTAGGGGCTGTTTTGCAGTTCCCTTATAAAGAAAAAAAATGTTATTTCTACCAAAAATATCTCCAAGTGTCCTAAAGCATTCTATTTTTCATATCTAATGAGGTGACAGTGGAATTTGTTAGATGAAGATGACTTTATCAAGCTTTAATGCTAACATGCCTCTCAAATCCAGAGCCTTGCGGGCGCGTAGAAGGAGACATGGGTAATCCAAAGCATTATGTGATGGATGCATTTTAGTGCATTCCTTTGCTTTCCCATGGAGAACAGCCCCTTACCCCCTGTATTGTTTCAGCCTCCTTGGAGTTTTGTCGGAAATATGGCCTGCTAGCTTGAAAGTTTTAAGTTGATCAAATTGAAATTGAAAGCCAAAGAAAAATGTTTTGTACCTTGGCACTGAAAATTTTCCCAAAAGATGTGAGCTTGTCAGGTGAATGTTGTAAACTGGTGAATTATGGGGGAAATATAGATTTTTTTTTTTTACTAGAAGATAAATTCCTTTTATTTAGATGTTTGTGCCAGTTACCTTGGAAGATACCATAGACTTATATAATGAGTCTCTCCACTTGAGAAGCTTACACTTGTCACACAAAACATTTTAGGGAGATAGACTATTGCAATAGACCGGAGTTCAGGCTCTAGGGCAGACAGACCTGGGTTTGAATTTCAGCTTTGCTCTTTACGATCCCCCCCCCCCCCCCCGACCCCCAGCCTCTCAGAAAGATTACTTACATCGCGAGTCTCTGTTCCTTGGTCTTTAAAATTGGACGGAGCCTCCTCCATGCTTCTAAGGGTTGTTGTAGAGATCAAATGTCGCCCAGTACATGGCATATGGTAAGCACTGGATGAATGGCAACTGCTAGTTGTTTCATTATGATTGTATAAATTCTGAAAAGTTTGTTGTAAAAGAGGGGGTAGAATTTACCGAAAGGCAGGGAGACAGGAAGCCCTTCTGGGAACAGAAGCAGACAGGAGCACAAGCTGAGCATTAAGGGGCCAGCTGGTAAACCCCCAGGAGCCACTTGCTGGCCAGTCGATTTTACGCCTGCCTTCCCAGTCTTTCATACCTTGTAGGCCTGCCCGGCTTGCTGAAAATTCCTAAAGAAGCCACAAAGTTAGTTTTCTGTATCTGTTACAGATGAGGGTCAGTTGTCATTTCCATCATAAAATCCATGCTTCATGGATCTAAAGCTTGGAATTTAAAATGACATGGGGCTTAAACTCTACTTAACACTTTTGATTTAAAACCTTCTCAGAGAACAAGAGTTCTTAGTCCGCACGGCCAATAATACCACTGCAGGCTCTTTGAAAGTGAGTTCTATATCTGGCTTTGTGCAGCCTTTTCAGTGACAAATAGCTTTAAACAAAAAGTCATAAAAGCCCAACACTCATAAAAGGCAAATGATCGGCCACATTTGCATTCTCTGTGGAAGAACGACTGGTGACTTGAGAGGTTTCATTTTCCTGCATTTTAAGGATGACTTTCTAAAGAGGTTGCTTTAGAAAAGGACAGTTTAAGCAGAGGAAGGAGAGACCTTTTAGAGGCTACTCTCTTAGCCTCTAGAGATATCTATTTAGTTCATCTATATTTTTATACAGAATTTTATTTTAAAGATAGAAATGTGTTATATACAATATCAGTAAATGTTTTGTCTTCTGGCTTATGCATCAAAGCCTTCCTACAGCTAAATATGCATCTGTTAGCAGATGGATCCAAAAACATTTTATTTAAAAATAACAAGATCAGTATCCCACAGGAAGTATCTGAGGACTAGGATCAGCGAGGAATTTTAATTTTTTGTTTAAAAAAAAATGATTGCTCAGATTTCAAATTTGGAGAGAAATGGAGATGTGAAAACAGTCAGAGAAGTTTCCAAGAGAAGGCTGAGAGTTTGAAACACCTGCAGGAAGTGCTCATGACCTTGTTGGAAATTTAAAAGCTCCCTAGTGTTGAGTAGCACGAATAAACCCTTCTGTGTGGTGTCCAGGTGAAGGTGATGAGGATGGGGAAGACGATGGGGCTGCATCTTCAGTTACCTGCAGTTTTGATTGTGAGCAGGAGGACAGGCTATGGAAGGACCAGCCTGGGGAAGACTCCTCTTCCCCTTCTGGCACACAAAGCCATCTCCCAGAGCCTTTTCCTTTTCATTTTCCAGGGTCCAATGAAGATATCTTCTGACCTTGGGCCACCTTCATAATTGGACTAAGATTCTAAGAAAAGCTATCAAAAAATATATAGACAGGGTTGGAAAGGGAGTTTAGTTTCATGACTTGTAAATTGGTTTCCATGGACTCATGCTAGTAACAAGGGGCCTAAACTGCTCACAGACCTTAGCGGATTTCTATCTACTGGCAGAGATGTAAAAACTAAGGTATCCTGGCCATTTCTGGGACAGGCTGAAAAATAATGACGATATTGAGCAACTCCCTCTAGACTCCAGAGGCAGAGTCTACTTCCCCACCCTTACAACCTAGCCCAGGCTGTGGCTTGCTTTGACCAACAAAAGTGGTAAAAGTTGTATAAGTTCTGGGGTCTAAGCCTCAAGAGGCCTTGCAGCTTCTGTCTTTTCCTTCTTGGAATCCAGCCACTGCATAAGAAAACCCAGACGAGATTTTTGAATGTTGAGAGACCGTGCCGAAAGAAAGGCCAAGCTGAAGCCAGCACCAAGGCTCTGGGGCATGTGAGTGGGGTCTCCTTTGTTTCTCCAGGCCCAGCTAAGCCACTGGCTGACTGAAGTTGCCCGCAGTGAAATGTGAGCCCAGGCAAGACTAGCAGAACTTCTCAGTCAACCCACAGAGTCATGAGAAACAATAAATTATGGTTCTAAGTCGGGGTCTGCAGGCCAAATCTGAGCAGGTACATGTTCGTGTTAATCAAGTTTTATTGGAACACCACCACACTCATGCATTACATATTGTCTATGGCTGCTCTTGTGCTCAACAGCAGAGTGAAGTGCTTGCAACAGAGACCATAAGGCCCACAAAGCCTAAGGTAGGTACTGTCTCGCTCTTTGCAAAAGTTTGCCTACCTATATTTTAAACCACTAAGTTTGGGGCGGGGTGGGGGAGGGTTGAAATGCAATAGTAAAAAACATACAGATTTAGTGTATTAGTCAGTGTTGTCTAGAGAAACAGGATCAGTAGGAGTTGGCTTACATGATTACAGAGCCCGAGAAATACTAAGATGTACAGTCAGCAAGCTGGAGACCCAGGATTGCTGATGATGTAGTTCTAATCTGAACCTGACAGCTCAAGAACCAGCAGAGCCAACAGTGTAAGTTCTGGTCCCAAAATCAGCAGTCTCAAAATCCAAGAAGAGTGAGCCTATGTTTCAGTTCAAGTCTAAAGGCTGGAAAAGACTCATGTCCCAGCTCACAGCCAGGCAGGAGGAATCCCCCTACTCTTGGGAGGGCCAGCCTTTTTGTTCTATCCAGGCCTTCAGTGATTGTATGAAGTCTGCTTGAATAGAGAGGGCAATCTGTTTTCCTCAGTCTATCAACCCAAATGTTAATCTCATCTAAAACACTCTCACAGACACCCCAGAATATGTTTGGCCAAAATATCTGGGCACCCCATGGCTCAGTCAAGTTTACCCATAAAATTAACCATCACAGTTGGTATCTAAAAGTGAGGTGCTATAGTAACAAAAACCTAAATTAATGACATTGGCTGTGGACGAGGAGGTGAGCAGAAGATGAGAAGGATGCCATCAGCTGGGGCTGGAAAAAAGGGGTGGAAACTTCTATTGGCAGCTGGAGAAAAGAGAAACCCAGGTTATATAATGGTGGAACAATAGTCCCAAATAGTCCTTACTGTCACCCGAGGTAACTTGGAAGATAGAAAATTACCTGTTGAATTCGTAGATCTGGCCAAGGAAATCTCTAGACGGAATATTGAGAGTGACAACTGCCTTCTCCTAGCTGCCTATGATAGTATACATGAAGAGAGAGATGAGCTAAAGAACTGCTAAGTTTAGCAGCAGAATGTAGAGGAAATGTACAAGGCCCAGGACATGCTTGATTAGGAAACAAGACGGTCTCTCATTTCCAGCACACACTCCCCACCCCAGCCAATAAAACATTCTCCAAGTGAAACAAGGCACAGAGTCCAAATCCATCAAGGTTGTGGCCGTGAAGTCCCTTATTAGGACCTTGGAAAGTTTTAAGCGTATGCCTAAAGGAATCTCTTAGCTAGACAAAGGGCTTCTAAGAATCTTACGAGAGCATCCCACAACAGGTCCACAGCGCAGAGGAGAGAGATATCTGTCTCAGAAAAGAATAATAGATGTGGGGCACATGGGTGGCTCAGTTGGTTAAGCATCCGACTCCTAATTTTTGGCTCAAGTCATGATCTTAGGGTCATGAAATTGAGCCCTGAGTCAGGCTCTGCTCTGAGTGTGGAGCCTCCTTAAGATTTTCTCTCTTTCTCTCACTCTGCCGCCACCCGCAACTTCTGATCATGCTCTCTCTCAAAAAGAAGAAGAAGAAGAAGAAGAAGAAGAGGAGGAGGAGGAGGAGGAGGAGGAAGAGGATAGATGTGCTTATGTGATTTTGAGGCCATAGATTCAACCCCAATCAGAATTAAGGGAAATTGACAAAGTTTTAAAGACATTGTATTGGTGAAAACACCCCCAACTTGCACCTAAATGGGCAAACACAGTTGAAAATGAAAACAGCCTCTGGGTCCCCAACTTTCTAAAGGAAGGAAGCAGGCAGAGGAAAAGCTATTCGATTGCAAGCATGTGCCATTTCCTATGGAGAAGGAAGGACAACTCAGAAGGCAGAGCCAAGACCCAGGGAGAAGAGCCAAGAGCCAAGAAGAAGAATAGCTTATGGAGCAGCTTTACTATGGACTGGATGTTTGGGTCCCTCCAAAATCCCTATCTGGAAGCCCTAATCCCCAATGAGGCAGTGTTTGACTTTGGGAGGTAATTGGGTTTGTGTGAGGTCATGGTGATGGAGCCTCCACAATGAGATTGGGGACCTCATAAGGGGATGAAGAGACTAGAGCTCACTCTCCTTCTCTCTCTGTCATGTGAGAATGTCATATACCAGAAGATAGGCATCTGCAATCACGAGCGTGTTCTCACCAGACACAAAATCTGCGGGTGCCTTGACCTTGGATTTCCAGCCTCCAGAACTGTGAGGCTATGAATCGATGTTTGCTGTTTAACAAACAGCAAACACACACCCACACACCCCCCCACACACACACCTACCGCAGTCTATGGTATTCTGTTACAGCTGCTCTCACTGACTGAGACCCACTCCAAGGGAGAAGTGGGCCCTAACGGAATACTACTTGATTGCAAGTTGGAAATTGGTGCCTGGCTGGATGTCAGAATGCCATCGATTGGCAACTGCCATGTGCCTCCCATTCTTTCACTTTTGAACGGAAATATCTACTATGGTGACCCACTTTACCAAGTATGTTGCCAACTTGGGGCAGAGAGTAAGTCTCCTTAGTTGCCAATTTTCCGATTCCAGAGGAGCTGCGTCTGAAGAATGGCACCTGAGGAACTGCATCTGGGGCATCTCAGCCGTATTTGCTGACCGTATCAAGACCCTGGACTTTGACACAGAAATTGACACTATCATGAGGTAAGACCCCCAGGGAGGGGGTGAATGCGTTTTTTGTGTGGGGCCAATGAAAATAATTTTCTAATCATTCCTATGTGGATTCTATCCCCTCACCCCTTATACTTAGGCTGGCCTTGTGACTGCCTTTGGCCAATAGGTCATGCCAGAGGTAACATTAAGGGGTCTCAGGGACCTTACAGCATCCACCTTGGCCCTCTTGGCGCACTGCTGCTCCATGGTTGGAAGCCCCAGCTCAATACCAAGCGACAAGGGATCTCATGAAGAGAGAGACAGCCAACCACCAGCACCAAGGCCCCAGACACATGAGTTAGGCCATCTTAGTTAGGCTGACTACACGGTCAACCTACAGAGCCATGAGAAACAATAAATTGTGGTTTTAAGCAACCATATTTGGGGTGGCTTGTTATGTGGCAAGGAATAACTGATACACTTTCCAACTAATTACTTTTATGTTCACATTCAACTGAATGAAATTCAGGAAGGAGAGCATGTTGAAGCTTGCCAGTTATGGGGCAGTAATTACATACAAATTCCAACATAACGCCTTTCTTTCTGTTCAGACCTATCAGAATCAGAGGGACTCTACCAATGAAATAGAAATCCAAGACTGTGAAAACATATTTGGATCCAATAGCTAAACAGAACAGTTCTAAACCCACAGACCAAGTCACTTTATTTTCATTAAGAAATATATACTTGGATATTTATTCTTTTAAAATTCTTTTAAAATGACCCCAGGGACCTTACTTCCAAATCAGGAGCAAGGGTTTCCAGAGTGGCCCCAGAACCTACCTGGGACAACCTAGAGAGACATATTTAGCTCGGAAAATACTGGTTAGCCACACAAAATGAGAAAGCATCTTAGTCAGCTGTAACAACATTGTCACAGCAGTGAAGGCAGGGAAAGAATTCCGGGTCATTGTTTTAAGTGTGGCTGATTGCAGTACTTAACTACTAGAGAATTAAAATAGAGCTTGACATTTGAACAAAAGTCTCCATGAGCGAATAGAGCTTTCTTATTATTATTGGGGGAAAAAAATGTATAAGCAGTGATGAATTTCCTTGTCACTACATTTTAACAGAATGAGGGCACATTGAAGCCATAGGAATGTTCAGCCAGCTGCTGGGGGTTTCGCGTGTTTACTGGCGTCCTGCCTACCTCTGGAACTTCTGTGAGTCATTCCAGTTTGTGTCTCTGCTTCGTTTTGTAAGGAGGGAGCTTCTTTCCCCACCCAGGGCTTGGCCCATTTCAGCCCCAGGCTGTTCTTAGCATGCAGGAGCTGATAACTCTAGGATTAAATACCATTTCAGAGATTCTCCTTGTGTTACTCATTCTTCCTTAGTAGGCTTGAAAATGCAGCTCTGCTACTGACTGTGCGACCTTGGGCAAGTTATAAAACCTCTCTGAGTCCTAGCGTCTCATCTATGGAGAAAAAGAATCCCTGCCCCTTATAGGATAGGTGTGAATATTACAGACAATATGGGTACAACACCTCGATGGGGCCTGGCGTGTAAGGATACTTCTCTTATAGGTTTTTCATGTGAACCTAATAAGTCAATACTTGTAAAGCTCTCAAAACATTGACTCGCACATGGTAAGAGTTTGTTAAATAAGAAAAAAATCTTCTAGATGCTGTTGTAATCAATAGATGCTGGACCTCCGGGAGTTTGCCTTCAATTGTGTCCATGAAGCCCAGAGTCAGAAACCTGATCGTTTATGACCAGGAGACCAGGGTCAAAAGGCAACTGTGGCCTGGTTTCTATGCAATCCCCGCGCAGAGGATGCCTGCTGTATGTGCCTCGCTGAGCATCCTGGGAAGCCTAGGGGAGGGCGTAAGCATCGTAGGAGGAGAGCTTAGTCAACCATTACCTGGGTGTTCCAAGACAGTCTAGGCCCACTCAGCATTAGTTTGTTTGGGCTGCTCTAACAAAATACCACAGACTAGGTGGCTTATAAACAACAGGCATGTATTTCTCACAGTTCTGGAGGCTGGGAAGTCCCGGACCAAGGCGCCAGCAGCTTCAGAGTCTGGTAAGGGCCCGCCTTCTGGTTCATAGATGGTCATCCTCTTGCTGTGCCCTCACTTGGTGGAAGGGACAAGGGAATGCTCTGGGGTCTCTTTCAAAGGACACCAATCCCATTCATGAGGACTCCACCCTCATGACCTAATCACCTCCCAAAGGCCCCACGTCCAGATATCATCCCATGGCGGGGCAGTTAGAATTTCAACATATGAATTTCAGTGGGACACACACAGTCCATAACAACATCCATCCTCTTTTCTTCTACCTGTCCCAAGGGATATAGTATTGGTAGGATTGTCCATCAAAGTGTCTTCCCTTCTCTGACCAAGAGGTGGCTTCCGACCCATCTAGACCAACCAGAAGCTCTCTTTCCCTGGGATCAGAATCTTTGTCCCAGTGATACTGAGTCCCCACCCAACACTCTGGTTCTGGCCACTCTGTGAAATCATATCAAACCTCTGGTGAAACCCCTGGAAATATGTACATTGATCATCTATCGCGGGCCCTGACTATTCTTCAGCTAGGAGTTGGAAGACTGGTTTCTGGGGACCATTGGTCCACGGCCAGACTGAAAGATTCCCATGACAATTATACCCTAAACCACCGTTTTTCAAATTGGCAGCTGGTTAATGAAATAGATGACTGGTGGTAACCAGCACTTTTAAAGATGAACTAGAGTGTAAGAGGGGAATGGAGTGGAGTGAAATGGAATGGAAACAGTATAGTGCAGATAAGGTAAGTGTAGTGTTTCAGGAACATTTCAGTTGTTTATATGAGTGTGGGCTGACTTGCAATGTAAAATGTAAAAAATTAATGTATTTTGTACTGTGGGCCTTGGCAAAAAAACAAAGTGTGAACCCATGCCCTGAGGTATATTTCTCAACCCCCTGGCACCCTGGTGATGCTCATCATCACCGAGCATGGGGGTAGGGGTGGAGGCGGGGCAGGGGGGCTGCCCTAAACACACCCAGCTCTGCATTTGACAAGTAAGAAGCTGGCAGAGAAGGCTAAATCCTCAGGAAAATGGGTCATCAGAGTGGGAAGGCTGCACAGTTTGGACCCAGGAGAAACCACAGGGCAGAGGAGTGAGGAGTGGGGAGCTCGTGAACCAGGACGATGACCTGGCGGGTGCATGCTTCTGTCCCTTCTTACGACCAGTGCTCATTCCCTCTTTCAACTCACATCTCCGAGATGACCAAAGGACTCTCGCAGGCTGGCTCCTTTCATTCCTGCAAGTTCTGTGAGCACAAGCATGTGAGCTGAACCTCTGACATCACAGTGGAGGAGGCAGAAGTGGACCTTGAACCCCATCTATTTGATCTTTCACTTGGCCCCGGGGTTCTCCCTGTCCCCTGAGATGCTGGAACTTTCCAGCGGACTTCCACTGCTCTGTCTCCTCAGCTGGCTGGCTGTGTCCTTTTGACCTTTCCAGGCTGCTCATTCTCTAGGGTGACAGAAAATCCCCTACGATGGCAGGGACAGTGGAGGCCCATCCCTGGTGTCTGTTACCTGGGAGGAGATTAGCTTTGGCCTGCTGTGCAAAGCTGCTGGGAAGAAACTTGATACTTGTCTTGTCCACATTCCCCAAACCCACAGCGGCACGTATCAGAAAGGAGACTCAATTCCTCCCCTTTGGGACACGGCTGTTCCTCATCACGAGATAAAAATGGCACAGCCCAGAAACCTCTGCCAGGTCTTCCTCTCCTGCAGGGGAAATCTTTGTCCGCATTGACTGAGACTTGAGTGGTGAGCAGCTGGGTCTGATCCTTGCTCTGCATCCTATCCAGAGGATCCAGCTTCCCTTTTGGGGAGATGTTAGGAGGAGAGGGAGAACTGTGGGAGAGTGCCCTGGCTCAGGGTTTGTTCCCTGGGACCTGAAAGAAAGGTGTGTGCTTCACTGTGGGAAGAGCCACAGACCAGAGCCATCAGCGAGACACCCTTTGAGCCAGGCAGCAAAGGCTCGGGCCGAGCTCACCCTCTCTCGAAAATGACCCTTGTTCCCTCTTTCCATCTCTCTGTCTATCTGAAGCCTTTACATGGGAATTTATATGTGCTAGCTGACTGGAAAAATGAAGAGTGTATTTGCGGGAGATGTTCATTTAATTATAAAAAATTTAATTTGATGTTAAAAAGTGTTAAACCGGATGCCTGGGTGGCTCAGTCGTTAAGCGTCTGCCTTCGGCTCAGGTCATGGTCCCAGGGTCCTGGGATCGAGCCCCGCATCGGGCTCCTTGCTCTGCGGGAAGCCTGCTCTCCCTCTCCCGCTCCCCCTGCTTGTGTTCCTGCTCTCGCTGTATCTCTCTCTGTCAAATAAATAAAATCTTTAAAAAAAAAAAAAAGTGTTAAACCACTAATATGCACTGAGTGGGTATGAGAGAGAGAGAGAGATTGTTCTAGAGAAGTGGCATGAAGAGGCAGAAAGAGCTGTGATCTGAGATTCATATTCATAAGATACGGGCATGACTCCTGGCTATACCGCTTCAATCTACTTCTGACCTCTACCTCTGAACCTCAGTTTTATTATTCTCTGACATGGAGGAAATGACAAAAGCCATCTTGGGTTCGGGAATGCCTGGGTGGACTCCTACCATGTGCCGGATCACATGTGGGAGCTTCTCACGCACAGGAGTGAATGCACACCATGCGATCCAGTTGGGTGGAGGTCATGTCCATTGTGCAAGTGCAGGTATGGGGAGTTAGTTTCAGGGATTTTTGTGGGGCAGCCCACTGGACCTTCTGCATGTACATCTCTGCTGCACCATGGTTGTTGCCCCAGGCTTATAGTAACTGTGAAGACAAGGCTGTACACCATTCATTCATTCGTTCATTCATTCAATAAATATTGGTTGAGAGCCTACAATATGCCAGCCCCTATTCCAAGGTGGAGATATGTGGGTAAATAAGACAGATAAGGACCCTGCTCTTGTCAAATTCCTTCCTCTTCTAGAGAAAAGAGGTTATAAACAAGCAATAGGCATAAGGTAAGAATACATGCTGAGAATAATATAAACAGGCAATAGGATGGAGTGAGTTCAAGGACCATTACTTAGAAGGGACCTGGCCTTCTTCAGAACAATAGTGTGAAAACACAGGCTGGATCCCTCTGACTTCAAGGAACAAATGTGCTCTTCCAAGTGCCCCAAGGCCTTGGATGCCAAGTGCCCTGTGACTCTGGAAGCTTATCTTTATACCATTCCAAGCTGTTTGCTGCTAATCCTAGGTATTTTTGTTCGCTGTGATAGATGTTATGTCTTAATCTTCAAAAGAAGATCAGATAATGAGATTAAGAGAGGCCAAGAGAAAGAACAAAATACATGGTTTTATGCCAATTTGAATCCAATTTAGAAAGAAACATAAGGCATCATCTCAATAAACCGTGATTTTTTCTAAAATGAATAGCCCGTGTGTGTGTGTGTGTGTGTGCGCGCGCGCATGCGTGTGTGCAAATACATAACGTTTCTTCCCATTAACAGAAGTTACGCTGTGGCCACAACTCATCGATGAGCTTTGGCTGTCACCCCTTCCCCATCATACCATGCCTGTTGTCCCTGGGACTCAGAATCACTCGGGAGCTGAGGACCAAGGACACCAGGGTCTGGGTGTGTGGGGGGACTCGGCTGCAGAGCAGATTCACCCCCTTCCCAGCTCCACACCAAGGCCATGAGGCCCCGTCTCTGCCATTACACAGGAGTAGAGGAGCGCTCTCGGGTACGTGCCCAGCTCAGGTCCTGTCTTGCATCATCTTTGGCTCTTATGAACCATTTTCCGGCTGTCTCCGTGTCCCTGGCAAATCCCAGAGAAGAGCGCGGGCAGCACGGTCCTTCCCCTCACTCAGCAGTTCCCATTGTTCTGTCCCCTGCTGATGGCGCAGAGAGGGTTTTCAAGCTGTACGGGACCTGAGAAATCACGTTGCTCAGCAGTTTGATTTAACGGATTTCTGCATTTAACTATTTACTTACTCAATGGGTTTTTGACCACCAAGCCCTTTGTTGAAACAAAATTTCATGCAGAGTTCTAAAAATGTGAAACAGGTACACATCGAGTCGGTCAGAGACCCAGAATCCCTGCTGCTCCATCCCCCTCCCCGACCCGTCTCTGTTTGGCAGCCTCTAGGGAGGCCCTCAAAAGGCCAGAGCTCTTCTCAGAAGCCCAGTTTGGAAAACCCCCATCTCATCCAAACCCCTTCCTGTTCTAGAAAGGCCGCGAGGAGCAAAGGGTGCTGTTTGTGTGGGGAATTGGTAGAAAATAGGTGAATGAGTCAGTGCAGGACCCCGGAAAGCAGCCCAGTGGCGGAACTAAGGAGGGCTGCTCTGGGGGGAGGAGGGGTCACGGCGGGAGCCAGCGATTGGCCTGGGAAGCGGGGTCCCCACTGCCAAAGAGCTCCACGTGCATCGCCCACGAGCGCCGAGACTCGCGAGCAGTGGTGACAGCTGGGTAATACATTTCTCCCTGGGTGTTCTTACACATGTTATGAGTTTTGGTATTTTTCTTTAACTGGCAGCGGTCAATCTGGTGTTTGTGAGGCACGGAGGATGGGTCCCCTTCCCACCACTAATGCTCCCGGCCTTGGAGTGTTGCAGGCAGGACGTGGATGTCACGCTCAGGCTCATTCCGAAATGCTTTGGGCTTCAACTGACCTCAACAGCCACCTGGAAAGGCTTTGGTCCCAAGTATCACTGTGAGTGAGACAAACTGGGGGAAAGTGCCCTGGGTTGGGAGGCTGTGTGGCCCCGGGTAAGTTTCCCAGCCTCTCTGGGCCTTAGTCTTCTCATTTGTAAAATGAGGTCGACAATAGCAAGGTCTACCTTGCAGGGTCAATGTGATGAATACATGACGCAAACCCTAGAGGGTGCTTCGAACAGTGGCCAGCATACATTCAGGATGTCCCCAGGATACGCTGGTTCTTGTCACTGCTGCTACCTCAGACCTGGTAAGGCCTCTCGTCCTACTTCCCACCGAAGGAGGCCAAACTGCGTCGCACACAACTCCCCAGAAGGCTGTCTTCTAAAGACCCTTAGCAAGAATTTATAGGAGAAACTTCTACTGCTTGCTAATAAGAAAGGTGCTCTCGGCTGAGTACTTAATCATTTATTTTTTTTTAAGATTTATTTATTTATTTGAGAGAGGGAAGCAGGGCAGGGGCAGAGGGAGAGAGAGTCTCAAGCGGACTCCCCACTGAGCACAGAGCCCAACGCGAGGCTCCATCTCATGACCCTGAGATCATGACCTGCGCCAAAACCAAGAGTTGGAAGCTTAAACGACTGCGCCACCCAGGTGTCCCTGCATTTTGTCATTTAAATCTCATGCCGTACCATTGAGATGGGACTGTTGAAGCTCTGTTTGCGGGGTGAGGAAGCCAACTCTTGGGGGCATTCTAGGAACTGGCCCAAAGCCACACCGTAAACAGGGGAGCCAGGATGAAAACCTGGGGACTTGATTCCTCTCTGAGTCTGTTTGCTTGTTGTTTTGTAGATTTTATTTTGATTTTGTAGATTCGGGAGACACAGGCACCTGGGAAAACAAAACAATGACGGTGCTCAAGGATGAGATGCCAAAACTCCGGTGGGGGCAACAGGGCCCTACAGACAGGTGTGCGGCTCAGGCGGGCAGAGCAGCCTGGCTCCCCCTTGGGGGGGGTTCCAGGAACCCCGCCAGCGGGTGGGAGTCCTGGCGGCGGCCGGGGGAGGAGAGGCACCGTGACCACGAGCGGAGCTGGGGCGCCGTCTTTCTTCCGTCCAGTTTAGCACATTCCGCCCTCCTGCCGGTGCGGGAACGGAGACCCTGCTCCATTGCGAACCAGCCCCGTGGCCTTCGGCAGACCTCATTCCCTCGCTGCAATTTCCTCTCCTCCATCACAAAACGGGAGCATAACTGCTGGCGTCGAGTACTATGCCATGCAGTTTTATGTAATTACATGCTGGAGGCACGCCCTCTGTTCTTGTAAGGCAGATGGATCGTAAGGTCCCGTGTGCCATGCAGGACTAGGGGACTGCAAGCTCAGGGCCTAGGAAAACGCCAGATCTCTGCACTGTTCCAACCAGAGGAATTCTTGCCATGTGGGCTAGACAGACTACAATGTCACCATAGAAACTCCTGACATGTAAAACTCTCATTTTTTTGAGTAGAAATCCTGTGATTGTGCTGCATGCTGATTCACAACCACACTGTGGACAGAAGAGAAAGGAAGCTTGCTTGGAAGGGCAGAGGGCAGATTCGAACCTGGGTCTGTCTGAGGGGCCCCTGATGGTTCTACTACACCATGTGATCCCCTGGGGGCACGGGACATGGGCACAGAGGAATAATGAAGGGGACGGGATGGCTTGCTGTTTGCTCATCTTCCTCCTCTTTGTATCCTGCCTTAACACTCTGATTGGCACATGTAGTCTCTCGGGATCCTTGTGGAACTGTAGTGTAGAAAGAAACGGCCAGCATTTTTCCTGGCTTCTCCTGCCTCTGCCAGGTGAGTGGTTGCTGGGTCTCCCCAAGGGGGCAGTTGCCAGGCTCTCTCTGCCTACCTGAACTGCACACCCATCTAGAGCTGCCAAGACGATAGTTCCCTGGGAATCCTCATGCTTAGAGCAGCCCAGTCTTTGTAAAGTATAGAAAAGCATCTCTCCCTAGCTCAGCCCGTGCAGATGGGCTCATTTTTCAGTGCTCTCTGCCAACAGGCCGACTCTATGGTTGATTAGGGTAATGAGGCTTATGCAGGCTTCCTCTGTCCCTCCCCATCTCCTTGGCTCAGAAAGTTAGCCCACTGTCTATCAATACTGTCTGGCACCAGAAGAAAGCCCCTCTCCCTTCCTGCACCCAGCATCTGGTTGCCTGGAAACCAGGACAGAAGCCTAGAGCATCTTGGGTTTCTTTTTAATTTCCCTGCCAGGTCCCGAAAGCAAGGAGTGTTTGTTTTAAACAGAACCTTTGCACTGTGGAGACTTGCCTTAACCTTGCCCAGAATGATTTCATCAACCTGCATAAATGTCATGTGGAGAGACAGGGACAGCCACTCTGGGCTCAGTGTCATTTGGTTATTGGGGCACAGAGTCATAATTAACAGTGAAGGCTGAAGATGAATTGTTTCAGAGGGAGCCAGGACTAGGATCCGCTCGTGTGTGTGTGTGTGTGTGTGTGAGTGTGCGTGTACGTGTGTGAGTGTGAGTGTGCATGTGTGTGCCCATGCACATGTGTTGAAATTGGCAGCTTTGTGACTTGCAGCTTGCTGTAGCCACATGCAAAAGGGAAGAGAGATTTTTCTTCTCGCAAAAGAACAAAAGCCCATCTTGAAAATGAATGTCCTGCAAAAGCCACGCAATTCCAGACAAAGGATCCAAGACTTTGTTTGGCTCACCCCCTACCCCCCTGTTGCCCGCCCCCCCCGCCCCCGCCCTGCTCTACCTCAACTGGAATGTGAATCATCTTCAGATAGAGCCATAGGAGAGGCCAGGATTAAGAAAAGTCACAAATGGGAAGAGAATCTCCCCACCCCCAATCCTTTGGCTGAACACTGAGAGGGCCTGCCAGAGTTTGAGACCCTCGAGTGCATTCTGGCTCATGCCACCTGGACCCTGTGTGTTCCCAGGGCTGAGAGGCATTTCATTTGTGGTGGGGTAGGATTGGATTTTGTATCTTGCCCAGGCTGTCCTGTGTGCCCCAAATGCAAAATCTTTGCAGGAACTGGCAAACCAGGCCCCACTGACGAGGACACTTCCTGGGGATTCTGAGCCAAACATCTTGTCTTTCAGTGCACCTTGCCACCATAAGTGTTCTTTCGTTTTACAGATAAGAATGGAGAGGCCCAGAGTGGCCAAACGTCTTGCCTGAGGATAGACAGCTAGTGAGCAATGGAGTCAGAACTACGTATCTTGCTCAGAAATCATTATAAGGGCTACTTTATCTGACTTCCTCAATCTAAAGATCTTTAAAAAAAAAAAAAAGATCTTTCAAGGAGATACTGGTCTTTGAGCCCACGGTCTTTTAGAAAATTCTTATCACTCTGAATAAATTGAAATCGAGCGAATAACAGGTACATAAGGTATCTAAAAAGATCCATTTGCTGTGTCTTCTTGCTGGAGTTTTTAAAGAAGTGCTTTGATGTACTTTTTATGGAGAGGTGGAAGTATAGAATATGTTTACTATATAACTAAATCCACGTTTCCTCAATCCATGACTTTCCTAGACTTCCTTTGTCTGTGTTTTCGTGGGTCTGTGTGGTTAATGGTATTTTCTTAACAGCAGTCTTTCTCTTTGCTCGAAGAGTATTTTAAAGACAAAACAATGTTGAGGACAGGGCCTCATATGTTTTCTTATAAATAGGCAAAGGGGTTGAGCAGCAAATCACTGGAATGCTCTGGGTTCATATCCTGGGTCTGCCAGTTTCTTGCCCCGTGGGATGTGGAGTGCATCGATAACCCGTCCAAGCCTCAGTTTGTAATCTGTAAAATTGATGGTAATGGTTCTGAGTTATTGTAAAGTACAGGAGAATTAACATGGGAAGTGATCAGAATGGTGTGTGACAAAAAAGGACTCAGTAAGAGGTAGCCACTATTATTTTATTATCAAAATACTAAGGGATTAGAGACTGCAGGGCAGACTAAGGCTGTGGTATAACTCAGGACTAGAAATCAGAAATTCTTAAACCTCAGAGAGGTGCTCACAAGAGGCTTTTCCTGATATGAAGACAGTTTTGTCACTGAATGCTGTTTCATGACTCCTATATTTTTTTAATTTTTAAAATCTTTAAAATAGGACGGGCTTATAGGCAAATGTCTCCACAGCACGGGGAGCTTTTATACACATAAGATAATTCCTGCTTGAAAGCACAACACTCTAAATTTCGGTAAAAGGATTTGAAATTATGGCCTTAAAGAACAAAAAGAATTCAACCCCAGGCCTCTTGAAGACAAATGTCCCTTCTGCTCTTTCCTATTCGTGCAAAGACAGTAAGAGTGATTTTGTTGAGAGCAGGATGCTGTAAATGCCAAGGAATGAATGAATTCTCATTTCCGTGCACAAAGCACATCATTTTCATCTTTGTAGCTTTTGTCCCCTGTGCAAACATTACCTGGACCCCAACGTGTAGACGGCAGGACTTTGAGTGTTAAGGGACACAACACACATAAGAAACAGACCTTCCTTTCTGAGGGTTAGTTTCTGGGCCCAACTGCCTTCGTGTGCATCCCCCAGGACTCCACTAAGCCTCGCCACCCAGCCCAGCTCTCCTTGATCCCTCAGCCTCACATGGCAGGGACAGGGACAGCCCCCACTCCACCTGTTACACACATAGCTCATGCTGCACCCGAGGCTCCATAGAAAGGTAATGCTTCCTCTCTCTGTCTTTTCAAATTTTCCCTTGTCTGCCTCACCCCAACCTCCCCCAAATAAACCCAGCTCAGCAATTTGTTAAAGAGGATAACTTAATATGTTTCCCTTTGAAGGGAACTGATTTGCATTTTAATGCAGGTTTCCTGAAGCCTCCAAGACCATTAGAGACACCTAAAAGATTGCGTCTAATGGTGTGAACCTTAGGCGCCAAGGCCTAACATCTGGGTTCATAATTTTAAACATATGGTTTATTTCAAATCATGCCATCCACCAGCCGGCTGCTCTGTTCCCGCAAGCCTTTACCTCAGCCAAACACTTAGCTCCTTTGCTGCATCAACTTAACCATTCTTCAATCTAAAAGTAGTTGTCCTCACTGCCGAGTCGGGGGGAGCTTTTGGGGTGGCTAGGAACGGCTGTGGGGTACGGCCATGAGGGCTCCACCCTCTCCTTGTAGCTGATCTTCACAGCAAGCCTGTGAACAGTGGTGTCCCTGCTCCCACTTTATAGATGAGAACAATGAGAGCTCAGAAAGGGTAAGTACCTCGTCCGAAGTCACAAAACTAGAAGCCAGAATTCGGACTCTGGTTCACATGGTTGTATCCATCACACAATACCCCTGTCCTGGGCAGAGAAGACCCTGAGATCTATTTCCAGGTACCAGCAACCACGAGAACAATGGAAACTGACATCCCCGACAGTTACTAGGAACGAGGCAGTGGGCTTTGCCTGCATTTGCCTTTGTCCCAAGGACCTCCCGTGGAAGGCACTAACCTCACACTCCTGGTTTGATGGGGAAACTGAGACTTTAGTGACTTGCCAAAGCCAAAGGCAACGCAGACATGCTGTGTCCTTAGCCACCACCTTTTCTCGCTTCACGGTTGACTCCCCGTGTGACTTTTGGCAAGTCCCTTAACCTCTGGAAGGGGAGGGGCCATTTCTCGTCTGACAAATGAAGTCGTTGGCCTGGAAAATGGTTAGGGTGCCTCCCAGGGCTTCCACACGGACTCCCCCGTGATGAGATCAGGAAGTGGGGCCAGCCTGGCCAGCCTCCCATCTGTACTCCCCGGGTTTATTTATGCTCCGTGCCTCTGGCGACAACTGCTAGACCATATGGGCTGGCCTGGCAGAGGACGGCCTCAGTGACAGCCCTGGGAGCCGAGGTGCTGGTGGCCCCGAAGGAGGGAATTCGGTCCTCTGTGTTGCTGGTCTGTCGGAGGGCCTCGATCCCTGCTTCTGCCCTGAGTGGGGGCCCGCAGGCCATTGCTCTCGCACCGACAGCCCCGCGGGGCAGAATCCTTGCTGGCGGACTCTGTTGCTCTTCCTGCTTCATTATCTCTCAAGTCAGAAAACATGAGGGCTGCAGCTTTGGCTGCAATCTGTTAACCTGCCAGGTCTCGGGCAGCGCAGCCCTGGCTGCATCCAGCAAAGTGCCCTGTTCTCGCCCTTCTTCATTGCTTTCTTAGTGCGTGTACCCAGAGCTCACGAATCGTAGATGCCCTTCTCTTCTTTGTCCCCAGTTTCACCGACAGCACTGCTCTCTTGCACCGAGGTGGAGCATTGGGAAGATTTTGTAAATTCTAATGCATGGTGCTCGCATCCACTGCCTTGTTCCCTTTGGTCGTTGTTGTGGATTTGGGGAGAAAATGCCCCCCTGGCCACCCAGAAACTGAAGGCTCACAGCATTAATCGGCAAGCCCCTGTTGTGGGACTTGACAGATTGTTCGTAGACCATGGGGTGGCTCTCCCAGATCCGCAGCTGGGGGAAGAGGCCGTCCCCACCGTACTGCACAGAGATGGAGCTCACTTTGGTGCCTGCAGCAGGTGCTGAGAGCAAGTGTGACATCTGTAGGGAGTGAGGAAGCCTGGTTGTTTTCCTGCACTAGATGAAAGGGCTACTTCTTCAGGTCCAAATCCCCTGGCCATCCCTGGACAAACTACTGGAAATTTGTTTCGAAGACTTGGGATTGCACCAATACCTCTGTTTTTAGAAGGCTGAAAAGAGCAGGAGAGTCGTTTTTCTTTCGCAACGCAGGGGAGGAGTTCCACCCCGTAATAACAGTATCAAAAAGAAAGACAAGAAAGGAAGAACAGGGAAAAGAAAGAAAACCCTTTGAAGGACATCTGGTCTGCAGAGGTGTGCCCAAACAGGACATTGGATGGGCCCTGTCTTTCTTTCGGGCTGGGGGTGGTTTTTCTTCTCTCCCAGTGTTAGTGGCTCACCTAGAGAGGCGCGGAGCAGGGCACCTGGCGCCCCTTCTGGACTGTGTCAAGTACAAGGGGCAAAGTATGTAAACGGCACCTGTAATTGCAACTGCCCGTTCTTATCCCTAGTGAACCTGATCTTGCGGCAACCTGATCGCTGGGGCCTCCCTCACACAAGCCAGAAACTCGGCCTCCCGCCCTCCGAGTTGCCTCCGTAATGGGCTAGGTTTGATGACGATGATGGGATTAGTGCCGTTTGCTTGGTTTAATTTCGGATTTGTGCTAGCTCACATAAGATCAGCACCGCTGGACGGTTGCAAGGCTTTTTCCAATGATGGTTCTTGGCAATCACTTGAAATGGCTGCCTCTAAGGTTCTGTGTGTGGCTGGGCTCTGGAGGGCAGCAGGGAGGAGGAGAAGGAGGAAGGAGAAGGGGGCTGCGGATCAGGCAGCATCAGCCCAGCAGCCGAGCTGGCATAGGTGGAAGGCTCACACCTGGATTGAAGTGGGCGAATGAGCTGGCTGCCCCCCCACCCCCCAGGAAGATAGCCGGGGCTGGAGCAGGGCCAGGGAGAGGGATAAAAGTTATTGAGAGGCTGAGGTACACATGAGGACTAGCAGGTGAGACAGATCAGGTCTTTGAATCTGGAATGATGATGACCCAGGGAATGTAGGTATCAGCCCATAAATGTGTGAAGGGGTAGGTATGGCCATGTTCACATGCCAGGAATCTGTACTAGGAAGAAGGGACAGTCCCTGAAACCGAAAAGAGGTAAACCGTGAGAGTTAACTCACACAGCTAGCTGCCTTTGGAGGTCCTCAGTGGCGGGAGGTCCCGGGCACACGATGAGATGGTAAGGTCCTCCATGAGTAGAGAAGCCCATGAGCAACATTCTTCCTTCTTCTGGCATTATGGAGGGTCCCCCCGGTCAGGCTCTGTGGTCTGCACTGGGAACAAAGGGCTACGTACAGCACCTACCATCAAGGAGCTAACACACAATCAAAACCCGTGACAGTCATTGCTATGGTGGGGTTTTGTGTAAGACCCAGTGTCAGGAGGATGAGGGTCTGGATGGGGCCAAGAGATCAGAGAGAGCGGCGTGGGGGAGGTTTGCCAGATGCACAAGTGAGGTGGGCTTCGTACATAAAGGCGGTAACTACCCTGGTTCTGTGCATAGTGAGACACTGCGCTAGCCAGAGAGTATGACCGCGCAGCGCGCTATGTGGAGTGCGGGGTTGTGCAGAGGGCAGTGTATAGTGAAGTGTGCAATGTAGTGTAGTGCGGTTCCACGCAGCTCTGTATCGTATAACATAACATTCGGTGGGAGCCAACATATGACCCAGGACTGATCTGTCCCCAGAGCTGGCCCTTTGACCACAGTATTGTGTGCCTTTCCTCTGTATAGCATTAGTCCCCAGGAGGGCAATAGGGATTGGGCAAGAGACAGGCATTAACAATGATTTGGGGACATCTGAGCATTCTCCCGAGCCTCTGAGCTTGGCATCTTAAACAGCAAGTGCGGCCGCCAGCCAGTTACCCTCTCTGCCATTGGGTGAGACAGCCTCTGTCTGGGTAAGAGAGCCACCCCTGCTACCAGGGTGACCCAGGCACGAGCCACCCAGGCAGACCTCACACTGCAAGTGTTAAGAAACCTCCACAGGCAGCTAGGCTTCCGCAAAGCCCTTTCTCACCCATGATCAGCTTTGCTGAAAGCCGCCATCCGGGGCTCTGGTAGCTTAAATTCCATTCTCTTTGGAGAGAGGGTCAACTGTCTGCATTGTCATCCTTACCCCCAAGTAGTAGGTGGTGGGGAGGGGTCTGCCCCCAGGCCTTGTCTTCCTCCAACACTGAAACTTGGACACTAGAACATTCTTGCTACTGGATCGTCCCGGGATTGAGAAACTAGAGAAGACAGGGCTGCTAGAAAATGAAAAATGATGAGCAGAAGCAATTTTGCTCATGGGCTCTGGCCCCAGAAGGACTGTCAGTCGTTGCTGTGGATGCAGGTCCTTGTCTGTTCTGTTCTTAATTTATCCTCGCTCATCTGCCCAAGTGTAGTTAAAGTTAATGGAAAAGAGGAGGGCGGAGAGGCAGACAGACCGGGAGGTGTTCACAGTGGGCTCCTGAACTGCCCGTGCTGGAGGTAATCATGCTCGATTTCCGGCCCAAACTGGTGCTCAGCAAATATTTACAGGAGGAATGAGGGAGGAGGGGAAGGAGGTAGAGAAGTAAGGAGAAAGGAAGAAGAGAAGGGAGGGAAGGAAGAGGGAGAAGGAGAGGTCCCTTCCCCCTCTACTATGACCTTTATTAAGACATGGTTGTTATCATTCATTCCCATATACTTTCCCACAATGGCCAGAGCAGTCATAATAGAATGTAAGTCAGACCATGTCACTCATCAGTTAAAACCCACCAATGACTCCCTGGCTCCTCTTGGAATAAAAGGTGCAGATGATGACCGACAAGGCCCTGCCTGAGCTGGGCCTGCCCCTCACCTCCCAGACGTTCTCCCTCCCTCTTCTCCAGACCCACTGGCCTTGCTGAGCCTACATCCTGCATTCTCTACAGGGATGATGCCACCCTCCCCGCCACCAAGGGCACAAAAATTAGTTCTTGCAAGCAAAAAGATGTTACTGTTTTTATTTATAAAGTGTACATATACATGCAGTACTTAAACAGATATATATATGTATATATATTTTATATAATTTAAAAACCATGATTTTAAAATGGTGGTTTTAAAATTTCACTAGGGGAGCAATTTTTTTAAAGTCTAAAAAGGCTCCTTAGGAAGGTGATAATTAAAAAAAAAAAGTCGAGAAACACTGCCTAAATCATGCCAGGAACAAACCACCCCAGGGCCTTTACACTTGCTGTTTCCATACTTGGAATTCTATTTTTCCAGATTCTTGCCGGGCTCACTCCCTCATCTCTTTCACTTCTCTACACAAATACCATCTTGGTGGGGCCTTCCCCTGCCCCATATCTAAATCACAATATATCATGTTTCCTGTTCCTATTGGCTATTTCTTTTTTCTTAGCCCTAGCCTACCTGGCACACTATATTTTACTTATTTTTCTTGATTATTACCTGCAAGGTAAGCTCTGCTTTGTTCACAGCTCTATCTTCAGTGCCTAGAATAAGCTCGGGTGCAGAGTGGTCACTCAACGCGTGCTCGCTCCATGAACACCAGGATGGAGCAGGCGTGTGATGGGTACTTAGCGTGCCAGTGACCAGAAAGGCCCGTTCTTGCAGTTGTTTCAAATTTCTTCCCAGCCGTGACATGGGGAAATGCTTGTAGGCAGCCCAGGCGACCTGAGGCCAGAGAGAGGAAGACAGTCGGAGATTTTGGATACACAAGCAGCCCTCGACAATTGAGAATTAATCGAGTGTGTCCCGTCACCTAAGGTATGTGATGGATGTGGAGCACCATGTTCTCCATGCCTGGAGGCCCCCTGTTCTGTGGCGTGGCTCAGAGTGGACAGTAAGGCCTGCTGGACGGGGTATGGGAGACACTCCCTGCCCTGGCAGGTCCCCCCACCTGTGTCCCAACCCCGAGAGCCCCAGCAACAGCGCGGACCTGGGGACAGGGACAACAGGGGGGACGTCGCCACTGCCCCTGCTGACAGACCACATTGGCCAACTTTCCCCCGAGAAACGCGTGCCTTTAAGGTTCCCCCCTCACTAGCCAGTACCTGTCATCAGGAACTGCATGTCTTTCTCTAAGTGGAGCCCAGAGCGCGAGCTCTGACTGGAGTGAAAACTTCCCGCTTCTCAACTTTGTCATCACTTTTGTCATGAGCAGGAGGCCCCGAGCAGGGCCCTTGTGAGCTAATCAGCTCATGGGAAACTTGAGGCCGGGCTCTGATGGATTAATGAACATTCAGCAAAATTACAGAAATTTCTTTCTACAGTATGATGGATTATTTATAATCCTTCACAACCTACAAAGTCAAGGTTGGTTATGAAGTGCGTCTTATAAAGAAAGGGAGCCACACTCTCTCCAAAGACATTTGGGGCCTGAAGTTGTCAATGTATGTTGGCCAAGAGCTTCTTAGATAATTATTCAGACCTTCTAAATCTTCATTTTGTTTCCTTTTCTTCTCTTCTACAAGAATTGTTTTTAATCCTTCATGAACCTTGCTCTCCTTTCTCTTCCCTTCTTGTAGTTTCTTCTGGGAGACTCTCGCCTTCTCCTCCTCCCCACCCCATGCCATTCTTCTGCCTCTCTCCTGCCCCTCTGTTATATTTACTATTATTATTATAAAATTTTAAAACTGTAAATGGATGGAAGCTGGTTGTAAGAAATTTGGGGAAAAAGGCAAAAATCCAATCCCTTGGTGACAAAACTATAAATGCGTGTATTCTGAAAAACATTTCAATGTATAGACTTCTCATTCCCTCCCTCCCTTTCTTTTTCTTTTCATTTTTTAAACATGAGATTGACATCCTACCAATGTTACACCCTTTCCTTTTTCCCCACTTAATGTTTTGTGGCAATCTGTAAAGTTCCCACATTATTGGCTATTTTTCCGCAACATGTTTGGGATGGATGTTTTGTGTTGCCTTGCAGGGCTGAGCTATAATTTATTAAACCAATCCTGTATTGTTGAACCTGCAGGTAATCCTCCCCACCCTTTTTATTGCTATAAATAATGCTTCAAGGGACGTCCTCAAACAAAATAAATCTTTGTGCAAACTTTGGCTTTTTCTTAGAAGAAATTTCTAGAGGAGGGGTTACAGGTTGTAAAGTATGAGTGGTTTGCCTCTTTTTCTTAGACCTGTTGAGTTCTCAGGAGTGAGATGCCTCCCACGCCCGCCATGGCTGGGGGAAGCCTATTGAGTAGAGTGAGCTGTCAATGGTCCCTGTACCTTTCCTTCGCATTTGTTACTGACTTTGGCCTTGGAGATCCCCTTCCCTTCTTCTCTGGGGAAGCCAAGCCAGGAGGCAGCTGTGTACCTATAAATCCACATTCCCGTTCACACTGACCTAGGGTTAGCAGTCTTCAAAATCTGCTGGAAAAATCCTAGCAATGCCAAGTCCAGGCTAGAGTTGCCATGGTGACAGACAATGACAACAATCCTTTCTCTACCTTCCACCTTAAATCTTTTTAAGCTCTCCAGAGTCAGTAGACACTAGGGAAATGTCTGCTTTCTTGGTGGAGCAGTTTCATCCCATCCCATCCAGCTGGGGGTCCCGTAAGAGCAAAACTTAATGGCCAACAAGATTTCTCATGGATCCTATAAAAATACCACCACTGTTTTTTTTTTTTCTTTTTTCTTGCCTCGCCCCTGCTTTCAGTATATCCTAAATAATCCTAGATTTCCAAAAGTCAATCCACACATGTGCCTTAGGGTCATGATGAAGAAGGGGCGTTAAAACATGAGAACACAGACCAAATGAAAAAGTCCCTCTTGAGACCATCAGGGTGTATGTTAAATCAGTTTCATATCAAAGAAACTTAACAAGAACAAGGTAACGTGCTTTATAGTCCTTATTTCTTTTTTTTTTAAAGATTTTATTTATTTATTTGAGAGAGAGAGAATGAGAGACAGAGAGCATGAGAGGGAGGAGGGTCAGAGGGAGAAGCAGACTCCCTGCCGAGCAGGGAGCCCAATGCGGGACTCGATCCCGGGACTCCAGGATCATGACCTGAGCCGAAGGCAGTCGCTTAACTAACTGAGCCACCCAGGCGCCCTATAGTCCTTATTTCTAACAAAGCATTGAAATGACCATGAGAAAGAAGCATCAGAGCATTTATATTCATTCTGTGACTTAGCATTTTCTTTTGAATTTTGTGTGGGATTGTATTGTACCACCATCGTGTAAGGGCCCTGGTCCCAAATGTCCCAGTCCCCAAACGACGGGGGAGACCTCCTCCCACCCACCCACCCCGGCCAAGGTGACCCCTGACCTCTCCTCCAGGGTGGGGCCTACACACATCAACTCTTGGGGGTTGTTGGCCTTAGTGTCCTGTACACCTTCTGTAATTTAACACTCAAAAATGCATTATTCACACAGAAAAGACTTTTTACTGCAGTTTGCACACAAGGACCTGAGAAAGTCAACCCTCTTCCTTCAGCTCGCCTTTGTTCTTGGTTGCTAGGCATTCTATTGCTTGGGAGTACAATATTTACTTTTATTTATTTTATTTGCCCTTGTATTTGAAGAGTCCGGGCAGCACCCAAGATGCTGGGGCGGGGGATTTTCTGGGGGATAAAATGTTCATGAAGCAATGTGTCTGTGCCTGCATCTCAGTGCACAGTTCTTCCCACACAAAGTCAAGGCCCTGGATGGGTGCTTGGGTCTTTGCTTGAAGCACCAAGTGAGGGGTTCCCACAGAAGACATGGGGTCAAGGGGATTACAAAAGCTGTGCAGAAGTGTTGGCCAATTCACCACCCCTCCTCAATTATTTCCACTGAGGGTTTTCTTTGCAAAATAAATGTTTTAAAATAAATAGTTATTATTAAAGACTCAAATAATGATACAGAAATAAAATGCAGAAGTCTTGCTTATCACCCTTCCCCCATCCCTTCCCGTGGTAACCATCAGGTACAAGATGGTGTGATTCCTGATTTTGTAAACACCACAGCTCCTCAGAACTAATTCTAAGGACCTACTGGGGGTGTGTGTGTGGGGGGGTGCAGATCCAAGACAGACAAGCCCTGGTTCCTACACTTAAAGAAAGTCATGAGGCTTGGGGTGGAGAAGACCTCTTAGAGGTCTCTAAGGACCCCTTTGAAGGATGGGTTTGATTCAGAGTTACAGGCTATAATCCCAACCATTTGGAGAAGTGAAGGGAAACCTCACCACACTTCTGACATCAAACGTGTAGGGCTCTTCCCCACATGAGCCAATTCTCCAGCTCTACAGACACGAGCTGGCTGTCCTATAGTTCAGTTCTGACGCTACCTGCCCAGAATCAGTACAGACCCCGCACGTTAAGGACTCAGTCCCACGAGACTGCCCCCACTTCGGATGCCAGTCCCAAGCCCCAAGCTGTCACCTGGGCTTTTGATTGGCTATACATCAGGCTTCCCACAACCTCTTCCTCAGGTTCGGTAATTTATTGTAACAACTCAGAACTTAGGGAACACACATTTACCAGTTCATTAGAAAGGATATAATGAAGGAAATAGATGAACAGCCAGGTAAAGCGATATATAGGGCAAGGTCTGGAAGTTTCCAAGCATGGGGGCTTCTGTCCCCGTGGAGTTGGTGTGTGCCATCTTCCCAGCATGTGGATGTGTTCACCAACATGGAAACTCTCTGAAGCCCATAGTTCAGGGATTTTTATGGAGGCATGATCAATTATTAACTCAATCTCCAGCCCCTGTCCTCTCCCTGGAGGCCCACTGGTGAGTGGGGCTGAGAATTTCAAGCATCTAAATATGGCTTAGTCTTTCTGGTGATCAACTCCCATCCTGAAGATACCTAGAGCCCACCAAGAGTCAACACATTAGAGCAAAAGATGCTCCTATCACTCAGGAACTAAGGGATTTAAGACCTCTGTGTCAGGAACTAGGATCAAAGACCAAATATTAGAACAACAGATGCTCCTAACACTCCTATCCCTCAGGAGGTTACAAAGGTTTAAAGAGCTCTATGTTGGGAACTGGGAGCAGAGGCCAAATATGTATTTCTTATTATATCACAAGAAGGAGACAGTTTGTAAGGACAGGAGAAATCAGATGGTACTCCAGGTAACATTTGAGCAATACTCCAAAGAATGGGGAAAATTTAGATCATGGAGAAGGAAGACTGGCCTGGTACAGGGAGGAGGAGGGGAGCAGGGCCTGAGCCTTACATATGTCCATAGGCATGGTGATTGTGTCCTATAGGAATCTTTTGGATGCAAATGATGGAAAATCTAACCCAAATTGGCTTAAGCCAAAAGAATTTATCTATTCGTGTAATTTAAAAGTTCAGGGGATAAATTGAGTTTAGGCATGGCTTGATCCAGGAACTTATAAAATGTCAAACAATGTCTTTATCCCTCAGCTCTATTCTCCTTTCTTCATATGGACTTTATTCTTGGACTACATGTGGTGGATCAAGATGGCGGCCAGCAGCTCCAGGGCCCAAAGTTCTTCCAGGTAAAGGCTGTGGAGAAAAAGAATACATCTCATCCTGTTAGCTTCTAAATAAGTAGCTGATTTATTTTGATAGGACAAACTCAGGATATGAGCCAGTCCCTGAAGCAATCACTGTCGTCAGAGACTGAAATTATGCTAACTGACTAGTCTGAGTCACATGCTCAGAGAGAAGGAGATTAGTTGTTATTCAAGGGAGATTTGAGGTTCTGATCAGAAGAGGGGTATATTGGTGCTCAGATAAAACTGAAGAAAATGGCCTCCATGGAGACTCTAAACACAATGAGATCTTTGCTTGTCTTACTTGCAGGAGCCTGTTCAGGAACAAGTCTACAATAAAGAGATTAAGTTGAGCAAAGAATCATCACTTGACTCCAGGGAGTCCCTTGTGCTCTGAGAGCTCTGGGCGGGGGGCGGGGGGGTGATTTAGGGTGGACACACCTACTTCAGTCAGGGGTTCCCAGAGGCTTCTGAGGAGAAGCTGGTTGCTTCATGCACAAATCCAAGCCTGGGGGCCTAAGGTGACTGAATTGTTCAGGCTTCTGGAGACAATTAGTCATCCAAAGATCAGGATACAGGAAACCCAGGGACGTGTATTCAGAGGTTCTTGCTGGATGTCTGGGTGGGCTGAGTAGTGAATTGGGGGTTCCTGCCATTGGCCGTGGCTGAGACAGCCACACTCGGAGCACAGAGGACACAGAGAAAGAGAGTGACGTGGCCCAGAAGCCCCAGAGGCCCAGTAAAGAGGCAGCCCCTTCAGGTGCCACTCTGGGGCATGCCCTCAGGAATGGCCTGAGGACAGGGTCCTACTTCCATGTAGTCCAGCAGGCTCCCAGCCACCCCCATGGGGACTCCTTTAGTCCAACAGGGACACAGAGGGGGTTCATCCCTGCAGCTTCAAACAAACGCCCTGCAACCCTGTGAACACCTTTTGATCCTTTTTCTGCTCTTCTGTAAGGACCAGGTGATGTCTTCCACTGGAACTGAAAAATATGGGAATAAGAGGATAGTGGAGGCAGACCCATAGAAATGAGGAAAGGACGATGAACTAGAGTTTGGAAGGAAACCAGGAGTAGGCTTGAGATGTAAGCATTTACTTAGAAAGATTATAGAATGAATATGTTGCTTTCAACTGACAACTGAGAGTAAGCAGGGAGAGGCACCTTGAAGCTTAGGTGGGATGCGGGTCAGGCAGAGGAATTGAGGCTTGTGGGGGAATGGGTCAGGCAGAGGAATTAGCCTTATGAGCAATTATACTTTGCACTTTACCTAAACTATTTTGGACAGAAACATTTCAGAGTATTCTATATAGTGCTGTGCCTCCTAAAACATGGGATATAACAGAATGATTTTCTTTTTGTCTTTGAGTTGTCATGATGAGCATCAAATACAACCACGCCTTTTGGAGTGTGCAGGATGTTTGACAAAATCAGAAGTCTACACAACTCTGAGCTGAGTATAATTTTGTTTTTTTAAGGAAATAAATTGAAGAACACTCAAAAGCTAGGAATAAAGGGAACTTCCTAAGCCTGATAAAGGGCATCTATAAAAAAAGCCCACGTCTAACATAATGGTGAAGACTGAATGTTTTCCTCCTAAGATCAGGTATGAGACAAAGATATTTGTTCTTGCCACTTATAGTCAACATTGCACTGGAGGTTTTATCCAGGAAAATTAGCCAAGAACAATAAATAAGAGGCATCCTGATTGCAAAGAGAGACATAAAACTACCTTTATTTGCAGATGATATGATTTTATGTATAGAAAATTCCAAGAAATCCATGTGTTAAAAGCTATTAAAACTAATAAATAAGTTCAGCAAAGTTGCAGAATATAAGATCAATATACAGAATGAATTGTATTTCTACACACTAGCAATGAACAATCCAAAAATGAATTAAGAAAACAGTTCCATTTATAGGGGTGCCTGGGTGGCTCAGTTGGTTAACTGTCTGCTTTCAGCTCAGGTCATGATCTCAGGGCCCTGGGACTGAGCCCCATGTGGGGCTCCTTGCTCAGTGGGAAGCCTCCTTCTCCCTCTCCCTCTACACCTCCCCTCCCTGCTCATGCTCTCTCTCTCAAATCAATAAATAAAATATTTTTAAAAAGAAAACAATTCTGATAATAGTATCAAAAAGAAAAAAAATGCTTAGAAATAAATTTAACCAAAGTAGTAGAAGATTTACACTGACAGCTATAAAACATGGTTAAAAGAATTAAAGAAAATTTAAATGAATAAAAAGATATCTTTGTTCATGGATTGGAAGACAATGTTGTTAAAATGACAGTATTGCCTACAGTGATCTTTGGATTAAATGCAACTTTATCAAAGCTCCAACTGCCTTTCTCCCCCCAAAGTGACAAGCTGATTCCAAAATTTATATGGAAATGCAAGGGACCCAGAGTAGTCAAAACAATCTTGAAAAGGGAGAATAAAGTTGGAGGACTCAAACTTCCCGATTTTAAAACTTACTACAAACTTATAGTAATGAAGACCGTGTGGTACCAGCATAGGGAGAGACAGATCAATGGAACAAAATTGAGAGTTCAAACATAGAAGGGTGCCAAGACCACTCAATGGGGAAAGAACAGTCTTTTCAACAAACAGTGCTGAAAGAACTATATATCAAGTGCAAGCAAATGAAGTTAGACCCCTACCTCACACCACATATAAAAATTAACTTAAAATGGATCACAGGTCAAAATAGAAGAGCTAAAACCATAAAACTCTTAGAAGGAAACATGACTAAATCATCATGACCTTAGGTTAAGCAATGACTTATTAATTATGACACCTAAAGCACAAGCAAAAACAACAGCAAAATAGACAAATTGGACTTCATCAAAATGAAAAACTTTTGTGCTTCTAAGGATACTAAGAGAGCGAAAAATAAAACAAACAAAACCCATACAATGGGAGTAAATGTTTGCAAGTTATAAATCTGATAAGGAATTTACATCCAGAACATATAAGGAACTCATACAACTCAACAACAAACAACCCAATTTAAAAATGAGCAAAAGATTTGAGTAGATATTTCTCCAAAGAAGATACACAAATAAGCACATGAAAGGATGTTCAAGATCATGCCTCATTAGGGAAATGCAAGTCAAAACCACAACGAGATACCACATTACACCCATTAGGATGGCTCTAATCAAAAAGACACCCAAAGAACAAATGATCCAATCAAGAAAAGGGCAGAAGACATGAACAGACATTTTTCCAAAGAAGACATCCAAATGGCCAACAGACACATGAAAAAGGACCTCAACATCACTCGGCATCAGGGAAATCCAAATCAAAACCTCCATGAGATACCACCTCACACCAGTCAGAATGGCTAAAATGGAAACGATGCAGAGGGATGCGGAGAAAGGGGAACCCTCCTACACTGTTGGTGGGAATGCAAGCTGGTGCAGCCACTCTGGAAAACAGTATGGAGGTTCCTCAAAAAGTTGAAAATAGAGCTACCATACAATCCAGCAATTGCACTACTGGGTATTTACCCCAAAGATACAAATGTAGGGATCCAAAAGGATATGTGTACCCCAGTGTTTATAGCAGCAATGTCCACAAAGCCAAACTATGGAAAGAGTCAAGATGTCCATCGACAGATGAATGGATAAAGAAGATGTGGTATATATATATACAATGGAATATTATGCAGCCATCAAAAGGAATGAAATCTTGCCATTTACAATGATGTGGATGGAACTGGAGGGTATTATGTTGAGCGAAATAAGTCAATCAGAGAAAGACATGTATCATATGACCTCACTGATATGAGGAATTCTTAATCTCAGGAAACAAGCTGAGGGTTGCTGGAGTGGTGGGGGTGGGATGGATGGGGTGGCTGGGTGATAGACATTGGGAGGGTATGTGCTATGGTGAGCGCTGTGACTTGTGTAAGACTGTTGAATCACAGACCTGTACCTCTGAAACAAATAATACATTATATGTTAAAAAAAAAGAAGAAGAAGATAGCAGGAAGGGAGAAATGAAGGGGGGAAATCGGAGGGGGAGATGAACCATGAGAGACTATGGACTCTAAGAAACAAATTGAGAGTTCTAGAGGGGAGGGGGGTGGGGGGATGGGTTAGCCTGGTGATGGGCATTAAAGAGGGCACGTTCTGCATGGAGCACTGGGTGCTATATGCAAGCAATGAATCATGGAACACTACATCAAAAACTAATGATGTAATGTATGGTGATTAACATAACATAATAAAAAAAGAGTAATAAAAAAAGATAATAACAAGTATCGATGATGATGTGGAGGAACTGGAACCCTCGTCCACTGCTGGTGAGAAGGTAAGATGGTGTGACAACTTTGTAAAACAGTTTGACAGTTCCTCAAAAAGCTAAACATGAAATTACCATGTGACCCAGCAATTCCATCCCCAGATATGGACCCAAGAGAATTGAAAATAGAAGTCCATATAAAAACTTGTATGTGACTGTTCATATCAGCATTATTGATAATAGCCAAAAAAGTAGAAACAACACAAATGTCCGTCAATTGATGAAGGAATAAATAAAACAAGGCATACTCATAGAATGGAATATTATTTGGCCATAAAAAGGAAACGAGGTCCTGAGACTGATAAATGTGAAGGAACATTGAAAGCATCATGTTAAGTGAAGGAAGACAGATGCAAAGGCCACATATTAGGATTCCATCTAGATGAAATGCCTCTTACAGGGAAATCTATAGGAACAGAAAGTAGATTAGTGGGTGCCTAGGGCTGGGGGTTGAGGAAGGGGGTTAGGGATGGGGAGTGACTGCTAATGGATACAAGCTTTCTTTTTAAGGTGATGAAAATGTTCTGGAATTAGATAGTGAGGACGCACAGAATTTTGTCAATATACTACAAACTACTACAGTCCATGTTAATAAAGTGAATGATATGGTATGTGAATTATATCTCAATCAACCTGTTAAAGAAAAAGGCAGGAAAAAAGTAACCAAGGAAGTAGAAAATTTGGGCCACTGAGAGATCTGGAGGCCAAAGAGCCTTTCTGTTGCCCCTTTATTCTCCGTACGAAGTGACTGTATTTTAAAAACTGATTTATACATCTTCTAGATCATGCCACACTTTTTCAGCCCTCGGTTTCTTGTAGAGGATCTGTCTCTGCATGTGCCATGAATTACTTTTTCACATATCTGCCCAGCACTGGGCTCCCCCGGCCCCTCCCAACATTTTTGGAAGCAGACACGGAACCTGGTTTACGACTGGCTGTCTGAGTCAAAGGGGAGATGTTTTCACGCCTCCCATGAGCTTTCTCAGGGAAGAAGTTGTAGGTGGTGGTATTCGTGTCCTGCTGATGCTGTAACAAATTACCACACACTTTAGTACCACGGCTCAACACAGACCATCTTGCAGCTCTGGAGTCAGAAGTCCAATGTCAGTCTCACTGGGCTCAAGGCCAGGTGTTGGCAGAGTTGGGTCCTTCGGGGGTTCTAGGAGACCATGTCCTCTTTACCTTTTTCAGCCTCTAGCGGTCACCTGTATTCCTTGGCTCTTGGCTCCTGGCTCTGCATCTTCAAAGCCAGCCTCACAGTGTGTCCTGACCCACCTCTGTCCCTCCCACTGTTCCTGTTAGCATATCATCCTTTCCTGCTCTAGAGATGAACCTCTCTCTAAGATTTATGTGTCCCTTACAAGTGTCTTATAAGGACCTCTGTGATTACATTGAGGGTCCACCCAGGTAATCCAGGATAATCTCCCCATCTCAAAATCCTTAACCCAATCACATCAGCGAAGCCCCTTTTGCCATAAAAAGTAACCAGCACAGGTTTCAGGGATTAGGGCCTAGATATCTTTGGGGGCCATTATTCAGGCTACCAGAGTGGTGATGACATCCGATTATAAATCCCTGCTGGAGGCACAGAGAATGGGCAGGCCTCTGTCTCTGGCCTTCAGCTGTGATGTTAATCAAGCAGCTGGCATTGCTTCTGGACAAAAATTTCTCCCGGGAACTTTGTACGCATTATTGTTCTGCTTGTTGCAATCATGTGAAATTTATCTTTGCAAGGCAGGTGCATGCAGACCTTGCTAGATCTGTTTGAAAAGGCTGGTGGTGGACAGCCAAAATCCATTTGCATTTGTTTCCCAAGAGAAAGGCCTGAGTTGTCAGCTGTACAGTGAATATTTCAGGGCTCTCTGCCTAGAAAGGGTATCCTAGAACTCAGGCTTTCTGGATCAGGGACAGGCCTGCTACTTCCCCACGGAATGGCTCCAGGCTTCTGCCCTTTGATTTCTGATGTCTGCTCTGGGCTGATTCTCTCTTGCCTCTTTTGTTTTCTGCTGTCCACACCCCTTGCTGAGACTGCTGCGCTTAGGACTCTGAGGTCTCCGGGCTGTGGGGATGGGGAAGCAGATCAGGTAGCTTTGGGTAAAGCACAGACAGGTAAGCTTGGCCAGGGGGCCAGAGAAAAGCCTATTCCCTCCTGCGTTTTGTAAGTTAACTCTGATACTACTCTTTTAACTCCTGAGCTAGCTCTTTCGGGAACTTCTAAATTTTCTAAAACATTCCAGATATGAGGAGTTGCTACAAATCTGGGTTCTGCATAATTGAAGCTTTAGAGAATCAATCATCCCCCAAATTAACCCAATTCCCCTGAGGCCGACACATATTTTTAGCCTGTTCTGACTCTTGAGGTAACTATTCTATTCTTTCCTCTTCATTATGAAGATAACTGTGAGCAAGTGAGATAGATGCAAGAAAGAACAGGAAGACTTCTGTAGAATTTGATCTCAACTTGCCTTGAGCTCTTTGCTCTGAAAAAACAAAAGCAGACTTTCAGCCATCTTTGACATTGGTTGTGGGATGACACTTTCCAGAAGTCCATGTGACATTTTTATATGCGTCTCGAGTTCCCTCTCCCACTTTTCATGAAGGTCTCTCTATGGCACTAGTACTGTGTGACAGCACCAGCTTCAGCAACCACCACCCAAACTGGCGGGTCCATTGGGCCCTCTGAGATGGTATTGTCAGAACCCACTGTGCAGCCTTGCAACCCTCCTCATAGAAACAATGGTCACAGAGATGACCATGTATCGAGTGCCCAGCGCTGTGCTCAGGACTTACCATTTACTGTTGCTTTAAACTCTAGAAACAACTCCGTGAGGAAGTTAGTAGTGTTTCCTTTTTACAGATCAAGACATGGAAACTCAGAGGAGTTCACTCACCAAGAATCCCTGTGATGAGGTGGCCAAATTGGGATTTGAATACAGCCCGCTTTGGTGTCAATGCTTGTGATTTTAACCACTATCTCAATGCTCAAAGCTGTGACCCTGCTTCTCTCTGCACCTGGTGAGACTTGCCATCCTGAGTCTAGAGTCTGTGGTTGCCTTTGCTGAATTTTTCCTGGGGCACACAGTCAGAGAGGTACCTGCCTTCTCCTGTGATCTCTTTGCCAACCACTCCATAAATCAAGTCCTTGCTAGAGTAAGGCCAGGGCAGCAGATCGCTTCATTCCTTGTGTGTTGGAGACTCATTCAGAGAGGTGCTTCCCTTTGGGAAGCCTCCCAGTACAAGCCTTGAGGTTTCTATACAAACAGCTTCCTTGATCATTCCCTTAAAAAGGTGTTATCTGTAGGCGTGGGAAGGGTAGAAAGGTGTTAAAATGTTCTTCTTAAATTCCCCAAAACATGGAGCGCCTGCCCTAATTTTTTGGCTTTGTTTCTTCTGTTTTAATGAAGCATTTACATCCGGAAAAATCCCAAACCTGAAGTGTTCAGTGTGATGAGTATTGACAGATGCATATAGCAATGTAATCCACACCCCCAATCAAAGTACAGAGTATTTCCATCACCCCAGAAAGTCCCATCTGGTCTCTTTTCCCGTAATCCACTTCTCTCCCCCTTCCCCACCCCCAGTGTTTCTTATGACATCATGTAATCAGATCTGATGTGGTTGATCCCTAAATCTTTACTGGGTTTATCCCCCACCCTCAGGAGTTCATGTGTCTGACCAAAGCCTCCAAAATCCACTTCTTGCTTATCTGGTTTGACTAACATGATGTCATTGATGTACCAGATGAATAGGATGTTCTGTGCAATGGCCAGATAGCCCAGATCCCTTCAGAGCACATTCTGACCAAGGGTGGGAGGGCTAAGATAACATTGGGTCAAGATCATAAATATATATGATGGTTTATCTCAAGGGAATACTGGCTGCTTCTGGTTCTCCTTCCTGATAGGATGGAAGAGAACACATTCTCCTGATCCGTGGCTCCGTTCCCTGTGCGTGAGGCCATGTGATCTGCTCCAGTGAAAATACGACATCTAGCATCACAGCCAGACTGGGGCTACTGCTTGTTGGGTTCATATTAATCCTCCAGGATCCATCTGGGTTTTGCAGGGGCCAAACTGGAGAGTTACATGAAAATAGGATGGGACCACCATCCCCTGAATTCTTTTTTCTGGTTCTCCACAATTTCCCCTGAGATGAAACATTTGTTTGGGTTTACTGTCTTGGCCAGTTGGGATGGGGGGCACGGGGAGGTGAGATTCCAGAGGCTTCCACTTGGCCTTCCTTACTATGATAACCTGAACCCCAGAGGCCAAGGAACCAACATGCGTATGTGGTGGGTATAGGGGGTAGTGGCCAATTGCCAATTCCAATGATATATTCAGAGACTGGGCAAATAACTACAAAGTAGATCTAGAGACCCAGTGAACCCAGTGTGAACTGGGCCTTAGCTGGGACCTTATTTATTATCTGGGCCTTCTATTCACCCTCTAATGGGAAGCACAATAGTGTTTCAGGTCCTCAGATAGCAATGTCAGCAATAACCTATGTCCAGCAATCCTCAGAATATGTGGGCAGAGTCTGGAGAGCCAAGTAGATGGCTGTAGGTCCCTCGGGGGAAGGACTGGAGAACCAGCCTCAGCGCCAGTGCGTCTGTTCCAAGTGTGAGAAAGCGGACAAGGACTGGTACCTACATTGGGACAGCTGCCCTCAGCCTCCTGAGTATCCATCCTTGATTTATTTCAGCTGTACAGATTGTACAAATACCCTTGTTGGCTGCCTGTCTATCTTTCCAGTCAGGATGCAAGCTTAACCATTTCCATGGCTCTCTGTGTGTCACATCCCCCACCTTGGTGCTCATCACGATAATTACACTTTCCTTGCACCCCATGCCAAGTGCTACTTCCTGGCCTCTATCACCGTCATTGCTACCAGGGAGCCCTGTTCTGTGTCAGGGTCTCCCCCAGCAACCTTGACCTTCAGGAGAGAGCTTACAACTGAGCTTCTTCATGCCCTCTCACCAGGGCATTCTTTTGCTTTGACAAACACAGTGTTATTCTAGGCCTTCCTGTGGAACATATCAGCTGGTGGGTTCTCTGGCTTTACATGGTGTAGCCACTCTAGCTTGCCCACTGTTCCAAGCCTTTGGCTCCCTTCCTCCACCATCTGCCTTGAGAGATCAGGAAATCTTGACTTCAGTTAGCCAAACTCATGGGGCACCAGCTCCCTCTCCTGGGTCCCATGCCAGGATGTCAAATGCTGTATCAAAGGAGAGTGTTTCCCTATTGATACACTTCCCCTATCCAATTTCACATTTCATCTCCCTATGCGCTGCACCATCGCCGTCCACTCCCACACACAACCCACGGCTCCCGTGGGGACACGTTGGCTGGGTCCCACAGCTCCTTAGGGCCATATTCCCTTTCCTCCACCAGCAGGACCACACTTTCCCTGGCCCAGTTATGTTGTGACTGGACCATAGTCATTGATCTGGTGGCAGGAGGGGAGCTGGGAGATTTGCAGGGGCCCAGGGGAGGTAGGGGAGAGAGTGGTCATAGAGTGTCTTGCAAAGTGGACCTCATCTTCATCTTCAGGCAAAGGCTGACAACCTGTAAAGAGAAGAGCAGGATAGCCTTTCAGGCCTGGAGAATTCCAGGGGATCTGGGCTTTACAATGTTTTCATATGTCAACCCAGTTTTCCTCTTCCCACTCCTTCCCCACAAGGTCCTGACCTCGGCGGGATCGACCTGCCAGCACTGAGACTTCCCTGCTCCTCTGGGTGCCTCTATTCCCCTAACAGTCTGGGGGCTGCTTCTGAGCCGTCTCTGCCCTCCAGTTGCAAAAGATGAAGGTCTCCTCTTATGCTGCTCCAGTGCTTTTCATATTCTGCTTTATATTGATGTTTAATCACCACTGGCCCATTATTGCCCTTCTCCAATGCACTGAAAATTTCCAGCAGTGACCTCTGATTCTGTAGTGTTTCTAATGACTGTTTTCCTGAAATTCTAAACACCTGAGCATTCCATCAGGGCACTTTCCTCCCAGGTACGGAGTCCTAGCTCACCACCAGTGAAAATTTCTGCAAGCCTACTGCTATGGCAAGCACCTCCCCCCAGGGGACGAGGTCCTCATTGCAGCCTCTGGCAGGTGACCCAGCTTCGGCATCCTCCTGGGCCCAATTCCATAGGTCAGTTTCCCCAGCACACAGACTGCGTGCCATGCTTTCCTGGGAGTGGTCTCCGGACCGACACCTGCAAGAGGTAGGGGAGGCCGAGGGAGAAGCTAAACTGTGGTCCAGTTGCAACAAAGGCCTTAGCCAATCCAACCAGGAGCTCTGGAGCTGGACTCTCTCCGAGGCACGGGGGCTGGACCTCTGGGATGTCGGCTGCCCCCAGGAAAGGGACTTAATCTTGAGTGGGCTGCTTTCCAGGGCCAAGCGCAATTCTCCAAAGAAATTCAGCAAGAAGCTGGTAGCCAGCTCTTGCAGAAATGGGGGAATGAGTGTCTGCATGTGGAAGGCACATCTGGGCAGCACATCTCTTTGCTTTTCAAAGACATGGAGAGAGAGATTAGCCTATTTGTTCTTTTTTTTTTTTTAAATGATTGCACAAAGACTATAATTTGCATCCTTAATATAATATACACTGAATTAATGTTACACCACTTCAAGTGTGAAGTTTTAAGAGTACATTCACATTTATGTGCCCCATCTTTTGTGCCATGATGTCCTATGTTTTACTTCTATATATGTCATAAACCCCACAGCACATTGCTATTATCTTGGTTTTAGCAATCACCCTTTAAATAACTTTTGATTAAAAAATAGTCTCATATTTACTCACTTACTTATACTCTCAGGTGATCTTCATTTCTCTTCACAGACCCAACTTTCTGATCCTGCCAATATTTGAACTAAGAAGGGGTTAAGCTGGGATTCCAGAGGCTGGTGGTTCCTTGTGGGTTAAACTCTGTCTAGGCTTCTGAAACCAGGCACCATGGGGCCTGTTTTCCAGCTCTTCTCCCACTGCCCCCTCCTCAACTGGGGTAGTATGGGAGGGAGTATGATTGGCTGGGTGATTTGTTTGGGGCGCTTCCAGATTCCTTCTTCCTGCCAGCTCCACGGTCCTGTCAGACTCAGCTGAGCTCTCCTTGTCCCTGCAGCCTCCCCACTCGTGGGGGACCCTTCTCCATCTTCTCATCTAGGATCCGCTCCCTCCCTCAGGGAGCAAGCTGCTCACCCATGAAGGGCTCTCTGCTCTCTGGAATTCAGTTCATCGGGCATTCCTTACATCCCACTGCTTTTAAGGAGCCTGATAAAAAATCCTACTTTTATGTTTGCCAAGTTCCTCTGGCTGTTACCGCAAGAACAAAGGTCTTTCTCATTCTCCAACATTCTAACTGGAAGCAGAAATCCTCTGCTTGGTGGCTTCGCTTCTCTCTTCTCCTTTATCAGCAGGTGGTTATGAGGTGCTAAGGAGGAACATATGATATGATGAGGCCAGGGTGATCACAGAGCTCTGGTTGACCCAGGCCAGTGCCCGGGGTGTGCAGTGCATGGCGTGACCACCGCACTTCCCTCCATCTGAGGGGAAACACTGGGCAGTGAGGGCACCCATACGTGCTGCCGCCAGACCCCTGTGAGGTCTCGGGCTTGTCATCGCCTCTTTGGGCTTCCCTTTCTCATTTGCAAAGTGAGGAGTTCCTGTCATACTACCTCAGTGGGGAATTAAGTGGTGGCACTTTAAGATTCTAGCTCCATTTTGCCTGGAAAAAAAAAATAATAATAAATGAAGAGAGCATTTTGTGGTATCCTAGTTCTGGTAACGTGAGAGGCTCCAGTCACGCTACCTCCCTCATTAACTTGTGATGATAATGTACACACAAGGCCCTAATTCTTTATTTTTAAAAAACAAGATGGTGGCTAATTTGATTTGAATGCTCCAGTCTGAGAGTATGCTTCATGATTTTTAATCCAATTAGTGTTGGAGATACTTCTGATTCTAAGGGTATCTGGTTTCTGCTCATGATATAAGTTCTAGGCCCCAGTGACTCATGTTTCGAGAAGGGAGAAGTTGGGGCCTATAGCCGATAAAAAGGGTCTGTTTATATGGTTGCTTTGTGTTTTGTTATTAAACCCAAGCGGCAGGGAGCAGAGCCTTGCTTTTAGCTCGGATTTCTAGAAGCAGCCAAAGGCCCACTGAGAATTTCAACTTGAAATTTTCCATACAAATCAGCATTACTTCTTGATAGGGCCTCAAAACATCCTACTTGAAGGTAAACAAAAGCCTCCACCATGACTGCCACCCTGAAGGATGTTCTGGAAGTCTCAGCCCAGAGGTCAGGGGTCAATAAGCCGGTGGGTCAGCTCCCCACTTGAGCTGAATGACATGGGCGGCCGACCTTCAGGGCTGGCTTCGCCTGGTCCCTGCAGGCTTTCTCTTTGCATTCAACCTCAAAGTCGGTCAGAACCACTCTCCCAATAAGTAGCCTTTTCACTAGGGCAAGAGTGCCCTGAATTAAATCCTCAATTTTGTTCTGTGGGCACAACATCAGGAACACTCAGAAATGTCGGAAGAGAATACATGCGTGTAGTAACACTGGGCTGCAGTTTACACACTTACATTTCCTTTAACCAATAAAACTCTGCATCACTCTCAAGGTAATTTCCTAATGAGAAACTTTCTTCTGTCCGTGGCCGTTGTTGAGAAAAGTCGAGTGAAACCATGGTAGAGGAGACAGAGTTGTGCCCTGTTGCCCTGGGGATAAATCAGCCAATGACCCAATTTTTAGGGGCCAGGACAGTGAGAAGAAAACCAAGGAAAGTGAAAATGATAAGACAGGAAAACACTTGGTAGATCCCATCTGCTTGAGAACATGCGCTTTAAGCTGTTATCCTGCTCACGGGATCGGGGAATAAAGTCTGTGACAAAGCACAAGTCTTGTTGAGCATTGTTGAGAGGGGAATGTCTCTAAAGAGTCTTTGGTGTTATTTCTCACAAGATGGGAGGTAGTGTCTTTGTTACTGCTGTAGTTCTCGGGTGACTAGAAAAGAACGGGAAGGAGAATCTTACATTTTTTTTCAGCAGGCAAACAGTTCCTGGGACGTAACTACCCACAATGCCCTCTAGGACTAATCTGGGTCTGTATGTTCAATTAATTATAAAAACATAGATGAGACCAACCAAAATACTGTACAGAAATTAAAAATAAACACTGTCCCATCAGTAAAGTGTTGTGGAGAGTATGAATAGCATAACTCTGTCAAGAATGTGGAAAACAGGGAGTGGCCTTGAAATAACATTTCTTTTTTTTGAAGACTCCAGGAAAATCAAAAGCATATTGAGCTTTGGATCGGGGCTCATGGCAAAGGGGGCAGTTGACAAGATTATTTCTTCTTGGCACTCTGAGGAGAGGGATTAGTTAATTGAATCTGTGGTTTTTAGATTTAGTTGGTGCTTCTGGCATGGCTGCTGGATGCGCAAGGTTCTTGGGTCCATTTTCCTGCTGGGTCCTATGCCCAATTCTCTAGTATGAGAACGAAGGATTCTGTGGTCCGTCAGCGCCCCAGCCTGTTGAGACAGCCCAATGCGAAATGAGACACACTATTTATTGGAGCAGCAGGCAACCTAGATGTCACTGGGTACCAGGAAAAAAAGGTTCTTTTTTCTGTAGATGCAATCCCATATAAATATCTCATATCTAAAAGTGAGGGTGGGGAAAACGGCAGGGGTGGTTGGGAAAGTTGGAATAAAACTTCATCCTCCAAAGGATTCCCCAATCTTAAGATATGAAAAAAAAATACTAAACTGTTTAAATATGTGAGACAGAGGGTGGTGGAAACTCACTGATTTCCCTTTTACCCCTAATTTTAAATGTAACACTTTTATAAAATGATTAAGCACTTAAAATGGCCTCTCACAAGATCCCCAAATCTAAGGGGTGTCATTGAAGTCATAAGAGTGATATCCGAAAGGGAACGCCTATAAATTTTGTTTCCATTGCTTTACTCTGTGTCCATCAGCATGACTGGTTATTAATCTTTATACTAAGTATAAAAAAGGTGGGCTTTTTTTTTTTTTTTTAATGTAGGCTCCACACCCAGCATGGAGCCCAACCTGGGGCTTGAACTCATGACCCTCAGAATGAGACCTGAGCTGAAATTAAGAGTCAGGCACTTAACTGACTAAGCTATCCAGCTGTCCCAAAAGGTGGGCTATTCTTATCCTTAGCTCATCATCAGAGCATGTATGACCCAAATAACTTCTTAGGTAAGATTACTGTGCCCAGTCTATTTCTCTAAGAAACCCAAAGCAAACAGATCTTGACAGTTCCCTGGAGAACATGGGAGTCCTCAAACTTTATGGTGACAAGCTACTCTGATTCTTCCCCCCACCTTCTACTCACCACATGTCCCAAGTGTAAAGTTAGAAGTCTGTGGTCAGGGTCAGTGCTAATGATTGGCAGAGCATGCAACACCAACACACACATTTCAGTTGAACAACTGTCTCACCTCTAAATGGCTGAAAGACAGCATAAAAGTCAGGTGACCTGGACTAGGTCTTAATTTCCTCATTAATAAAGTAATAGAGCTGGGACAAGATCATCTCAAAAATGTCATCTTCCCCTTCCTCTAGATCTGCTAGTCCACGAGCTGATAAAAATTCTTTTTCTTTTTTCCTTAGAAGGTTAAGGCTCATGTTTTTAAAGTTGCCTAGTGTTTTAGCACATTTGTATTTAGGAATTATATACTTTAATTGCTTTTCACAAGGCTAAATCAAAACTCATGATTCTGGAAAAAAATGTGTGTAATAGTTTAAAAATATGAATAGCCAATGAGCATCCCGGTTGTATCCAAATTCTTGGGTAAGTTTGAGAGATGAGAAAATTATATCCCTATTGCTAGTTTATAATTCTCACCAGCAGCATATTCTTTTTGTAGGTGCGAGTGATTTTCTTGCCTAAGCTGTCCAACTTTCTAAATGTCAAAAAAAAAAAAAAAACCAAGCAACCAAATACAAAAAAAATAATAATAAGTAAACAAGAAAGCAAAACAAAGAAAAAACAGCACCCAAATTCTTGCCTCTTACATCATACTAAGACAAGATCATGCCTTCAGATGTTTCCTTTTAGAATTCAGACATTTCAAGTGTTTTGTATATGATCACTCCAGACACTGGCCACTGGGGAGAAAGAAGAACAGGAAAAGTGGTTTCTCTCCAACCTTCCTCTCCCAAGGCGGGGTTCCAGCAGCAGGCACTTGGTAGAGTTTCAGCAAGAAGCAGGCTTTACTTGATTCTTTCCCCTTTTCTTCCTTCCCCACATTCTCTGCTTTACTCCAAAAAATGCAGAGTGCGGCATGGCATCTTTTTGAGCTGGCCTTATAGAAAATTCAGAGAAAATTCTAAGTAAGACCTTGATCTGATTCCAATGTAGCCATTCATTAGTCATGTGATTTGGGGCAAAGTTTCCCCATCTGTGAACAGAAAGGTAAAAATACCTGAATGGTCTCCAATGTCTCATTCAGTTCCCCCATTGTATGGCTCTGACTCACTGTCTTTAAATGTTTGGTAAGTTTCTTGGAGCTGTATCCTACTTGTTTGCAGAACCAGAACCTTCTAGAAAGGTTAAAAGAAAAGGAGCCTAACTTTATATTATCTAAGACTGTAAGTTTAGGGAAGTTTTTGGTATTTCTCTTCCTCTCAATAATTAAAAATCTTTAGAGAAAATTATCATTTAAAGTTAATTGTTGAACTAGTTTAATTACGAAAGAAACATATCGTCACTAAGTACTTGCTCATTCTAAGATGACTAAGGTTTTAAATATTTAACTTGTATTGTGATTCAGACAAACATAACTCTTTGAACAAGGAAATTGAGGAGATTAGAATCCAGGAACACCATGCTGCCTTTGGGTCATTTTATAGATTGTACAACCTCGTGAGTGCATATTCATTGTTTGGAGCAAGAGATTATAACTAAGGATACACAGCTTTGAGTCATGGTAACCTGTTTCCTCAGATCATGCTCTGCTATTTTTCCCTTCCTTTCCTCATTTAAAGTAAGGACTGGGTGGCTCAGTCAGTTAAGCATCTGATTCTAGATTTCAGCTTGGGTCATGTTCTCAGGGTTGTGAGATTGAGCCCCACATTGGGCTCCTCGCTGAGTGTGGAGCCTGCTTAACATTCTTTCTCTCCCTCTCCCTCTGCCCGTCCCCACCCCGTTCTCTCTCTCTCTAAAAATAAAATTAAAATAAAATAAATAAAACGCTTTAAAATTCTGTATCTCTCTTTGGACAGGCTCCCTCAAATACCAACAAATTTTTCAGTTCTGCATTTAACTAGGGATAGAGCAGTGGTATAATTACTTCAGCTACCTGAGTATGGCAAAAATCTCAGGTCAAGTGCAACTGTGAGTCATCCTGGGCCCGTTATCCATTTATTGCTTCTCAAGTCCAAATTCACCCTTAATTGCCTGCTCTGGGGAAATGTAAGAGCCCTTTAAAACTTTTCCTTTGCCAGCTAGCATAACATCAAGCTCTGTCAATAGAGGATGCTGGGGAGACATTGCAGGAGGAAGAAGGCTTTTTTTTTTTTTTTCCCTTCTGGTTCTGGCTCCTGCGCCCCACGTGACTTTTCAAACAGCAGGTTCCTGTGGCTCCCATGGCTTCTTGGGTGCACCACACCTGCAGGGTATATGGCCAACAGCACCCAGTCGCTGGAGCCCAGGAGCCCGAGTTCCTCCGCTCAGTAGCCAGAGCAATTTTGTAATGGAATCCCTCCAGTGTGAAATACATTTGCTGTCCCCCCAAAAGGCAGATTACTGGCAAGTTCCTCACCCGTGGCACCACAGTGGCTTGCCTGCCATCCGGTGAGCCTTGACAGTGCTCTCTCCACCAAAATGGATCTCAGTCCTGATGGTGGGCTGGGTGGGCGGGGGCTCTTCCTTGGGCTCTCTACTCCAGCCCCGGGGGCAGCAGCTGCTCCTTATACCTGCTGTTCCTATATTCCTTAGAGTTCTGTTGATCCATTAGCAGCCACCCCCCCATGATTCCAATACTGTCTTGTAGTTAATAACTCTTTACATTAAAGTTTTCTGTTTAAATTACTGTGGTTTCTTCTCTTGATTGGACCTTAAGTGATACATATGCCAGGGTAAAATGTACATATATTTATGGAAAGAGAGAGAGAGAAAGAGGAGACAGGGAAGGAAGGAGAGGGGGAGAGAGGTGTGTTAACCCGAAGCAAATAAGGTTACATTCGTTGTTCAGTTATTAATGTTGGGTGGGCAATTTTGGTGTAAGCTCGCTTCCATCTGGCATCACTGCGTATTCGTTCGCTAGGGCTGCCGTAACAGAACGCTACAGACAGGGGGTTTAAATAACAGAAGTTTATGTCTCACAGTTCTGGAGACTGGAAGGACAAGATCAAGGTGTCAGCAGGGTTGGTTTCTCCTGAAACCCCTCCTCTGGGCTTGCAGATGGCGGCCTTCTTGCCATGTCCTCCCATGGCCCTTCCTCTGTGTGAGCGCGTTCCTGGAGTCTCTGTATGTGTCCACATTTCTTCTCCTTATGAGAGCACCTGTGAGATTGGATTGGGGCCCACCCTAACAGCCTCATCTTCATCTAATCACCTCTTCAAAGGCCCTATCTTCGAATACAGTCCCATTCTGAGGCCCTGGGGAGTAAGGCTTTTGAATTTTATGAACTTTGAGGGGGACATAAGTCAGCCCACAACATTACTAGTTCTTATCTTCCAACGTCTGTATTCAATATGGTGCAGAAGTAACTCTGTGGCAGCGAGAAGATCATCAGACTTGGCTTTGGAAGACATGATTTGGGGCCCAGGTTCTGCTACTTACCAGCTGCTAAGTTGTTTAGCCTCTTGAATCTCAGTAATTCATCAGTTAAATGGGCTTAAAGGGCCATAATGGGGCTTCAGTGAGACCACGTGAACAGAAGTGCTCAAGAATGTACAAAAGACTAGAAAAAATGAGGTATTCCTTGGTAAGTGTATGGACTCACACATTTTTAAAAGCTCTCCATTATATTTCATACTTTATACTTATTAAAAGGCAGTTGCCAACCTATTAAACTGGTGTTAAGTGTAAATGATTTGTGTAGCCAGAAAGTCTCTTTGGCTTATTTGTTAGACATGAGAAAAATTTCTCTAACTCCACAACTGTCTCTAACACATGCCAGGTTGTATTAATTAAACCAAAATTTTGAATTAATTATTATATCCTCTGTTTTTTTTTCATGCTCTGCAGAATAAGCAATATGTTTAAAGCTTCATGAACTTATTTGACTTGCCCTTCGTTTTTGAAAAACGTAGAAATTATATGGCCTTTAGAATGACAGCCAGCAAATTTTTTGGCAGTTACAATATTCACTAGTAAAGGGATAGGAAAGAAACTGTGGCCTGGTTCTCATTTCGCCCAATATCACATTTGTCCCCATACCACAGTAACTCTGTGCTTGTGGTCATCTTCATAGTGGGAAACTGAGGCACCCGGCGTCATCATTTTGTTCAAGTCCTGAAGAGAAAGAAAACTCTCGTTTATTGAGAAGCTTTACATACAAAAGGCACATTGTACAAATTTCATTTAATCCTCACAACATTTCCAGAAAGTAAATATTAATGCCATCTTACCGATAGGGGAACTGAGGCTCATAGAGTGTTGGTAGCTTCTCCAGAGTCCTGTGGCTCATAGTAGATCAGAGATAAGAACTGAGACCTTCCTGATCAGTCACGGTGTATCTTATCACCTCGTTTGTTAGTTGAAATTTATTTACAGTGGCCTCAATTTATATTGCTGTTAGCAATGTAATTGTCATGGAGTGAAAAGCAATTAGCAGTTGAATCTAATAGAGCTTCAGTTAGTAAGATTCTCCGGTGATCAGTTAGTTCAGAGTTCTCAAGCTACCTTATGGATAAGAAGAGTTAAGTGCTGGGTCTAAAAAAAAATTTTTTTTTTGGCAAATATTCAACCATGTGCTGTAATAACACCAATTGGCCATTTGCCCCTTGTGCATATATAATCATTATCTACAGTGATATGTATTCTGTTGCCTTTTTGGTTTTCTCTTTGCCATCTGTGTATGCGGTGACTTAATCTGTAGAGCAAGTTATGTTCACATATTTATCTGGTAAAAGAAAGTGCACTATGATAACTATTTGTTTTCCTTTTTAATTTTTACGTCGGATTTAGCAACTGAAAAATAGCATACTTTTGTTTATTTTTAATTTAGACTTTCTCGTGTTTGCATTAGATTTTTAAGAGACTTAAAACTTAGCCCTCTGTAAGCTTCACTTTGAAATCTTGTTGAAATCTGGAAGACAGATCTCCTTTCAAAAGGAAAACAGAAAAAAAGATCAAATCAAACTTTACTGAAATTGAAAAGACAAGTCATGAGGCTCAAAGGAGGAATGAATGAATGAGAGGGCTGCTTTAATAGCGGGGGTTGGGAACGACATCAGTTAAATGGGACCATTCATGGGGAACCCCCTCCTTTGAGGTGTCTCTCTTGGCATTCTTCCTTACGGGGCTCTGTGGTGCAATTATTTCAGTATTAGATTTCACCCCCTACTGGATAGGTTCCTGGAGATCAGGAATTGCTTTGCCCAGCTTTATCTCTTGTCCGACAAGTCTCTGCTGCATTATGGACCGTTCCCTTCTCTAACTGTACTAATACAGTGCCTTCTTGAAGAGCTCACTGTCTCCAGTCTTCTCAGCATCACTCCTAGCCATAAAGCAATGTGATCCCATTCTGATGCCAGGTTGCTCCCTGGATACCATCCAAATGCCTTTGCAGACTTGGAAGGCCTTGGAAACTTGGCCCAAACCAAATACTTGGTCAGCCATGTTTCCCACCACCTCTACTCTCTCCCTGACCCTACCCGCTGAAATGCTATGAAGGAAATAAACAGGATGATTAGATACCTGAAGACCATGTGGTGGGGTGGCCAGGACTCCTTTAGACTGAATGATCAGAGAGAGGCCTCTTTGAGGAAGTGACATTGTGTTAGAATGTACTGGAGTTGACCATGTGGAAAAGTGGGAAAGAAGATATGGAGGCCCAAATACAAAGACCCTGTGGGAAGGCAGAGTTGATCTTTTTTTTTAAAAGATTTATTTATTTGCAGGGGGAGGGGCAGATGGAGAGGGAGAGAATCTCAGGCAGACTCCCCCCACTGAGTGTGGAGCCCATCATGGGGCTCCATCCCAAGACCCTGAGACCATGACCTGAGCTGAAACCAAGAGTTGGACACTTAACCAACTGAGCCACCCAAGCACCCCCAGAGTTGACCTTTTAAAAGGACATAAAGGAGACCAGTATGCCTGGAGCATAGTGAGGACAGGGGAGATGCAGGGAACAGAGCTGCAGGTTAGGCAGGAGGTAGGTTTTGGAGGAGCTTTTCTGCCTAGTGAAAAGGGCAAAGGTAAGCCCTTGAAAATATCTATAGGATCTATGATTTCGGAAAGATCCTCCTGCCTACCAGGTAGAGTGAGATGGAGTGGGCTCCAGTTCCAAACTGTTTTGCAAATTCGCCTCTCCGAACACAATGTGCAGATGGGGGATTATTTATGTCTCAATAATTTGTTAGAAGGACCACAATATCTTTGTTTGGGTCCACATTTTAGAGTCTCCATGGAATAGGCTAGTATCGCTCTTGGTGGTCCATATTTTGAGTTCTGCTGGTGCATCATTTGAGACTCTTAATCACCCATGTATTTTAACACTTGACGATATTTGACATTGTATTATTCACATTAGCTTATAATCCACTGTGACCATCAGGTGATATTTTTGCCGCAGAGTCACACATTTTTCTATATTTCCCCATTTAATTTACATGGTTGTTTTTTCCTTTCTCATTTTTGGCCTCAAGGACTCATTCTCTTTGATTCTGATGATATTTCCCAGGATATTTATAAATGTGTGTATTGACTGCAAACAGCTCAGGGATCACTTCAGAGAAGTCTTTTTCCATGTCATGAAAAACAGTGCTGATTACATCGCTCCAGGAGTGGGGTTGACTTTGGGGTTTCCCCAGTAGTTTGATAGGTTTCCTCCCAGTTTGGGCAGAAACTATAGTTAGACAGTCATCAACTTTAGTCTGTTTCTTTAAAGTGGGACTATACTTGGGTTTGGGGACAGACCCCAGATTTGCAAGGACTTTGGAAATTCTGAGGCATGTGCCCCACAGTCATAAAATTATATCTTAGAAACAAGTAGCCCATTTTTGAGGAGAACACAACCACATTTGTTGCATTTGGATCCAGCAGGGAAAATGAAAATCTTGTGTTTGTCAGCAGTGAGGCCACGATGCCCATGCCCCAAGTTTAAATACCCAGGAATCATCCAGTGGTTTGCTTTTATTGTTCGTAAAGTCAGTAGAGACAAACCACCTGAGTAGTTCCAGATGTTGAATCAACAAGGCTGTACTTCACAGACCTACATGTAGAAAGTGAATTTATAGACCCAAGAAAAAGCTGGGAGGATTGTGCTGTTTTAGGATAGAAAGGTACCTTCATTCGTAAAACAGATTAAATCACAGGACATCCAGCCTTGCAGATAGCAGGTCTAGGTGAGTTTTACCTTTGTTAGGCCACTTGAGGCTTCATGTGGCAATCCGCTCCCCTCTGCTCTCTTTGTAAAGTAGAAATCCCAGCAATGGGCTGGTCAACTCCAGAGGACTGGACTGTTTTAAGATAGCAAGTTTCTATTAAATTTTAACTGAATAATTTGAGAGCACCATGGCAAAGAAAAATTTCTCCACATTGACTCAAATACTAGAGAACATAAAGACTTAAATGTGGCTTATGGTTATTAAAGTTGGCTCCATCCCATTGGTATTTTGGCAGTGAAGCCTACCGTTGTCCTAGGCACCTTGCTTTGGCCACACAAGGTAACATTATATGGTGGTGAGGAACATGACTTGCATGGGCCTGGGGCCAGGAGGTTGGAATTTGTTGCCATAAATCTTGAAACTGTTGAAGGTGTCTTATGTTCAAGTTTATCTGGCACAGCCCAAAGAGTGAAAGTTCTGATAGCCAGAATGCCTACATGGCCATAATACATAACCTTACTGAGTGGTGAAGAATTTTTATGGCTACTGGCAAGTCTCCAAACAAAGATTCAGCTATCTTGCCGTAAGATATTTCAGTGGAGTGACCCAAGTTATCCAAGTAAGATTCTGCCTCATAAATCTCAGGTTGGAATAATAACATTACTCTGTGTCCTAAATATTACATTACAATGGCCAGAAGATGGAGGCATCTATTTTATTTATGTACAGCGCCACTCCATTGTCAATCCATGAGTCATCATGGTGATCATCCAGTCCCTTGCATTTTGTGCAGTAGCTAAAATCTAACATTTATTGAGATTATGTGTCAAGTGTGGTGGTAAGTGGTCTTCAAACATTATCTTGTTTAAGCCTCCCCGGTATTATGAAGGAGGTGCTCTTGACAGATGAGAACCTAAAACACAGAGCAGCTGAGAAGTTAAGCAAATTGCCCAGAGTCACAAGTGGTGAAGCCCCATTTAGACCAGCCCCAGGGTCTCCTCTAGCACACCTTATCACCGTATTCCACCCTTAACGCCTCTTTTGACAATGATAGAAAGCTTTCTTTAAAAATTCTTGACGCTTTTAAGATATTAAAAACACGTAAAAATGTATCAAGAATACTGACGGGGGGTGTCTGGGTGGCTCAGTCGGTTTAGCGTCCTGATTCTCAATTTCGGCTCAGGTCATGATCTCAGGGTCCTGGGATCGAGCCCTGCGTCGGGCTCTGGGCTCAGCAGGGAGTCTTCTTGAGATTCTCTCTCTCCCTCTCCCTCTGCCCCCCCACCCCCAGCCTCTGCTTTCTCACTCTAAAATAAAAAAATAAAATAAATCTTTTAAGAAAAAGAAGAAGAATGACAGAAATACTCATGCAGCCTCCCTCCAAGCTTAAGAAGTAAATATTGCCAGGACTGTTAGATGCCGCTGCCCGCCCTGCCCCCACCACTCCCCAGGGGTACCCCCTACCCCGGACTGGACACTCCTCATTCCCATGCACTTGATTTATACTTTCACTCCATCCGTGTGTGTCCTGAAGCAATGTATATGGTATAGTTTGGCAAATCGGCATGAATGGTGTATCGGGCCTTCTGTGTTCTTTTGCAATTTCTTTCACTCGCTACTGCATTTGTGCGTGGCTGTAGCTTTATTCACTCTCACCATATGAGCACACACAATTTACTTTTCCTCCTATAAGGGACAGCTTCACATCGAGCATGTTGGTGACCTCGACAACCACCTTCTATGTTTAGCAGGACTGGTACTGATATTTTCATTTTACTGATAAGGAATCTGAAGATCAGTTCAATGTTTTCCCCAAGGCCACAGTCTTAGTCTGGGCTGCTATAACAATACCACACACTGAGTGGCTAATAAACAGCTGACAGTGTTTTCTCGCAGTTCTGGAAGCTGCGAGTCTGAGATCGGGGTGTCAGCATGATTGGTGTCCAGTGAGACTCCTCTTCTGGTGTGTGGAGAGCTGCCTTCTCCCTGTTGTCCTCACGTGGCAGAGACAGAAAGAGAGCTCCCTGGGGTCTCTTCTCTCAGGGCACTAAACCCATTCGTGAGGACTCCACCCTCATGACCTCGTCACCTCCAGAAGGCCCCGCTTCCTAATGCCATCACATCGAGGGGGGATGGTGGGTAGGTGAACATGAATCTGGAGGAGGAGGACACACATGTCATTCATGGGACTGCACAGCCGGAAAGTGGCAGAGCCAACACTCGAACTCAGTTCTTCTGACTCATGGTCTGGGGCTTTCTCTCCCACTGGACGTTGGCCTTCTCAGATAGCGTTCTAAAAGCTTAAGCCAGAGCCCTGTCTGCTAGGGCCTTTTCTGGCCATCTTTTGGTCCTTTATGTTTTCATTTTGTGACTAGAACAACTGAACAGCCTCTTCTCTGAAGGCCTAGAAGGAAGCTGAGTGAAGGAAGCTGAGAGTGAAGGCAGGCTTGAGTGCTCTGCTCCTCACTTCCTGCATCTGAAGCTTATGGTAGCGGGAAAGCGATAGAGGTGAAGACCGTGCCTTCCCTCAAATAGGTCTGGGGCAGAGTTCACCTCTTTTCTTTTTATTTGTAAAAGACTCTTCAAAATGTGTGTGTGTGTGTGGTGTGTGTGTGGTGTGTGTGTCTGCGTGTGGTGTATGTACATGTGGTGTGTATACATGTGGTATGTGTGTGTGGTCTGTGTGGTGTGTGTATGTGTGTGTGTGTGTGGTGCGTGGGGTGTCTTGGCAGGAAAGCCCTGGCAAGTGCTTCCCGGCGGCTACAGCGCTCACACCTTGCCAGGGGCGCGGGACTGAGAAAGTAGTCACATTTTGCCATGAGGTTTAATCCTTGAATCTGGGGAGACTTGCAAGCTGACAAATTGAAAAACAGCAGGAAGGGACTGAAAGCCAGCAGGGACCATTCGGGCCTTAGTTTTGAAGAGGGTGGAGGTTGGTTAATAAAACTAAAAGCCAGTTATCTTTACCCATAACCTCCTTTCCTGGATCCTTGGCGATGAGCATCATTTAGAAGCAGAAAGATCATTGATGTTTTGCCTTCCATAGAAAGCATTTCTAGAGGAATAAAGTTGATTATTTGGGGGAGAGAGGGATATATTTTTAAATGTTTTATTATTTGAAACTTGAGTAAACTGGTAAAATCCAAGATGGTTCATCAATAAATAGTATTGTACCAATGTCAGTTTTCTGCTTTTGATATTGTGCTATCGTGATGCAAGATGTCATTGGGGGAAGCTGGGTGAAGGGCACTCTCCAATATTTTAGAAACATCTATGTGAGTTTAAATTTATTTCAAAATCAAAAGTTAAAAAAATAAAACAAAACAAACTGGAGCAGTTATTTTTGCTCTTGGGCTTTTGAGCCAGGCAAGCCTCCTCAGTGGGCATTTTATGGCAATGTGCTTACAATAAGCAAGGAATGGGAATTTTGCAACAATATCTAGCAGCCAGTTAATTTGCTGGAAGTTCAAGTTAGTGCTTACAAAAGCATCTTAAGAAGTTTATGATCGGGCCTCCTGGGTGGCTCAGTCGTTAAGCGTCTGCCTTCAGCTCAGGTCATGATCCCAGAGTCCTAGGATCGAGCCCCACATCGGGCTCTCTGCTTGGCAGGAAGCCTGCTTCTCCCTCTCCCACTCATCCTGCTTGTGTTCCCTCTCTCACTGTGTCTCTCTCTCTGTCAAATAAATAAATAAAATCTTTAAAAAAAAAAAAAAAAGAAGTTTATGATCACCCAACCCTGTTAGTACATACTAGTGATGCAGTTCACCTCCCGGGGGTTCAACGCTCCCAAGTTCTTAGCTGTGGCACTGCTGGCCTTCTGGAATGGACAGTCCTTTCCTCGAGGGGGCTGTCCTGTGCATGGCAGGACGTTTAGCGACATCATGATTTCTACCCTAGATGCCAGCAGCACCCTGAACCACACCCCCCCCAAGCTGTGACAGCTAAAAATACCTCTAGATCCTGTTAATTGTCCCCAGAGGAAGCAAAATTGCCCCTGCTTGAGACTCTGCTATGCTTAGAAAGCAAATCTTTTGTTTCTACTTTTTTTTTTTTTTAAGATTTATTCATTTATTTGAGAGAGAGAGAGAGCGTGCACACACACAGCGGGGAGGGGCAGAGGGAGAGGGAGAGAGAGCCCAAAGGAGACTCCACGCCGAGCATGGAGCCCGACACAGGGCCTGACCCCACAACTCCGAAATCACGCCCCGGGCCGAAACCAAGTGTCCAACGCTCAGCCGACTGCGCCACCCAGGCGCCCCTGTTTCTACTTAAAAAAAATATATGAAATTTTCTGATTTGATAGATTACAGTGACACCCCCACTCGCTCCCATTCATCCTTCCCACTCGTCCTTCCATTGGCCTATAAAGCACAAATTCCTTGAGTAAGGACCTGGATTTTTAAAAAATGTACCATTTCACCCATTCTTTAGCGTCTTGGACATATGCAGCAGTATCAAAATAGAAATGTTTTTGACTCTTAAAAGACTGTCTGAAACAGATACTTGAGAAGGAGAAATGAACATGCGGCCCCCGAAGAGCAGAGTGTACTCAGTGCTGAGTATCATCCGGAGTAATAATTTCACAGGCGGAGGTAATGCACGACATGAAAACATTCACAGGCTTTAGTTTATTTTAGCCTCTGGGAAGAGCACAGCACATTTCTAAATATTATGGGTTTTGTAAAGGTGCGTGATGGACGAGCAGACCGCCAGGGCCCTGGAAAAGTGGTAAAAGCCAGCGCCGAGCTTACTCACGGCTTTCTTTGGAGTGTCTGCTTACGGGGTGACGGCAGCATGGTATCCCGCGGACGGCTACAGGTCACGTTCTGTGTGCATCTGCACAGTGTTTAGAAACTCCCCAAGTCTTGCTAGAGAAGCATGGCCCAGTCGAGGCCGAGCGTGGCTGCCCCTTCCCAGCGTATGGTGTCCTCCCGCGCAGGCACCGAACAAAGAAATCCATCTTTAAATGAACTCCAAACCACAGCAGCTCCGTCTTTTGCCACATGAGTGATGTGAGTGACGGAGGCTGGCTCCGGTGTCAAGCCGTGTCTGTGGCCTTAATGTATTTATTTAACCCGGGACTGCCGCGGAGACGGCAACCCCACCTCAGTACCCGAAGGCCCTCGACAAAGAGAACATTCAGACCAGATCCAGGGCAACAAACACATCGGGAACCCTGGGAAGGGAGAGCCGTTGCAAGTACAGCACAATGCTGGGCTTTATTCCCCATGTGGAGGCAGGCTGGAGCCAGCCAAACTGTAAACGGTTGCTCTCTGAGCCGCCTCAGCAGGAGGGCAGACCTGCAGGGAGAGGGGGCTCCAGCTGGGCCGCGCAGAGCCCCCCCGATGGTGGCAGGTCCAGGCCATCGGCAGCCTTGTGTTTCCTTTTAGGGGCCCCGTATTGACTGGGTGCCGCTCAGGGGCTGGTGCAGAGAAAGAATCTAAAAGCCGGTCGTGCACACTCCGGTCCACAAACTCACGCGGCAGTCCGGCCCAGCCTAGCGCGTCCTGGGCCCAGGCAAACCTCACGCACATCTGGAAAGGGGAGACTGATGCCCATTGAACCCTGACTTCTTCATGTACCAAGTCCTCTAATTACAGTGACTGCAGACGATGCACTCACCGGGCCTGTCACAGATGAGGCTAATCCGAGCTAAAGTATTCAGTTTGTTTTTACTTGGTAGATTTGACAATTGGGAGGCGGGGCAATGGCTTTGGATGGAGCTAGAGGCTCTCCCACCGAGGGCCCATCCAACTGAGACACCACCCACAGAAGTCACTCTGTGTGAGGCCAAATGACAGAAACGCAAAACGAACAAACTTCAACCAAAATTAACTATCACACATCTACGTGCCGGGCACCATTCTAGACGTTTCCTGTATTAATGTACTCAATCTTCACAACGACTCAGGGAGGAGAGACTGTCATGATCCCCGTTGGAGAGATATAGAAACTGAGGCACGAAGAAATGAAGCCACTTGCCTCGGAGTCACAGAGTTCTTCAGTGATCAAGCTGGTCTTGAAACCCAGGCGACTGGCTCCTGGTTCCGTGGTCTGGAGCACTATCTGCTGCTGCAAATGGGCAGACGGATCGGCTTGGGGGAGTCGGTGAGGATCCTGGAGTCGGAGCTCTTTCTTTCTGCACGTGGCTTACCGCTCTTGTCCCTGCTTCTCTCTGAATGCTGGTCTCTTTCCTTCCTCTGTAAGCAGTGGGAGCGAGGCTCCAAGCCTCAGCCGCGCACCCCAGGGGAGACGGGAGCTTCTTCCTCCCAGGATGTATGTATCAATACCTTGCTGGGCTCGGTGGGGACCCCGTCGGTCTGCCCATCATCTGGCCAAGCCTAGGTCGCCGTCTCTGTGGCAGGCAGATCATAGCACTATAATGGCCCCGATTCCACTCCCTTCCCTGTCTCGGGGCCCTTTTCCACGTGACTTTGCAACTCTCTCCACAAGGAATCTTCTTCTCCATCGCTCAGTTCGGAGTTCGGCCGCGTGACCGCTTTGGCCAATGGGATGACACCTGCGGACGTTTGAGAAAGCAGTTGTCACTTTGGCCTCCACTCCTGGGGCTCTGCTCTGCCACGGGAACATGCTGGGCTGGCATGCTGAGGGCCGAGAGACCTGTGGAGTGGAGCCCAGATGCCCTCGTGGCCCCCAGGCTTGTGAGAGAATCAGCCAAGACTGGAAGTCCTGCTTGGCTGAGCCCCGTCTAAATCATCGACCTGCAGACCATGAGCTAAAGCAAGGCTCTTATGCTTCTGCGTTTCTGCCTCGGTTTGGTGCGTGGGAGTGTTCACAGCGGAAGCGATGAGGCATGCTTACTAATGCCCAGGACCATGGGGAGTCAGAGAAAAGGGAGCGCTCTTACCTGACAAAGGGCCTGAGGAAAGCTTTCCGGGCTAACAGGATAGTAGCTCTGTAATCCCCCAAATTTACTTTTTCTTTTGTTTTAGGGATCTTGTTGCGGACATTATCTGTTACGTTACCTGGAGTCTCTGTGATAAACCATGTGAATTTCTCCCTTACATTTAAAATCCAAAGCCTTTGATTTTCTTAAGTACTATTTTTCCTCATGCATAATGTAACATTTGTTAACTGAATACATTTTCCTTTTTGCCTTGACCTCCAGGAGGCTCAGAGACAAAACTGTGGACCGATGTTAGTAAATATTTGGACCTAAAGATAGGCATTTTGTTACACAAAACCTCTCTCCTTTTTCATCTTACCATTTACCTCTTTTCCTTTCTCTTGATTTAAAAAAAAAAAAAACAAACAACTCTCCCTCTCTCTCACTGTGTGTTTTTTATTAAACTGCCTCAAATTCATTTGGGGGTGAGCAGTGATACAAACATGGAATTGATAAAAGTTGACCAGCAGTTGAGGATGAAAACAACATTTGTGGTTGTAGTACCTTGGGCATCATGAGAATTATGGCTTAACATTAAACTGGGTTTTGAAGGGTTGCTGGAGGGAACGGGGCTGGGGGGATGGGGTAACTGGGTGATGGGCTTTAAGGAGGGCACGTGATAGAATGAGCACTGGGTGTTATATACAACTGATGAATCACTAAATTCTACCCCTGAAACTAATAATACACTATATGTTAATTAAATTGAATTTAAACAAAAAAAATTAAACTGGGCTTTTAAAAAATAAATAAGATCTCATAATAAGAGAATTACAATAAGATTAGCACAGATCAAAATTTTGATGACCCATCTTGACAGTGGGGGTGCAAATTAGCACAACTTGTAAGGAGAGCAGCAGTTCAACGATGTTTTCCTCAAAATGCCTATGTCCTCTGGCCCAGCCCTTTTAGGAATTTATTTCAATTAATTGTATTTATTAAAAATAATGCATTTCACCTTGAAATTTAAAAACTGAAATAAATGTATTTAAGCGTCACATTTAAGAATTTATCTTTCTAGATGTGTAAAATGGTATATGTATAAGGATATTCACTGTGGCTTTGTTAGTAATAAAAGAAATGTTTGGAAACAGCCTAAATGTGCCTTAAGGAGGGACTGTTTAAAATATGGTACAATCCATTTAACAACAATAACCAACCATTTAAAAATGAGAATATTATCTATGTGATCATGTGAGAAGGTCTTTTGGGTTTAACATTAGATAAACAAAGCAAAGTGTAGAACGTTGTATATAATACACTACCCTGGGCGGGGGGGGGGGAGGCATGGGGGCAGGTGGGTGTAGATATACACCTAAGCCCACATGTATATGCTTGTGAATTCACAGACTATCTCGGGATGGACACTCAAGAAAACTGGGGACAGCTGCTCATTCTAGGGATGACAGCTAGGGCCAACTTTTAATCTTATACCTTTTGTGATTTTAAAATTTTGTGCCATATTTTATGTAACCTAGTTAAAAAAATAATGAGGAAAAAAATGAGCTCTCACTGGCTCGTGGCATAAAGAATGACCACAATTGCTTCTTAATGTGAGGGAAGAAAATGAATCTAACCCCTCCAGCAGTTCTCTGTAGTAAAGCAATGGCGCCATTTATTAAATGAGAGTTCAAAGATCGGAAAGAATGAATTAATACTCATGCCCCCAGAAGCATGGCTGTAGCCCCTGGAACAGAGATTTTTACACAGCACCGTTGTTATACTAGACACAATATCAGTTCAACCAAATTTGCTGAGGGCCCCTCATCAACCAGGTCTTTTGTCAGGAGCTGGAAACAAAAATACTCACAAGACTCTGTCTTTGTTCTTAAGATAGTCACATAGATGACTAATATACTGTGAGGAATTCTAGGATGCTGGAAGGCAGGACCTTTTGGAGTTGTCTTTGTATCTGTAGCATCTAGCATATAGTAGATACTTTAAGAATGTCTGTGGAATGGGGCGCCTGGGTGGCTCAGTTATTAAGCGTCTGCCTTAGGCTCAGGTCATGATTGCAGGTCCGGGGGATCGAGCCCCGCATCGGGCTCCCTGCTCCGCGGGAAGCCTGCTTCTCCCTCTCCCACTCCCCCTGCTTGTGTTCCCTCTCTCGCTGTGTCTCTCTCTGTCAAATAAATAAAATTAAAAAAAGAAAAATGTCTGTGGAATGAATGAACGAACGAACGAACGAATGAATGAAGTGCTGCATTGGGTATGGACAAAGTAGACAACTCTAGGGAGGGAGGCAACTTAAGAACTGATAAACTGGGTCATGAAGAATTACCCAAACCCACAGCCTCATTACCCGGCACTAAGACTATCACAAAAGGTATCCACGCAAAGGGTTATTTATTTTTTTTAAAGATTTATTTATTTATTTGAGAGCGAGGGAGAGAGAGAGTGTGTGAGTGGAGTGATGGGCAGAGGGAGAGGGAGAGAGAGAATGCACAAGCAGACTCCCCACTGAGTGCAGAGCTCAACGTGGGGCTCGATCCCACCACCTCTGAGATCATGATCTGAGCTGAAACCAAGAATTGGCCACTTAACCAACTGAGCCACCCAGGTTCCCCAAAGAGTTATTCATTATTGACATGAACTAAATTTAGTGGGTCGGCAGGTAGACAACTCCTGGTTTTCTGGAAGAACATGTACTTTGGGGCCAGAAAGACTTGTGTTAGAAACCAAAATTCACCATTTATTGCCTAAATGACCATGGGCAACTCAACATTTCTGAGCCTTAGTCTGCTCGTTTATAAATTGGAAATAATCTTAACTAACTTACAGGTTAATTGTGAAAGTTCAGGGTCATTAATTCATTTACTCATTCACTGAAGAAACACGGAGTGATGAGTAGGTGCCTGGCACTGTGTTTGCATGTACAAAGTTGAGCGCAGCAGTTAAACCCAGTAGGTATAAATGCAGGGGACCTCTTGGGCTCTCCATATTGTTTAGTAGCCGGTCACTCCTTCCACACTGTGATCAGGAGGAATCAGGAAAGGGTAACTGGGTACTTCTGTTAGTGTGAAATGAATGGAAGGGAGCTTCACAAAGAAAGTGAAGGTCAGGTGCGCCTAGGTGGCTCAGTTGGTTAAGCGTTTGCCTTCGGCTTGGGTCATGATCCTGGGGTCCTGGGATCGAGCCCTGCATTGGGAGCTCCCTGCTGAGGGAGTCTGCTTCTCCCTCTCCCTCTGCCTGCTGCTCCCCCTGCTTGTGCTCTCTCTCTCTCTGTCAAATAAATAAATAAAATCTTTTTTAAAAAAAGGAAAACGAAGGTGAGTAGAAGGATAAGTCCGTTTGTGGCTCAATAAGTTCAGAGTTATTCAAAGAGAGAGGATTCAGACTCTCCTTCATAGAGACAACAGGGCCTTTGGGCAGGAATCTCCTGTTCCCGGTGTAGTATGTGTGACTTTTTTTTCAGACATAGTGGGGATAACCAAAGGCACAATCAAGAGAAGTGGAGCCAGGAGTAGATGATCATCCTCAGTAGCCTGCACCCAGCTTTTAGACCCTAAGCTCCCCACTCCTTTCACTTGGCTGAGGAGAGTAGGGCTTTTACTCACCACTGAGCCAAGGAGGCTGTGAGGATCAACAGGTCAAGCAACTTGCCGACCTTTTGTAGGGGTTGGAGAGTAGGGTAGAGAGAGGCTAGAATAACAAAGCAAATGGGGACACTGTTGGAGAAGAGTTTAAGGACAGATGTTCTGGAGGAGAGAGAGGACAGGTGTCTAAAGGGCATTCCCTACCAGCCATGGGAGGGCCTCTAAGAGGACATCCTGAAGCCCTGGTTGGTGAGAACTTTCTCTGTGAATGGCGGCAAGACAGGTAGATCAGGGGGTTCAAAGTCTGATTTATTCTAAGCCCCTACAGCCCACCAGTAGTATAGGTTTGGATGAATTACTAGAGACATTGAATAATGACCTGTTTGAAACTTCTGTGTGTGCGTGTGCACATGTATGCACATGCTTTGGGAAATGTGAAATAGCTGGTAATAATCAACCTTGAGGGGAAGAATGTCCGTGCCCATAAGGATAGCTCCAGATGGACCACATGGCTGCAAGGTGACCCATGCACAGATGCCCATCGATGCTGAGATGCTCCCATGCGCCACAGATGAGGGACATATCAGCATTGGGGCCTGGTCTCCGCCTCCTTTCCCAATCTTATCTCCTCTCTCTGGCCCCTTACATGCAGTGCTGTGGTCCCAGCATGCATTTCCCTTCTCACTCCTGCACCTTCGTACAGGATGCTCCTTCTGTCTTAGACATTTTTGCTAATTCTGTGTCCTTCAAAGTTCAGATCGGGGTGACCTCCTCCAGGAAGCCAAGTTTGGTCATCACTTCTTTCACTGTCCATGCCCACCACTCCCTGCTGGTTCCCTGCTGTCCTAAGCAGTATACACTTTACCCTAGAGTCCTCAAGTTCCTTCCTTCTCTGACTCCTCTGCTGGAGTGTGGACTTGAATATAGGTAATGGGTCTTATTATTTTCTTTGAGAGAGAGACAGAGAGACAGAGAGAGAGCAAGAGGGTGGGGGAGGGGCAGAGGGAGAAAGAGAGAGAGAATCTTAAGCAGGCTCCACGATCAGCATGGAGCCCAATGCGGGGCTCAATCTCACAACGCTGAGATCATGACCTGAGCCGAAATCAAGAGTTGGATGCTTAACCATCTGAGCCACCCAGGCACTTCTAGATAATGGGTCTTATATCTTCACATCCCCAGAACCTATGGCTGTATTTGGTATGTTAGTTTGAGTGAACCAGTTACTGAATGAATTTGGAAAATTTGATCACTGTGGGAAAATTATCATTTCCAATCAAGTCTTTTTTTAAGGAGTTTAAAGTGTTCCATTGAGGTGATAGACCAGAGTCCACACTTCACCTCTTGCAGGATGGAAATGAGTGAGCAAAATGACCTGTCCTCAGCTGCTGAAGGCACAGGGGTGTGAGAAAGTGCCCGGTGTATAAAGGGACAGAGCCAAAAAGAGTCGACAAAGTAACTGGTGGATTTATGAGTGTTTCCCCGGAGGCAACATTTTCAAATGCCAATTCCAAATCATGAGAACAGCCTCTTTGGAATGGTTCTTGAAAAGCATCTTTTCAGTGAGAGAGAAGTTAACAAAGCTAGAAACACAGGACTTTGCTGACAGGAAGTAGTTTCTTTTCTTTTCTTTTTCTCTGTAGTTGAAGAATGGAAAACCCAACTCCATGCCTCTTGAAGACTTACAGACAGATGTGGTTCTCACGGCACATCCACAGTTGCTGTCTCAGAGCCAGCCGCTGCGAGGCTTATAAGGAGCAGCTTGTCTAACAGGAACCCACCGACATCCCCAGAAACCCAACCAGTTTCCTGCATGAGGGCATCTCTTCACAATGGGGTTTAAAGCTATTTGTTTTTTTTAACAGCTGGTTCCAACCTTGTACTCGGATCAAAATGTAAAATTGCAAAGCGATTATTAGCATTTCACATCGGATAAGTGCACACAATGGGGTCAAGGCACAGGCCTGTCTTGTTCTGGTCATCAGCACGCTGAGCCTGAAGAGGCCAAAGGTGGGGCAGAAATGTTCTGATGGAGGGAGGGGGAGATTTCGTTCTTGTGTGGTTTTGCCAAGACCCCAGGGCAAGGACCCCCCCACACACACACACAGCCATGGAAGGTTCTGGAAGGCTGCTGTGGCATGGTTATGCATTGAGAAGACTGGGTTCCCTCAGACGACCAGTCACCTCAAGGATTAGGCTTGTAACACAACCGAGGCTGCTAGATGCAGAAAACAGAGATAAAAATGGAATCAGGCTAAATTTTGCCAAAATCAATTTGAAGGAAATACATTTGTGTTGGCTATTGATAATGAGGGAAGAAACACAGTATTTAACATTGGCAGGTTTCATTTCAAAACTCCAGTTTCATCAGTAGAGAGATGACTTTGGGCAAGTTACTAGCAAGACGGAGCTTTAGTTTCTTCCTGTTTACAATGGTAGTTACAGAACCTACTACAGAGTCGTTGAGAGGATTCGAGGTAGTGTACAGAACGCACTCAGCACAGTGACCAGCACAGCAAAGACAGGGTATAAACTATGACATTCGTAATGGTAAAAGGCAGTATTTTGCTTTTAAAAACTCTTTTCAAGTAACCGGGCAACTCACCACAAGTCCAGGAAACAGAGAAAGGCAGCAGGAAGATAAAAGTAATGACAGGGCCAAGGTCAAGAGATCCCATTTTATTAAGGAAATGACAAGGTGCATATGGCCTGGTCTAGTACCTTCTTCTTTATTGGCTCCTGCCATGTGTTCATGTGTTGACTAAGGTGGGGCTAAAGGTCTTTCCATATTCATAGTCCAAGAAAACTGGATTATTTCACTGTCAGATGGAAGCACAGCCTGCTCAGGAGGGAGGTTTATTTGATCCATACTCCCTGAGGCCCCAACTTCCCAAGGGAATTCCACTCCATTCCTTTCTTTCCCGATCAGGGAGCTTGGTCCACACAATCAGTCTATCTTTTGGCACCTGAGAGATGCCTTAGAAGCAGGTGTACCTGCTTAATATCCAATCTGTTTTTATTGCCAATCCCAATGACACAAGTGGTTCAACTGACCATGATTTTAGAGGAGTCAGAGTTTGTCGTTGTTCCAAGAATACAGTTTCATAACAGCCATAAAATGAGGACTCTGTTTAGCTCAAAGATATTGAACTGGGGTGAGGAGCTCCAGCTGTGAAGCTAAGGATGATAAACTTTTCAGCAAATTGGCAAGAGTATTGTTATACCAGTCTTTTGTCTTCTTGGAGAGGTCATGAAAGACATCCAAGATACTGTGTTTGAGTTACAGTAAAATGAAGATTCCCCTATCCCCTGATCCCTGACTCGGGGCGTGCCTTCTCTATGACTCCCAATGATGCTCAGACAAATAATAGTCTTGGACTGTGTAGAAAGGGCATTTAATGAAATCCCTTCAACGTGGAAGGCTGAAAGCACAAACTGAAGGATATTAGCAATAAGCCTGTGGTCCAGTGTCCTGAGAACCAGTCGCTGACCACCTGGCTCAGTCTTGGTTCAGGACAAACCAATACAGCCATCTCTACTGTGGACATAAAAACAATGACCCCAAAAACTATACCCCAAGAAGGGCAGGGACGTTAAAGAGATGCACCTGAACCAGCTGGCCGAGTTGTAGAGCCACCTCCTTTCAAAAACAAAGAGCATCTTTTGTTTACTGCCACCCAGTACTCCCCATTAGAGAATCACCCCTTCGCTTGCTGTCAGTCCCTATGGTTCTGCAGACGTGGACTCCATACTTGATTCAGGAGGTTGAACGATCCAAGCCTAAGCCAATCGGCACTTATTTTCCCGGGCCACTGGGATTTGTTGAGAGATGAGCATGTGACTCACACGGAGCCAATAAGGTTTTCTGAGGGAATTCTGGGAAACTCTCATTGGCTGTGAAATGAGAGGGTCGCGAGAACCATGTGAGGGCTGGGGCTACTGCAGGAGGAAGCCGTGGCCCGGGAAGAGCCAAGTTCTGAAGTGGGGTCTGAGGGTCCTCATCTGAGCCCTGCCCAAGCCAGCCCTCCAGTGGACTCTCCGATTCTGTGAGTCAACAACTTCCCTTTTCTGCGGCAGCCACTTAAGATGGGGAATTTTGCCACTTATGGCCCCAGTGTCTCTACTCTTGCTTATCACTTCCTCTTTGTACTTCTTTTCTCATTTGAAAAGCAATACATACTGATTGTAGACAATTTCATAAACACAAAAAAGAAGAGAAAGCAACTTTCCCAAGACTACATAGGTCTCAGGTGGCTGAGCCGTGATTCTGACCGGGGCTAGCTGCTGTCCGAGGCTGTGTTCCTAACTCTACAACCTGCTTTTGGCCTCTCACAAATCTTCTCGGCCTTTTAGGCAAAGCCTTCAGTCTCGTCCTCCCTTTGGAGTAGTTTTTCCTCATGAGCATATGTAATTATTCTTTTGCAAAATTGGGATAATATTATACATATAGTTTATATACTTTTTAAACTTAGTAATATATTGTGGACATTTCCCCGTCATTATTTTACAAGAACATTATTTTTAATGGCTGCATAATATTTCATTTGAATTGAATATATCATAATTTATTTAAACATTCTTGTACTGTTGGACTTTCAGGTGATCTATATTCTTTTTAAAAAAGCAAATAGGTGGAGCAAGTAGATTTTTAGGCAGGTGAAATTGTGGGGGGGGAACACGTCATGCATTTGTCAAAGCCCACAGACTATACCACGAAATGAGTGAACGCTAATGTAAACTATGTACTTTAATAATAATGTCTTACTATTGTTCATCAGTTGTAACAAATATGCCACGCCAATGCAAGATATTAATGATCGGAGAAACTGGAGGAGAGAATTATCTTGGAATACTCTGTACTTTCTGCTCAATTTTTCTGTAAACCTAAAACTTTTTCATAAACTATTCTATTCATTAAAATTAATTAATCAACAGTCTAAACAAACAAAAAGCAATGTAAATATAAATTTCTCACCAGTTCTGGTTCTTTTCTTTTTTAAAAAAAAGATTTTATTTATTTGACAGAGAGAGGGCATGCACAAGCAGGCCGAGGGAGAGGGAGAAGCAGGCTCTCCGCTGAGCAGGGAGCCCAATGTGGGGCTCAACCCCAGGACCCTGGGATCATGAGCTGAGCCCAAGGCAGATGCTTAACCAACTGAGCCACGCAGGCACCCCATATGTTCTTATGTTGAATTCGTAGGAGTAGAATTACTGAAACAAAGGTTAAGATATTGTGGACATATTATGATAATTTCTTTCCAGGAAAAAAAAAAATGTACTTTACATACTCACCACCAATGTGTTAGAGTGTCTAGTTCATTCAATTCTTGTTAACACTAAAATGTATTGAGTTTTTAAATCTTTGCAAATTTAATGAGAAATTCATAATGCCTACTTCTGATTTGCCTATCTTCATTAACTGTAAAAATCAAAACAATATGTTAGAGGTTAATGGTACAGAATAAGTATTCCAGAAAAAGTTACTAAAAAAGGTAGCATCACAAACCATTGGGCAAAAAGGATAATTTCTCAGGACAAAGTGAGATCCACATCTCATACTTCCTCCCATGCCTTAAGCATGGGTGTACATCCAAATCCCCTGGAGGATTTCTTCAAATACAGATTGATAGATGCCAGCCCATTTCTAATTCAGTAGGCCAAGGGTAAGGCTCAATATCTTCATTTCTACTGAGATCTCAGATGATGCTGATGCTGCTGGTCCAAGGATCACACTTTGAGAAACAATCTCTCATAGGACAAACTCTAGAAAAATAATAAGGGTGGATGAAAAAAAGAATCAAGTATCTCTCAGTCCTTGACACATCAAGAATGTTAAATTCATGGAGATAGATGATCTTAATAGTATAATTAATATATGTGTTTATTATGTACATATAGAAATTTCTGTGTTACATAATTATATTACAGAATGTATGTTCTTATCGAGTATTTATGTAATAATTACAGATCTTAATTGTATACTAGGCATAAAGTCCACATTACCATAAAGGCAACCTCAACATATATTTTGAGGAGGGAGGAGGGGCAGAGGGAGAGGGGGAGCGAGGATCTTAAGCAGGCTCCACGCCCAGCATGGAGCCTGATGCAGGGCTCGATCTCATAACCCTGAGATCATGACCTGAGCTGAAATCAAGAGTCAGACACTTAACCAACTGAACCACCCAGGTGCCCCTCAACATATTTTTAATAGTAGAAAGAGGATAGATCACATTTTCTGACCAAAATGCAATAAATCTAGAAATAAATGAATGGAAACCAACCGATGATAGCATCCCAGACACTTGGGAAATATACCACTCTGTCTCTCTCTCAATACTTACTTGCTAAAACAACAGTAATGAGACTGCTGCATACCAAAATGTATTAAAGCTACAGTGTTCTCAGGGGAAAATATCAAACCTAGAGCAGAAGGAATTAAACATAAAAAGCACGAAGCTGAATTGAAACTAAAAAACCTAAAAGCAGTAGAATTGATTACCTCAAGAGATAGAAGGATGAAAAAAGGCAAGTCATAATCTACCTGAATCAAAGAAGCAGAAAGAGGGTGCCTGGGTGGCTCAGTTGGTTAAACGACTGCCTTCAGCTTGGGTCATGATCCTGGAGTCCCGGGATCAAGTCCCGCATCGGGCTCCCTGCTTGGCAGGGAGTCTGCTTCTCCCTCTGACCCTCCCCCCTCTCATGTGCTCTCTGTCTCTCATATAAACAAATAAAAATCTTTAAAAAAAAAAAAAAAAAGAAGCAGAAAGAGTAGGGAAATGCAAATATCCAAAATTAAAAGAGAAGGCTGGTAGCTACAGATGCAGGGGAAAGCACTCAAAGTATTAGAAGATACTTTGTAAAACTGTGGAAATAAACTTACAAACTGACATGGACAATTATTCTAGGATTAAAACATTTCCGCCATGAGGAAGAAACAGAAAAGCTAAAATAAGCTACGAGATGAATATGAAGGATCCTCTCCCTAAAGAGGCCGGGCCCATAGAGCCTACATGGCTCCAGCCACCAAAAACAGAGAACACAGGAATTATTTAAATTGTTGCAGAACTCAGAGAAAGAAGGAGTGTTTTCTCAATGCTCTATTGTTTTTACAAAGCCAGAAAACCACTGTAACAAATCCTATCAAAGATACACCAAAAAGAAAGCCGTAGACCTCATTTCACCTACAAATCCTAAACAAAGTATTAGCAAGTAGAATCCATCAGTACCAGCGGGTCATTGTCATCACTGATCCGTAACATCTGTCCAAGCCGGCCCAATAAACCAAAACAAAAGGTGTAAGTATTAGAGAGTAGCAAGCAAAACTGTCATTACTTGAAGAAAAAATGATGATATACCAGAGAAAACTCAAGAGAATAAACAGAAAACTATTAAAAACAATGATAATAGGACTCTAGTTCCAAAACAAATAGAAAAAAGTAATAACTTTTGTACTAACCAGTTAGAAAGTATAATGAATAAACAATTCTATTCATAATAGCAATTTATGTATTTATATATATATAATGGATCAATTCCTCAAAAGACACAATCTGCCATGACTCACAATTTAACATCCTATACTATATATATATATATTTTTCTCTATAGAGAAATATATATAAATATTCTCTATAGAGGATCTCTATAAATATTTCAACAACAGAACTCTCTAGATGGACAATAAAGGAGACCGGAGAGGCGGACCTGGCCGATAGACTATCTTTGTGAAGTCGGGAAAAAGCAATTGTTAGTTCTTGAGGTCTAAGACTTGACTACAGAATTTCTCCTGGGAAAGAAGAGTGTTTTTGTTAAGCCACACCTTTGGAAAGGTAGTACCTGTACCTTGCTGTGAAAGACAAGAATTAAGATGGTGAGATGGGGTTGGAAGAGAGTAAACCAGGAAGGGAAGAGATCAAAGGGGCCCAAGTGGAACTTAACAAGAAAGTGAGGACCTTCTTCCTATAAGAGGACAAGTAAAGGCTTTTAAGAATAAACATGTAAGGGGCACCTGGGTGGTTCAGTTGGTTAAGTGTCTGCCTTCAGCTCAGGTCATGATCTCAGGGTCCTGGGATCGAGCCCCACATCAGGCTCCGTGCTCAGAGGGGAGCCTGCTTCCCCCTCTGCCCCTCCTCTCACTGGCTCTCTCTCTCAAATAAATAAAGTCTTTTAAAAAAAGAGTAAACATGTAAATATGTCCAATATTTAGTTTAAAGTCATTTGTTCTATTTCATTATCATGTGAGCTACTTGTGTAGCCTCTAAATCTTCGATGATGAAAGTAGTGGTGGTGGCTGGGGTGGTGATGATAATGGCCCATGTTTATTGAGCACCTACTTTCTAGGCAATGCACTAAGCATTTACACTGTTCATATCACTTAATTATCAGAAAAAATCTGTTTCCCATCACAGATGAGGAACTCAGGCAGAGAGAAGTTAAGTAACTTGACCAAGTGCACAGCTTGCCAGTGGAGTCGAGCTGTTGACCCAGACATTTCGACTTGAGGACTCAGACTGTAACACTACCCTGAAGCTGTCTATCTAGTGGGCCCGTGGCCTTGAATTAGCGCCAGCGAAAAGATCAGATGGTCTCCAGTGGGGTGTTGTGGACTGGAGCAGGGACAAGCATGCACGGGTCAGAGCCAGAGCAGAGATCAAAAATTCCGTGGAAGCAGAAAAGTGTAACTGGCTCGGGGAAAAATAAATACCGAACCCCTCCACTGCCCTGAAACTCCAGAGAGACTGAGAAGCATGTTGGGACTTCTATCAGGTGTGAGATGGGATGTTGAGACAATTTTATTACATCTTAAAGTAAACAATTACTTCAGCTGGCTGCATAACATAAATTCATCCACGAGGCTGAAATATGACTTAAAATTATTAAAATGCCAGTGTTCGCTAAACAAATCTATAAAATTAAATTCAGGCAGTCCCAGATTCTAACGGGATTCTTTAACTTGCCCAAATTATTAAACATGTATTGAATAGAATAAACTTATACAGATGGCCAAGACAGAGCTTTAAAAAGCATTAAATTGTTTGGGTTTTTTTGCTATTAAGTTGTAGGAGTGCTTTATATATTTTGGGTATTAACCCCTTATCCGAGATATAATTTGCAAATATTTCCTCCCATCCCCTAGGTTGCTTTTTCATTTTGTTGGTTTCCTTTACTGTGCAGAAGCTTTTTAGCTTGATATAGTCCTACCTGTCTATTTTTTTCTTTTATTGCCTTTGCTTTTGGAGTCAGATTTTAAAAATCATCACCAGGACCAAGAGCTTCCCACCTACATTTTCTTCTAGGAGTTTTCTGGTTTCAGGTCTCATAATCAAGTCTTTAACCCATTTTGAGTTAATTTTTGTATATGGTGGAAGCTATGGTCCAGCTTCATTCTTTTGTGTGTGACTGTCCAGTTTTCCCAGCACCATTTATTGACGAGACTGTCCTTTCCCCACTGTATATTCTTGGCTCCTTTGTTGTAAATTAATTGACCATACATACATGGGTTTATTTCTAGGATCTCTATTCTGTTTTATTGATCTATGGGTTTGTTCTTATGCCAATACCACACTGTTTTGATTACCATAGCTTTGCACTATAGTTTGAAATCAGGGAGCATGATGCCTTCAGCTTTGCTCTTCTTTCTCAAGATTGTCTTGTCTATTTGGGGTCTTTTGTGATTCCATACAAATTTTAGGATTGTTCGTTCTATTTCTGTGAAAAATGCCATTGGAATTTTGATAAGGATTGCATTGAATCTGTAGATTACTGTGGGTAGTATGGACATTTTAACAATATTTTTTCAGTCCATGAGTACGGCATATCTTTCCATTTATTTGTGTCTTTTTCAATTTCTTTCATCAATGTTTTATAGTTTTTAGCATATAGGTCTTTCACCAGCTTGATTAAATTTTTTCTAGTTATTTTATTATTTTCGATGCAATTGTAAATGGCATTGTTAATTTCTCTTTCTGGTCATTATTCATATGTAGAAACACAATGGATTTTTGGATATTGATTTTGTGTCCTGCAACTTTACTGAATTTGTTTATTAGTTCTAATAGTGTTTTGGTGAAGTCTTTAGGGCTTTCTATAATATCATGTAATCTGCAAATATTGACAGTTTTACTCTTTTCTTTCTAATTTTGATATCTTTATTCTTTTTCTTGCCCAATGGCTCTGGTTAGGACTTCCAATTAAAAGTGGCGAGAGTGGGCATCCCTGTCTTGTTCCTGATCTTAGAGGAAAAGTGTTCACTTTTTCACCACGGAGTATGATGTTAGTTGTGGGCTTGTCATATATGGCCTTTATTATGTTGAGGTACATTCCCTCTATACCCATTTTGTTGAGAATTTTTATCATAAATGAATGTTGAATTTTAACAACAACAATTTTTTCTGCATCTACTGAAATTATCATATGATTTTTATCCTTCATTTTGTGAATGTAGCATATCACATTGATTTGCAAATGTTGAAGCTTTCTTGCATCCCTGGAATAAATCCCACTTGATCATGGCATATGATCCTTTTAATGTATTGGTGAATTGGGTTTGCCAATAATTTGTTGAGGATTTCTGCATCTGTGTTCATCATGGATATTGACCTATAATTTTTTTGTTTTTGTGGTGTCTGCCTGGTTTTTGTATCAGAGTAATACTGGCCTTGTAAAATGAGTTTGAAAGTATTTCCTTTTCTTCTATTTTTTGGGAGATTTTGAGAGGATTGGTATTAATTCTTTGAATGTTTGGCAGAATTCACCAGTGAAGCCATTTGCTCCTGGACTTCTGTTTGTTGGGAGGTTTTTGATTACTGATTTAATCTTCTTACTATTAATCAGTCTCTTCAGATTTTCTGTTTTTTTCATGATTGAGGTTGGGAGGTTGTGTATTTCTAGGAATTTATCCATTTCCTCCATGTTGTCCAATTTATTGGTTAATTTTAAAATGGCCCGAAGATCTGCATAGACTTTTTTTTTTTAAGAGAAGACATACAGATGGCTAACAGGTACATGAAAAGATGCTCAACAACTCATCATCAGGGAAATGCAGATCAAAACCATAATGAGATATCCCCTCACACCTGTTAAAATGACTAATATCAAAAAGACAAGAAATAACAAGTGTTGGCAAGAATGTGGAGAAAGGGGAACCCTTCTGCACTGTAGGTAGGAATGCAAACTGGTGCAACCACTGTGGAAAACAGTATGGAAGTTCCTCAAAAAATTAAAAATAAAACTACCCTATGATCCAGCAATTCCACTTCTGGGTATTTATCCAAAGAAAATGAAAACACTAATGCAAAAAGATATATGAATCCTCATGTTCATTACAGCATTATTAAAATAGCCAAGTTACAGAAACAACCTAAGTGTCCATCCATGGCTGAACGGATAAAGAAGAGATGGTATATATATATATATACACAATGGAATATTATTCAGCTATAAAAAAGAATGAAATCTTGTCATTTGTGGCAACATGGATGGACCTTGGGGGCATTATGCAAAGTGAAATAAGTCTGAGAAAGACAAATACCATATGATTTCACTTATATGTGAATTTTTTAAATGTAAAAAAATAACAAGCTTATGGGTACAGAGAACAGATTGGTGGTTGCTGGAGGCAGAGGTTGGAGGATGGGCAAAATAGGTGATGGGTGTTGAAAGGTACAAACTTCCAGTTAGGAAATAAATAAGTCCTGGGCATGTCATGTACAACACGGCGGCTATAATTAATTAACTGTAGTGCGTATTTGAAAGTTGCCAAGACAGTAGATCTTTTAAAGTCCCCATCACAAAAAAAGAGGAATAATTGAGCTGGCTCCTGTGGCGGAGGGGGAAACCGGGAAGCCACGTGCTCTACACCGCAAGACTCCTGAACGGCAGCATCAGATGCCTCTGGAGTAGGAATGAAGGTTGCGCAAAAACCAAACCAAACCAAAAGAAATGGGTGTTTGAGAAGTGGGTTCCCTGGACCTGGCTGCCACCATCACGAGCACCCGGGCAGAAATGCAGAGCCTCAGTCAGAGGGAGGGGAAGTGGAAGGACACTGGGGATTGCTGAGGACAGGGATGCCATTCGGGGCGGGGGGGCGGGCAGTGAACATTCACCTGATGGAATGCCCCATTGTACAGAGGTGGGAAGAACTATATAACTACAGATGGAGGGCCCTTCTCTGGAGAATGTGACTGGCCCAAGAGGAAAGACCTGACCATCCTGCCAGAAGCCTGCAGTTTTCAGACTTCACCCTCAGACTCAGAGCTTCCCAGTCAGCATATTCTTCCTATCCCCAGGGTAGTGAGCTGTTGCACCACCCTCGGGTTCCCCACTGGCCCCCTGCTTTGGCGTCACAGAGGCTGACCCGGCGTGCCTGGCCTGTGGACCCGGGAGCTAACTTCCTCACTGGCCAGGAGCCTCCCTGCCTCCTCCACACGCCCACCTCCAGTGGGGCAACAGCGACTGTAGGATTTCCCTGCTGGTTTCCACCCTGGCCTCTCCCCTCTTGGGGTTTGGGGGTGCCCGGCCTGCTGGGGGCACTGCTCCGGGGGGAGGGCTCTGCTGCCTCCCACTTGGCTGCCCAGCATCTCCGCAAACCTCACATGCAACCAAGGCACCTGTCACACTTGAAGAACGTCAACACCATGCAAGAGAGACCACAGACTCAACAACAGAAAGGCTAAAATCCAAGTAAATTGAGTTAAGAGCATAGAACAAGACATTAAAAACGTATAATCGTCAGAGGCTTAAGAGTGGGCCTCGCATCTCTACAGCAAGAACACGCTGGTATAATTAAACAGTGAGGGATCTTGGAAGTTAAACTGCGATAATCACAATTAAAAGGACCAAGTGACAAGCCCACCCTAAGGTTAAACAGCTGAGCTCGAGGATCAAACCAAAGGTTTTCTTTTCTCCAGAACACAGTTCCAAAGGACACAGAGGTGGAAGGTATGAAAGGAGAGAGTCTTAGAGGACAGACTCTAACATCTCAACCTTTCCTGGTAAGAGATTCACAGAAAGAAAAGCAAAGAAACCAGAGAGGAGAAAAATAATCAGAGTTAATATTTCAAATTTTCCAGAGCTTGAGGAGACACAAGTCTTCAGATTGAAAGGACCCAGGGAATCATATTCTGTGACTTCTCTTAAGGTTTATAAGACTTAAAAAAAAGTGCTTAGACTCTTCTAAAGAATTGGCTCTGTGCTTATTCTATTTTTCCATGCATTTAAGCTATAATAAGTTCTAACATTTTTTACAAGTCCCCCTGCACGTTTTCTATCACTTGGTGGTCTTATCATCCCTTGTCTTGGTTTCTGAGTTCCTGTATCAAATCTCTGACTTGCTACAATTGGCCCCCTCTGTGGCTTTGCTATTCTAGTTCCCAAGGCAGATTGACACAGTCACTGTTTCATCTGTTAGGATTTTAGTCTCCAAGAGTCAGGCCTATATGAGTTCAAGGGGAGTGATATCACCAACAGGGTGCTTTATTTAACTGTGAGCCTTTGCACTGGAATGTTCTGCTGGTGTTTTAGAATAACCATTCTATGGATCGTTTCTGCCAGACTCCAGTGTGCCTCACAAGAAATGATCACTGCCCATCTCATAACTGTTGAGTTTGGTGCATATCAGGTAAGAGTCCATAGGAGCACACATGAATCTGTGTAAAGTAGATAGTGTGGGCTGCATCCAGGTCCCCATTTCCAAATTCAGGCCACATATTGAACATCTAAAGCACAGGCCAAATCACACATCTTGCAGGACAAATTTGTTCTGTAGACAGGTCATAGAAATACTTTGTTTGGCCCACATGGTATTTTTTTTTAAATATTTTAATTGGTTGCTGGAAAATCAGTCTCAAGTGCCTGCAAGGCAATATTAGTGAATGTCCCCTTTGACCAGAGCGTGTGCTCACTCAAACCACCATGCACCAACATAAATGGGAGCAAAGCAACTCGAACTACATTGTCTTTGTTAAGCATAGCCAAGAATCACTCCACACTCATCCATTCAAGATCCGTACTAAGCACCTGCTATATGTCAAAGAGGATGCAAAGATGGATAAGACCATAGGATAGCTGAGCAGAAAGGACCTTAGAGAGCATCTTCATCAATTTCCAGATAGAGAAATAAAAATTCGGTGATGTCAAAAGCTTTGCCCAAGTTCAAACCCCGGTTGGCGGCATAGCCAGAAGAAAAATCTAAGCTCTTAGCATACTCAAACATTGTTATATGTGGTTGATTTCATTGCACTTATTCTAATCTATCTTTAAAAAGCACTGTGGAATAAAAGGTAATCGGATATTAAAAAGAAAACAATTCAGTTAGTAAAAAGGTAGGGGCAATTTTTAATAAATAGTACTTTGTATGACCTCAGTTCCTTGTAAAATATCTTGTGGAGGTTATTGTTCTTCTGTTTAAAAGGATATTCCATGTACATAGAGACTTGAATATTTATTTTTTTCAAATCTTAACATTTTTTAAGGATAGGTGAAACTTTACAAACATCAAGGAATTCAATATGAGGAAGGAATTTGGAGTGTTTATGGCTTTTCTCAGCACTTGGAAATGGTACACTCCTGCAGGGTCTGAGGATCACTGGCTTGGGGGCGCTGTTGTATGGAATTCTTAAGAGAATTTCTGATCATTACCTTCCTGTATTTTTATGTTGAATGTTATGGGGTGTTGGGGGGTTGAGAGTGGTCCATTATTCACAGATGAAAGCCATTCTGCTCTGAATTGGATCTAGCACCACGTTGGAAGGAACCAGAGAAGGCCTTTGCTGGGTTAGGCACACTTGTTTTTAACTGCACAGTAGAAAAGCAACACAAGGGACTCCTGAGTCACATTCTAAGAGACAAGTAGATGACACAAATTGCATGGATCGATCTGTCAATCAGTCGATCTATCTATCATCATCTCTCTACGTATTTATCTAAAGAGTTTGGGTTTCTCATGGGCTTCTCTCTCGAATTACTCCTCCTGCTGCTTTGCCTCTCTCCCTGCTCTGGCCTGAACTGCACACCCAGCTCTGGGCCTCTTCCATTAGGTCATGCAGTTATTGCAGTCCTATCCTGTCTTCCCAAAGCTTTCCAATCTTTGATAAGAAGGTATTGGTTTGTGTTTCCTAGAAACCTGGGATCTCTGCTAAAGTCCTCGATATCTGAGCCCTGTCATAAACTACGAAGGAGGAAGGGCTTGGTGGAGGTAAAGGCTCACTTGTAAGGCCAGAAGGTAAGGCTTCAGGTGGTCATGGTTGAGTCCAGTCTACCAACTGGGTGTCTCTGTTACACAGGATAAACTGTCAATGTCAGTCTTCCTTGGTTGTTTAACCTTAGCCTTTTCTTCCAGCCAGGTCACTGTGCTTCTGTCCTCCACAGACATCTGGAACATCCTCACCTTCACCCACAGGCTTATTTCTCTGCTTCCCATATTCCAGCCTCATGGGAGTACTCCGTTTCCTAAACCCACCGTGGACAAACATGCATTTGATCCTGTGTGCATGCTGTTCCCTCAGTCTGGAACATCCAGATCCTCTTTGCTTGGTGTGGTTTCACTGGCCGTCATTACCCACCAGGAGACTTGGTCACCCTTGCTTTGTGTTTCCACAGCATGAGCTTCTAGATCAGTAACAGTCTAGCCTACTTAGACCACTGCATCTGGTCAGTGTCTGCTTGCCTTTGACCATGACTCCCTCTGGAGCAGGCCCTTCTTGAAGACAGGGATGTCATCAATTTCATCAATTCTTTCATCAGTCCTTTTGTATCTCTGGTACTGCTGTGGAGAAGGTCTCATTTTAAAGTGAATAAGAGGGGCACCTGGGTGGCTCAGTTGGTTAAGCGACTGCCTTCAGCTCAGGTCATGATCCTGGAGTCCCGGGATCGAGTCCCGCATCGGGCTCCCTGCTCGGCAGGGAGTCTGCTTCTCCCTCTGACCCTCCTCCCTCTCATGCTCTCTGTCTCTCATTCTCTCTCTCTCAAATAAATAAATAAAATCTTTTAAAAAAATAAAGTGAATAAGAGCATGATTGTCAAGAAGCACCAGGGTGGTCTCAGACCTGTTCATAAGGGTTTCCTTTTCCACTGAGTTGTTTTCTGAAGACTTTTCTGATTTTTAAGGGTCTGTCTTTAACAAATTCAATAGATATTTCTTACTCCAACCATTGTATATTGCCCACAATTTCACTAATTTCCCATCATCAGAGCAAAGGGAGGGACTTCTAATTTTTCCATCAAGCATCTGCCTTTCAATGGATTTTCAGAGGAATAACTTCCTCTACTTTATGTAACCATAATTACAATAGGTTAACCAGGTACAAATAGAAGTATACATAAAGGTTCTCATTTGTCCTATGAGAAAGAATGGCCATATAATTTTGTTATTGATATAGGGGCGAGGTTTTCTTTGCCATACGGGCTACAGGAAACTCAGAAGGTAAGAAAAGAAACTCCTAAAACTCAGAAATATTGCTCCATTGAACCAGTTGGCTCAGGTGCCATACATAGTACATTCAGGTGGAGTCATCTATTTGTACTGTGCACAAAATCCGACAATAACAAGAATATAGTTTGGAGTGCAAAAAAACCTCAAACCCAAAGTCATGAAGATGAAAAGAGAGTCTCCAGATTTTCCTTCCCTACCACCTCCTCTCTGCCCACCCAAGATAATCCCAAAATTGCCATCCTGGTCGGTGCAGGCATGATATGGAGAAAGGTTTGGGAGACCAGTGGAGAGCAAGATGCTCCAGACACCTGGTAAGGTAGACGTGGGGGCTGATGAGGGACATGCCACTAGATATTGTAGCTGTGGACTCTAAATTTGGATCCTCTTCATAGTTTTGAGAAGCCTGGATAAGGTTTGGAATTCTTTTTTAAATTACTTTCTTGGCCAAGAGACTACGGTTCTTTAAACGAGACGCTGCCCACGTGGGGCCCGGGATTTAGAAGGGTTGCAGAAGCAAGGTGCTCCCCGCTGGGGAGCTGGGTTGGCTTGCAGAGCTTATCTGCTGAAACATGCCTACTGTATGCCGTGCAGACATTCTCTTAAAGGAAGATAATTACTATGAGAACGAAAAGGAAAGTAGGAAATGACACGTAATCTATAAAATAGTTTCTGAGAAGAAATCTATTCCTGCTTGGCACAAATAAAAGGATCTTTTTTGTTGCCAGAAGAAAGTCAAGGCTAGTTTTCAAGACTATGAAAACCTCAAAGTTTTGCCTGGAGGAATTTCCTTCTACAGGAGAATTCTGAAAATCTTGTCTTTGATCTGCCGTGTTTGATCCATGGAAAAGCAATATCGTCAATATCTCAAGGTTCAGCGGAGTACCCCATTAACCTGACATCACAGTGAGGTGATTACTTCTGCTTAAGCAGAGGCATATTTAAAACGAGACAGAAGCCTTCCACCAAAGGCATCTCATGCGTCCTAAACAGTCCCATGTGGTGGACACAAGACCATTCTCAATAAACCGAATAATCCAGCTGGTCTTCAGAAGTGCCTGTTGACGGCAGCATAGGGTGGGGGTTTATACCGTGGTTGGCAGAGGCTGCTGCAGGGGGCTGGCTCTAGGCCACCTCAGTCCCCCTCCATCTCTGCCACGCTTGTTGAGTGTAGAATCTGTTTTGTATCCGGGGTCGGCATGTCAGATGTTATTGGAACAAAGGTGGCTGTAGCTGAAAAAAAAGTGTTGGAAAATCACGAGAAGCCCAGCCATCGCTGCAAATGGAGCCTGTTTTCAAACACTGTCAGTTACTTGGAACGCAGAACACATGTCCCCTCTCCCAGAAATAATATTAAAGATTGCAGCTGGGACCCCAAACTGGTCCATAGATGCCTGTCCCTCTGTGTCCTGGAAAAGCTGGGACAGATGGAGGAATGGCCATCACAAATGGGTATTCCAGAAGCGGGAGGCTCCCTATAACTCTCATAAGGGACAGAAAATATTAGTAATGATAAGTAATATTATTTATTGACTATACTGTCTATACCAGCCTCTCTTCTGGGTGGTTTCTATGAGTCATTTTGTGTGTTATTAATTAGAGGTGACGCTACCGAGCTCTTTCTGTGTGCCAGGCACTTTTCACAGCTTTTTCTCATTTAGGCTTCTTAATAACCTATTTTATAGACAGAAAAACTAAGTCAGAAAAGTTGATTCATTTGCTTTCATTTGTTTCTGTTTCGATCGTGGTTTTTAACCGCTAGCAGAGTGACTGCTTTCAAGCCCTGTGCCCCAGCAAGGCCCCATACCTCCAGAATGGCACTTCGGGCCACGACAGGAAGGGGGACAGGCCAGAGGGTGATGCCAGCTGGCAGCGAGTCATCGGGACTGGGGAGAGCCGGCAGGTTTATATCCTGAGTCTTCACTTACCTGCTGTGGGAACCCAGCGAGTGGGTAGCTTCTCTGAGCCATTGTCCTCATCCATTTACCAGGGATAACAGTAGGATCCATCTCATGGGGCTTCAGGGAGGATTAAGTGGGAAGGCACGAAATGTGTTAGCATAGTTCCAAGTGCCTGGTATCTCAGATCTGTCCTCTGTTTCTCTGAGTCACTGAATTAAGACCTATAAGCCTTACCTTGGCCACGAGGAACTCCTGACCCACATAAGACTTAGGCCACTTCTGGTGATTTCTGTAGAGGCCTAATTATATCATCTAACATCACAGTGGGAAAAGTCTGTGATGTGCAGGATATAAAAATGGTGGATAGCATGCTGCCTCCCTCAGGTTCAGCTCCATGATGGTGTACTTGAGCCCTGGCACATCAACCCCCTCCGTCTTTTCTAGATGGTCTAGAAACTCCTAAAGAAGTAAGCAGGGCCTTGAAGCAAACACCGCAGAAGAATGGCTGCGTCATCTTTCCGGATGAGAGTCTGTAACAAGACCTGCTGGGTCACAGACCAGCATGTCTCAGGGTCAGGGACAAGGGTCACTTTGAAAGGCCTGTGTCTAGGGCATTGAGGTTTGCTCGTCCCAAAAGCCTTGTGGGATGGGGCTTCTCCAGAAGGTCTTATTTATACCTTTCTCTTATTTCTTTTCTTTTCAAATGTTGTGAGTGAGGGGAGAGAGAGCTTGCCTTTAAAATGAAAACTTGTTTTGTGAATCCATGAAGGGAAAGATTGGAAAGGGATTGAGAACTGCCTGGTGGAGAAGTATGTCTTTGAGTAAGATAAATGGATGGAGGGGCACCTGGGTGGCTCAGTCAGTTAAGTGTCTGCCTTCAGCTCAGGTCATGATCCCAGGGTCCCGGGATCAAACCCCACATCGGGCTTCCTTGCTCAGCAGTAAGTCTGCTTCTCCCTCTGCCCCTCCCCTTGCTTGTGCTCTCTCTCTCTCAAATAAATAAATAAATCTTAAAAAAAAAAAAAAGATGGGCGCCTGGGTGGCTCAGTTGGTTAAGCGACTGCCTTCGGCTCAGGTCATGATCCTGGAGTCCCTGGATCGAGTCCCGCATCGGGCTCCCTGCTCTGTGAGGAGCCTGCTTCTCCCTCTAACCCTCCCCCCTCTCATGTACTCTCTCTCTCTCTCTCTCATTCTCGCTCTCTCAAATAAATAAAAAAATAAATCTTTAAAAAAAAAAAAAAAAAAAGATAAATGGATGGAATTCTCCAAATACAGTAGGCTACAGGCTGAAGGCAACCCAGCTCTCCAAGAAAAGTGTGCACGTGTATGTACATAAGTTTATTATGAATCGAACCGATAGAAAGGATTACAGCACACAATTTACAAAAAATAAAATATTCAATAATCTTAATTGTAAATTACTTACACCTTAAACTTCAAGGTGACCTATTTATTGCAAAATCCAGTCCTTATAATGTATTACTCGAGAGTGTCACAAAATCAGACTATGAATAAATACTTGAATACAGTTTGAATCAGCACAGTCCGTCACATCACTGATGATGAGTGTAATTCTAGTGACTGTCAGACTAATGCATGCTGGTTGCTGTTTTCCATACGACAAATGTGACACCATGAAAACGGGTAGTGGAACTTCACTCATTCATCAGTGATGTGACCAACTTCTTTCCTGAATCAAATAATAGTTTTCTAATACTGCAAGAGTATTTTCTTGATTCTTTTGTACTATTCATAGTGTAAGTGCTGGATACAGCAAACTTACGTTTAACTGTATCATTAACATTTTCTCAGTCACTCTCGCGAATCAAGACAGTAAGCAGAACGATAAGCTCACACTGATTCCTGTGGTGTAAATACTCCTGTCCCGGCCGTGTCAGGCTACTCAGGTGACATCACTGAACGGTGCTGAGTACTGCCATTACACTCTATTTCCACCCCACAGGTACAACAGATGCAAATACAAATATTAAATAATAAATTTATAAATAATAAAAGTAAATATGTAATAGTAGATGAAAGGCAAAATAGCTGGGAAGTAATGAGTTTTGGGTATTTATTACCTTTGACTGTAAGAACAGAATACATTTTATGTAGACCTTAATTTTTCATATGACTGTCTTTAGCCAGCTCACCAAATCCTTGAAAACCTAGGATCAGCTCGTGGTCCCGGACCAGGGGGCCTCCACTGCACACTGGCTGAGGGGGTGGGAAGGCAGGCGGGAGGTCTGAGTGGAAAGGCCAGGCTGGGCCACTGCTCCCGGAGCCAAAGCTGAGACAGGAGCTGGGGAGCAGGTGCAGAGAGCGCGCTAAGCCGTGGGGCTGGACCATGGCTTGGGGAAAAGCCATCTTGACCAAAACCAGGAAAACCAAACGCAGCGAGCACCAATTTGCTGCAGGGCGTTTTAGCGGGAGGGATTGCATCCTTCTTCCCATTGCTAACTCCTGCCTCCAAGCTTCTCACCTCTAAGGTCCCAACTTGAAGCCCATGCCTTCATGCCCTCCGCCTCGGCATCACTCTTGCCTGCGCAAGTTCATCTCTGACCTCTGGATTCCCAGTAGACCACAAACCTCCTGAGGGCAGGCACTGTCTGGTTTCCTGCCTCATCCTTGGGCAGGAAAGGATGTCCCTATTTGAGACATCAAGTTAAATGGCTAATTCTAGTCTGGTAATGATGCCAGGCATTGCCTTCCTCAACCTTATCTCGGGCACCAGCTTCCTGTTTGGGTTCAGGTTGCAGATTAAAGGTGCAGGTGACTTGCTTGGCCTTATCAACTGGGCAAACTTAGCAGGGTCACTTTTCAGATTAAAGAAACGAGGGGTGGGGATGTTTGGGCATGAGTCATAGAGGGAACCTCTTGGGCTGGTTTCCTTAATCTCAAAGCAGTTTTGTTCTCTAGTTTATTCATTCATTCATTCATGTGTTCTTCCATCACTTAACAGCTTCTCACACCGGCTCTGTGCCTGGCCATGCACAAAGGTCTCTATCTGGCACCTGACACCTGCTCCGTCACTGACAGAGCAATATTTGTAAATAAGTCTTCTGGAATCAGACAGACATAGCTTCAAATTCTGGGTCTTTCCTGATAGCTATGAAAACTTGGGCATGTTTTTAACCTCCCTGAGCCTCAGGGAGGGCAGGAACAAGCAGACACCCCCTGAACCTGTGGCTGGAAACCCGCCCCGCCAGGGAGGGGGCAGCACGACTTAGGGGCCAAGGCCCCCCGGGAGTCACAGGGCAGGGTCGGGACCTGCACCAAGTCCCGGCAGTGTAGTTCTCCGGGTCCACCCCGGCTTCCACCACCGTGCCCCTTTCCCAGACTGTGCCCTGGGGATGGGAGTTGCTGCTACCTCTGAGGGAGCACTTCCGGTGAGACAGCAAGCACCCCTACCCCCCGCTTCGAAAAGAGGGGAGGTGCTAGGGCAAAAATCGCATTCAAGCCCTGACTCTGGTCCCGGTCAGGAGGGTGGCGTCGGAAAAGTCCTGTGCGTCTGTTTGCTCATCTGTAAAATGGGGGGGTGACAAAGTCCCCCCCTCAGGGTTGTGGCGAGGAATCGATGGCATCTCCAAAGCCTGCCGTGGAGACAGGCTCAGGGTAGGCGCTCGGTGAATGTTCCTTGCTTCAACGTTGTTGAAGCACAAAAGGGGGAATTAAGCGGGCCCCCCAGAGGCAAGAAGGGCATTTGGCGAGCCATCCTTCACCTCCCCGTCTGCTTTGGGATTTCAGAAAGGCCCGGGAGAAACCCATGAATTTGGAAGCAAGTTGCAACCCCCCAGGGGCAGGGTGAGACTCAGTGGTGAGAATCTGCGTCGCTGCTGCTTTTTAGAATACAGGAGCTTAGAGCACATGCCTCCCTGCCCCGACTGTGTGCCTCCACGTTGGTCCCCCAGCCCCCTGCCCCCCTGGCACGGCCCAGCCAACAAACAGGATCCTGTGCCGTGACTTCCCCGGCCCCTCCCCACCACCCACAAACAGATGCTTCCACGTGGGAACCTACGGTCTAGAAGATTCTCCCACTTTGTCTCACGGGTCATGGCCACTCTCCAAGAACGCCCTGGTTCAGGGGCTCCGCTGACCTAAGAGCTCGTCTCCGCGCCTCTGAACCTCCCCTGTTCTGCGGCCAGTTCCACCTCACAGCACACGACTCTTCTGTGCGATTCACATCTCCCCAGTGCCACAATGGTTTCAGGCCCTGACCTTTCTTGGAAGCCTCTTGTCCTCCGCATCCTCTGGTGGTGCGTCTGGGGACACAACGCAGGGTCAGTGTGACAGCCCTGCCCTCAGGGAGCCGAGTTGCTGCAGTGCCCCCTGGAGCCAGAGAAGCCAAGACCCTCTCCCCCTCGAGGCTTCCCAGCCTCCCAGACCTCACCTCTGCCTTCTCTGTCACCAGAACACTTGCTGTCTCTCCAGAGCTGTGTCTGTGGTAGAAGCAAATGGGCCAGGCTTGGGGTGGGAGACCTCTGGGGCCCTGGCCAGCTGCGGCTCCCCCACAGTCTTCGGTGCCCAGGGCAGGGGGTGGGTGGGACCCCCCAGGGGGTTAAGCCTTAAGACCCCTGCGTGGCCCTGAGGACTGAGGCTTCCTTTCATCTGCCTCGTGGTGAAGCTGCTCTTGTTCTTTTCTGGTCTTCAAGTCCAGATGGCCGGGCTCCCTCCCCACAGAAATCCCAGCAAAGAGGAAAACAGCACCCCATGTGGGGCTAAGCGGGTCTGAGCACGCCTGCGGCTACACCACCTGACGCCCAACATGGCAGCCCACGGCGCCCCTCACCCCCTCAGCTCTGCGTCCTGGGCTGGGGGGGTAGGAGCTCCCTCGCCGCCTGGTGCTCAGAGGGTGTAAGCAACGCTGTCCTCAGGTCCCCTTCTCATCCCAGTACTCTCCCTGCCTAGATGGCACACAGGGCCAACCTTTTGTCCCATCTCCCCGGCGACATCAGATGCAGGAACACAGTAGGTCCTTAGAATTGTCCAACTGCCTTGCTGCTCAAGCCCACAGCACATCCAGCATGAATCTGGCTTCTGGCCAGTAGTTCCCAAGCTTCCCATGGACCAGCTTTGCCCCCAAGCTTGTCGTTCAGGTGTAAGAGTGTGTCTCCTCGTCTCCAGACCCAGCTCCCGTTTCCTCTGCTCTGGTCATGTTCCACACTTTCTCAGGCCCCCAAGTGAAACTGTAGGGACAGCCATGAAAGGAGTTTTCCTTTCTTGAGTATCCTTTGCTCCTGGCACTTGTGGGGGGGGGGGGTGGCTTTGGTCTAATCACATGTCCTTTTTAAGAAGACATTCATTGCTCCCTGACACAGACCAGACACGGGCTCGGGGCAGGCACCATGCGATTCTCACGTTCACCAGCCCTGGGGGTCAGCACCATTATTTTCCCAGTTTTACCCATGGGATCCTTAGGAGTGACTTGCCTGTGGTCTCGTGACTCGGAAGGGAAGTGCTGGGGTGTGGGCTCGGCCCGCCCGGTCCCAGGAGAGTGTGCTTGCTTGGGGACCACCTGTCGCAGCCTCTCCCGGAGGACTGGGCACCCAAATGGGAGGCAGCTGAGCCCTCCCCCCGGAGCATCACCCACAGCAGGCCGGGCGCCCCCCTCCCCTGAGAGGGGAGAGGCCGGGGTGGAAACCAGCAGGAAATTCTTTAGCTGCGGCTGCTAGGCTGGAGGTGGGCATGTGGAGGAGGCAGGGAGGCTCCTGGCCAGTGAGGAAGTGGGCTCTGGGCCCACAAGTCAGGTGCACCGGGCCAGCCTCCGTGACTCCAAAGCAAGGGGCCAATGGGGGACCCAAGGGCAGCATTCGGTGCTGGGGAGGGCAGCGCGACAGCTCACTGCTCTGGGGGAAGCTTCGAGATCACCAGGGCTGATTGGCCAGTCCGAGGTGGCAGAGCTAGGGCCGGACTCACCCCCAGCTCCTGGCCCTTAAACATGAGCTGTTCTCACTGCGCCCTGGGGCCCCCAGAGCGGCAGCCAGCTCCTTGGCACAGCGGCTCTAGGAACCGTGGGTACCACCCAGAATACCAGCTACCCTGTGTTTAGCCCTTTGTGTGTGCCAGGCACTTGCTAAATGCTTTGTACATACCCATCATTTTACACCATTGCCCCAGGAACCCTTGAGGGGGATGCCATGATTATCCGTGTTACAGTCGAAGAAGCACAGCTGGGGCGTGAGGCTTTGGGGGCTGTCCTGCAGACAGTCATTTACATTTGCTCAGCCAGCTTTCATGCGGATGGCATGGAGGCTGGAAGGGGACTACACATCTCTCTCTGACACTCACACACACACACAACAGTCTAAATGAACACTTTGCTCCACAGGGCTGTGGGTACTGGAGAGATTTGGGTTGCACCGGGAGATAAGATCCAGGGAAGAATGGTCTCCTTGAGGGGGAGAAGGCCAACCCCTCCCTCATCCCCCCTGCCTACAATGCCTTCAACTCCCTCTTTTTGGTCCACCTCCTATTCTGCTCAGAACTCGCCTCCTTCAGGAAACCTCACCTGATTTCTCCCCCCCCCCCCAAGGCTGGGTTGGGCATTGCTTTCTCAAAGCACCAGCGCCCTGACATCTAGTCCTTAGTGCAGTGTGCTGTATTGGTCTGTATAGGGTCCAGCCTCCTCCCCTGGACTGTGGGGTCACTGATTCTCTCTCACCTCTACATCCCCATTGCCCAGCCCGGGTTAAAAATATCACAAGTGTTGGGGTGCCTGGGTGGCTCAGTTGTTAAGCGACTGCCTTCGGCTCAGGTCATGATCCCAGGGTCCTGGGATCGAGCCCCCGCATCGGGCTCCCTGCTCCGCGGGAAGCCTGCTTCTCCCTCTCCCACTCCCCCTGCTTGTGTTCCCTCTCTTGCTGTGTCTCTCTCTATCAAATAAATGAATAAAATCTTAAAAAAAAAAAATCACAAGTGTTTAGGGAACATTTGTTGAGCTGCATGGAGGGGAAGGGTGAGCAGAGCTGCAAAGGAGGGAGGCTTATAGGTGGTGACGGCGCCTGCTTTTCTTGGAGCTAAGCGTCCGAGTAGGAGCAAGGTGGCAGGTAGCCCTGGAGAAGTGGGTTCGCCCCATCCTGGCGCTCTCACCCATGGATGCTACACTTGCAGAAACTTTGGGGAAAGTGCCATGGCTTCTCCCTCATTTCTTCAAATCAAATCTGGGCCCGAATACCCCAGGCAGCTCTTCTGTGCAAAATCATGCGTGTTTATTTTGCCACCTCGGACTGATAACTCCAAGGGCTCAGGGTACAGCCCTGGTAGGCCCTGGGGTGAGCAAGGTAAGGAGGCAAGGAACAAAGACAATCCATAGTGTGGTCAGGGCTAAGCTCTTGGCTTTAATTCCACGTTTCTTGATTCTGAGGCTTTGAAAAAGAAAACACGCTCTGATTTGGCCTGGAGGACAGAAGCTTCAGTCTCATCATGAGGAAACCTCCTCCTCCGTTGTGAACTCTTGGCTTGTTGGTGAATCCTGGAGCTGTCACCGAGCCCTCTAGGCTTGGGCGGCAGCAGCATCTATGTGGGGATGGAGGAAGGGCCTCCGTTCTGCAGTGGCCCATCACTGCCCAGCAAGGGGGAAGAGATGCTGGCATGTTCTATCCTGCCTTCTGCTTATTGTTCTGTCCATCATCTCTCCCCTAGCCTATCAAACCCCTTAGGGACAAGGATGGATCTCCCACATCTTCACTGAGCATATGCATAAGTCCTTGAAAAATACAGGTGGAAAGGGGAACTTAGGTGGCCCACAGAAAGAGGCAGGGAAGTGGAGACATCTTAGACCTTTGGCAAATAATCCCAATGGATAACTTTTTAGAGCACTTGACAGTTTTCCAATCACATACAAATGTGCGAGTCTCTGGTAGCCAATTTCACCAAATCTTTAAATCCAACTGCTGACATTTACTAAGCACTTGGACCTTAACACAAACCCCAGGAGGTAGGGAAAATGCCAGAAGTTTCCCTACCGCTCAGCTAAAGAGAAGCAAAAATGAATTAGAGAAATAATAATAAAGCCAACTGTAGTTTCCGTAGGGCTCAGCTGGTGGAACAGCTACGCAGGAGTTATCCTGGTAACTCCGCCCCTTCAGGTCATCTCCCTGCTGTTACAGATGACAGAAGTGTCCCTAAGATGAGGTGACCTCTCAAGGGCAGCAGTGGGTCCGTGTGGCCAGGAAATAGCAGAGCTGGGCTCAGAGCTGCGATCTGATTCTAGAGCCTAGGCTTTTCTCACACTCCCAATGGAAGGATGCTTCCAGTGTTTTGTCCCAAGGTGATGGATCCCACTCTAATTTGGGCTTAAGGAATTTTCTCTCCCATTCCCACATCAAGGCCACTTGCTCACTAGTGTTCACATTCCGTGTGCTTGGGCTGAGATGAGTCTACACTGCTTGTTATGGGCTGGATTATGTCCCCCTCTAATTCCTAGTTGAAGTCTTAACTCTCAGTTCTTCAGAATGTAATGGTCTTAAAAGAGGTTGTTATATTAAAATAAGGTATTTAGGGTGGGCCTTAATCCAATATGATGGTATCCTGCAAAGAAGAAATTTAGACACATGGAAGATACCAGAAATGTGCACGTGCAGAGAGTTGCTTGTGTGAAGATAGTGAGAAGGTGGCCATTTCCAAGCCAAGGAGAAAGACCTCAGAAGAAATCAAACCTCCTAACACCCTGATTTCAGACTTCCAGCCTCCAGAACAGTGAGAAAAAAAACCTGCTGTTTAAACCACGCAGTTTGACATATTTCATTATGGCAGCCCAAGCAAACTAATACAGAGTTACAAGGCCATATGCACCTATCAGAATGGCTAGGAACAGGGGCGCCTGGGTGGCTCAGGAGGTTAAGAATCTGATGCTTAATTTCGGCTCAGGTCATGATCTCAGGATCGTGAGATCAAGCCCTCCACTGGGCTCCATGCTGGGTGTGGAGCCTGCTTAAGGTTCTTTCTCTCTCCCTCTGCCGCTCCCTTCTCTCTCTCTCTCAAAAAAAAAAAATGGCTAGGAAGAAGAAGAAGGGAGGGAGGGAGGGAAAGAGGGAGGGAGGGAGGAAGAGGACATTACCAAGTGTTGAGTAGCATACCTAGAACTCTCACACATTGTCGGGACAGTGAGGGAAACACGCAATGATACAATCACTTCGGACAGTTTCTTATAAAGTTAATACACCTGTGTGACCCATCGATTCTACCTCCAGGTGTTTTTCCCCAAGTTAAATGAAATTTATGCTCACACAAAACCCCAAACATGCATGTTTATAGCAGCTTGATTCATCATCTTCTCACACTGGAAATAACCCAAACATCCTTCACCTGGTGCAAATCTTGTGCAGTTCATCCATGCAGTAGAAGACTGCACAATAATAATAAGGAACAGCCTGTTGATCCACAACCACTTGGGTCATCTCAAATGCATAACTCTAAGGGTGAGAAGCCGGTCTCCAGAGGCTACATATACTATGTGATTCCATTTATAAACCACCCATTTATATTTCATTTGTATCACCTACAGTCATACTATATGATTCTATTTGTGTAACATGGAGGAAAAGGCAAAATTATAGGAACAGAACACAGATCAGTGGTTGCCAGTGGTGGGGAGTGGGGAGAGGGCTTGAGACAGAGGAGAAGGAGAAGGATATCTTTCCAATGGAGCAACTGTTTTGTGTCTTGATTGTGACAGTGGTGACATGACTAGACACCTAGAAATGTACACTCAAAAGTGTATGTAACCATATGGAAATGCATACGGTTTTTTTAAGTGAATAAAAATGGGGCTATAGTTAAAAAAAAAATCCAAACCAAACCTGCAGGGCCAGGTGTGAGCAGCTAGAGTATAAGGTGGAGAGCAGCCCCTTCCTGCCAGTGTTCATGCTTTCACAAGGCCTTTCCTGTGCATTCTCTCTTTGATCCTCTATCATCCCCTCAGGCAGGGCACTGAGTAGAGTTGCCTCATTTTATAGATGTGGCAACAAAATAGAGGTTCCAGAACCATCCTCAGGATTGGCGGCTTGGCGATCCGAAGTGCCCACTCAGGCCATTCTCACTCATACTCAGTCCAGACATGACAGCTCCCTGGAGCCCAAGAGAGACATGGGAAACATGGGGGTTGATGCTGCTGTCTGGGGTCCCTTTGATTGGTGGTCCCCTGAGGGAGAAACTGAGTCAGGTGTGCTGGGCTCCAAGCAGTGCTTGGTGCTCATCAGCTGGGTGCAGAATTGAAAAGTGCTCATGGGTTTTGGCCTTTATGGACCTGGGCAGAAAAACCAGCTCACAGCCCCCTGGGAGTGCTTGGTTTTGCAGGGAGCAAAACTCTAAGGGTGAGAAGCCGGTCTCCAGAGGCTACATATACTATGTGATTCCATTTATAAACCACCCATTTATATTTCATTTGTATCATCTTCTGCCTGCAGACCCCAGGCCCTGGGTGATTAGGGCAGGGGAAGGTGGGCTGGAGTGTGGAGCTTAAGAAAGCAGTTGGGCATGTGGACTTTGAAATGGTTTGCATATGAAAAACGCCCTCAGGGACCAGTTGTTTGCAAACTCTTACGAGTTGGCTAGTCCTGGGAGGGGCAGTCCCTCCAGGGTCCTCAAGGCCGGCAATCAATGTGTCAAACCATGAAAAATACAGAATAAAAGGCCTATTAACAACAGCAAGCCCCCAGATACTCAGCCAGGTGCTAGTGCTCTCTGGGCCTTACAGGACACCCCACAGATAGGTTTTCCCGTTGCCCCCTACCTCACCCCTGACCGGGCCACACAGGAGTTTGAGAGAAACCTACCTGGAGGGACCAGGGTTTTCTCTAAGGAGTTTGAGGTTGTCCCATCCTTGTGGGGTTTTGCTGTGAGAGAGAAACCTCATGAAAACATCCATCAAAATGGAAAGTATTTTCACAGATATCAGCTGGCAGAGTCTCACAATCGATTCGTGAGGTGACATTATCATCCCCATTTCACAGATGAGAAACTGAGACTCAGAGATATGAAGAGACTGACCCAAGTTCATAGCTAACCTGCCAGCCACCCTCGGGGGCGCCGGGCTGTGGATGAGGCACAGGTGGCCTGAGACAAGAAGCCTCCAGAAGCTTGGAAGCTCACAGCTTTCTTGGGAAAATCGGCCACGAGCATATGAAAAGGCAGATGTGGAGAATACAGGGAATGAATGGAAGCTAGAAAGTGGGAAGGTTCTGGATGGCTGAGGTGGTCGGGTGGACTGAGGGAGGCTGGCGGGCATTGCAGGTGGGAGAACGCTGGCTCCCAGGAGAAGGGTTAGGACACTAAGTAGCTGGTCTCCGTGGACAGGGGTGAGGGTTAGGGGTGAAGCGAGCAGGAGGGAGATACTGCCATGAAGAGGATGGGCTGAGGACAGCTTCAGACACCCACGGAAGGAACGAGAGCTATATTCTGGCGTACGAAGGAGCCACTGGAGATATTTGAAGAGGCTTTCAGGCCAATTGGACAGAGGTTTTAATCCCCTGCTCTATCACTTACTAGCTCTTCTCCCTTCAGCAAGTTCCTTAGCCTCTCTGGTCCTCAGTAGCCTCATTTACAAATTAGGGATTAACACTTGGAATTAATACTGTCAGAATTCTTGTTGCTATCATATGAAATACCATGTAAGCTATTCACATTATCCAGCACACGGCAGGTCCTCAAAAGAGTAAATACTTCTTGTTCATCAGAAAAGAAACGAAATCTCTCTGAGCTTCAGATGCCTCACCTGCAACGGGAAAAATAATGCCAGCTCTCAAATTTCTCAAAACAAACACCAGGCGAGTTTGTTAGCGAGCGCACCGCCTTGACAATCTTAGTAATGTCTCCGAAAGGGGAGAAGCCGGGGGAGTATAGTGACAGGGTTTGAGGTCCAGGGTGACTTTAAGGCAGTTCTGGAAGGACTGGAAAAACTGGGCAGAATTTATGACAATACTTCTTGATTGGTGAGCACAGTGAGGCAAGGGTCTTGAAGGAAGTATCCATGAGCAAGCATGTGGTCTGGATAAGAAAATCAGTCTGGGGGCGCTTGGGTGGCTCAGTCGGTTAAGCATCTGCCTTGGGCTCAGGTCATGATCGCAGGGCCCCGGTATTGAGCCCCACATTGGGCTCCCTGCTCAGTGGGGAGTCTGCTTCTTCCTTTCCCTCTGCCCCTTCCCCCTTCTCATGCTCGCTCTATCTCAAATAAATAAATAAAATCAAGAAAGAAAGAAAGAAAAAGAAAGGAAGAAAGGAAGAAAGCAAAAGAAAATCAGTCTGTAGGCTACTGCCAGCAGCAAGTATTTCCTGGAGCATGCAGCTAAATTCTTTTGCATAGTCCAGTTTTATCTTAGCACAAAAGCCAGAAAGTATGTTTTGTCCCAGTATATCGTTTAAGACAGGAATGGTAAAGTATGTTGGTGTCAATAATAATAATACTTATCTCGTAGGATCATTGGAGAAATCAAGGGAAATTGTGTAGAATGTGTGCTTAGCACAACCTCTGCATAACCTAACATTAACTTGTTAATTAGGGGGAGGAGGGCAGTAACTGGAACAGAATATGATAAGGCAATTTTGCTAGGGTGACTAATCCCCTGTTTGTCCAAGGCTGAGGGGGTTTCCAGGATGTGAACTTTCAGTTTTAAAACCAAAACAACTCCCCCCGGCCCATGCCCTGGCAATCATCCTTCTACTTTCTGTCTATATGAATTTGACGGCTATTGGCACCTCACATGAGTGGAATTATACAGCGTTTGTCTTTTTTGTGACTTAGCATAATGCTTTCAAGTTTCATCCATGTGTCATCTGCATGTGTCCGAACTCTGTTCCTTTTTAAGGCTGAATAATACCCCACTGTAGGGATATACCATGTGTTGAACATCCATTCATCTGTCAGTGGACACGTGGGTTTCTTGGCTAAGAGGAGTAATGCTGCCATCAACATGTATCAGCATGGGTGTACTTTTTTTAAAAAGCATTTGAAGTGTTCAACAAGGTTTGTTTGCAAGTCACAGAGTACAAGGAAGGCCCTTAGTGAATAGAGAGTAGGGCTTCCTGAGTAGCAAAGGCTCTATCCCTCAGCAAGCCTTTGCTAGATTCCAGCTTTGGGGCCTTTGCTGAGGATGCTAAGACAACCCTTTGGAAGCACCCCAGCTGCTCCTGGAGACGCTGCACTGGAAAGAAAGAAGCCCTTGGAGGATCATGCTGAGGGGAGAGCCTGAGATCCTAAACCAACCAGAGATACCCTTGGCATGACAGGTGGAGCTCCACCTCCTTTGTTTCTCTCTCCTGTTCAAAGGAAAAATTGAATCTGAGTGAAGAAATGCCCAGAATTGGGGTTAAAAATACAGCAACTGGCTTCTTTTCCAGAGAAGACATACAGATGGCCAACAGACTCATGAAAAGATGTTTGACATCACTGATCATCAGGGAAATGCAAATCAAAACCACAATGAGAAAATTACCACACACCTGTTAGAATGGCTAGTATCAAAAAGATAAGAAATAACGAGTGTAGGCAAGGATGTGGAGAAAAGGGGGCCCTTTTGCCCAGCTGGTGGGAATGCAAACTGGTGCAGCCACTCTGGAAAACAGTATGAAGTTTCCTCAAAAAATTAAAAATAGAAATACCATATGATCCAGCAATTCTGCTTCTGGGTATTTACCTACAGAAAATGAAAACACTAATTCGAAAAGATATATGCACCCCTATGTTTACTGCAACATTATTTACAATAGCCAAGATATATATGGAACAACCTAAGTGTCCATTGATGGGTTAATGGATAAAGAAGATCACACACACACACACACACACACACACACACACACACACAATGGAATACCATTCAGCCATAAAAAAGAATGAAATTTTGCCATTTGCAAAGACATGAATGGACCTTGAGGGCATTATGCTAATTGAAATAAGATAAAGAGATAAACAGTATGATCTCATTGTATGTGGAATCAAAAAAACAAAAACTAAAAAAAAAAAAAAAAGCTCAAAGATAAAGAGAATAGATTGGTGGTTTCCAGAGATTAGGGTGAAGGGGGTCAAATGGCAAAAACTTCCAGTTATAAAATAAATAAGTCACAGGGATGTGATGTACAGCATGGTGACCATAGTTAATAATACAGCATTGCATATTTGGAAGTTGCTAATGGAGTAAATCTTAAAAGTTCTCATCACAAGAAAAAACAATTTGTGTGTGTGGTGGCAGGTGTTAACTAGACTTATTGTGATCATTTCACAATATATACAAATACCAAATCATTATGTCGTATTCGTGAAACTAATGTAATATTGTATGTCAATTACACCTCAAAACAAAACAAAACCAAAAAACAGTAGGCTCCAAGGTTAGACATTTCCCCCATCCCTCTTGCCCCAGATGGAGACCAACACCACTTACTGGCTCACTGGATTTCTCTGCTAAAGGCCTGGCTGGCTCTGGCCCCTGTAATTCTCACCACTGCCCTGTGAGGAGCTGAGTATATTAGTACCTCCACATTACAGACCAGGAAATTAAGGTTGGGAGGGGTTAAGGGACTAGCTAAAGGTCACGCAGCAGAAGGGACCGGGGAGCTGGGATTCCAGTGTGGTTTCATAGGGAGAGAACCACGGGCCTTTCTTCTCAGCCTCCTAAGTGTGAGCCATCAACCGCTGGGTGATCAGGTCTCCCAAGATTAATGAGTCATCAGGATTCTCAAAGCACTATCTGAAGGTAAACAAGTCAGTATCACCTCCCGCTTAGGGTTTGTGAGTGACTTTTCCTCCTTTGGGAGAGAAAGGTGGAAATCTATACCTAATTGAGCCCAAAGCAGGGGCTCAGGTTTCTCTCGGGGCCAACTTGCTTCCAACCCCCTGGGGGTCCTGGCTGGGTGCTATTCTCAGGAGGGTCCCCCCTCAGCAGGGAAACCAGAGCAGATTGACAGGAACTCCAGATGGAGGGAGAGCCCTGGGGGCACTTGGCTTAAGCCAGGTCTGAACTGTTTCCCTCAGTCTTGCTCCCCAGGCAGGAGGCCCCCTGCAAGGTCCTAACTACACTGATCTTATCTCCTCCTGGGGAATTTTCCCACAGGGAGGTGGGAAAGGTCAGCTGTGTGTCCTGGGGGCCTTGGGGCAGGCTCAGCCCCTTCTGCTACGGAGGGGCTAGGGCAGAGGCCCCAGAGCCTCCACGTGTGTACTCACGTGGGCCCCTGTGTCCTTCTAAGGCACACCAGGGAGCTCTGAGTGGGGGATATCAACATGGTACCCGGCCTGCAAGACAGCTGAAAATCATTGTCAGGTTTCATTAAGCTGTCATTTGACAAGGTTTAAAATTGGCTCAAACTTGAACATGGGTGCAGGAGGAGAAATTCCCATCACTCTCTCTCAAGGAGTAGGTCTGAAATGCCACCTCTTCATAATTCATACATTATATTCGCTATTTTTGCCACATCTGCATTCCACCAGTGCTGTTGTTTCAATTTTTAATTAAGTCTATTATTTTGTTCCTTAATAATTTTTTTAAAAGTATCAACAGAGGCCAATGGAAAACCAGTACCAGTATCCATGCATTATACATAGAAAGTCACCATAAAAAGAAATACGATGCATACTCGTCAGCAACTCGAATGAACAATCTACATAGACACACAATAGTGCAGATGAATCTCACAAAGCTCTGGGAAAGGAGTGGGGCCCAGGTGATTCCAGTTGTATGAAGGATGTGAAAAACAGGCAGATGCAACTTATGCTCTTAAGAGTCAGGAGAGTGGTCACCCTTTGAGAAGGGAGATAGTGACCCAAAAGGGACTGGGGAGGGGGCTTCCAGGAGCCCAGAAAATTTTGTTTTCTGAATTCAGAATTATCTGACTGCTGGTTTCACAGATCGTTCAGTTTGTGATAATTCACCCAGTTGAACACCACTTATGGTGCTAAACTTCAATATTTAAAAAAGTTAAAAATCAGTGGAGACACAGTGAACCAGCGAGGTGCTTATTAAAGTCTAGGGGGAAACCATGCTGGGCTAAGGGCTCTGAGCCTGAGCTCCGCTCCCTGTTGTGGAGAAGAGGGGTCAAAGTCCTGCTCCTCCTCCTCAGAAGGTTGGGGGGAGAGCTAGAAAGGATGTGGCCTTTTCACCGCGAGATTTCAACTCCCAGCACTTGGGAAAACAGGGAAGGAGGCAGTCGACCCTCTGTTCCAGGTAACTAGTTGCAATGCGGTCCGGGAGGAGAGTGGGGAAACTGAGTGTGTGCAAGGGAGGCAGGCCGGCAGGTGGAAGGGTGGGGGGTGGGGGACCAGCAGACGTCGCAGCTGAAGCCGCAGTGCTGGGGGCTAGCGGGGTGAGGGCGGGGGAGGTGCCCCAGGCCCCGCGGGGTTGCTGGCTTTGAGGCCTCCCCGGGGTCTGGAGCGGCCAGGCCAGCGTGAGTGGCTTTGGGCTGCTTCCGCACCCGCACCCGTATCTCAGGTCTGGCTTAAAAAGTGGGCTAATGCCTCCACCCTCCCAGGGCTAGGCCAGCCGGCAGAAAGGATCCAGTTCCCCAGGTCGGTGCCACCTCCGTGCCCGCATTCGCCCAAATTCTCAGGCGCTTGGAACCTAAAGGACGCATCTGCCCACCCTGGGCATCAGCAGGACGCCCCATAGACACTGCCTCCGTGGGAGCCCTGACGCCGTGGGAACCCCGGAGGGCCCCCACCCCCAAGCGCCGAGCCAGAGCCTCCAGGGCGCCCTCCGCCCCGACTTGGGCGGGCCTCCTGGGGCTGCTTTAGTATTAAGCGTTAATGATTAAATCCGGGGTTCTCCATTAACCCCGCTGCCAGCCTCGGTCCCAGGCCGCCCAGGAGCCTCCTCCTTTGAAATGCCACATAAAAATGATACATGCTCTTTTCCTCCCTCCCGGGATCGGCAGGCCCTCTTTCCCTTTAAAGTTTAATGCGGGTGCGCCCAGCTTAAACACAGAAGCACGAGGCGACCTGGGCCGTGCAGGCCAGGGACTGCGGGGACCAGCGAGCGAGCCAGGTGGCTGTGGGGACTGGACCTCGAGGAGCAGCCGCGGGAACCAGGGCAGCCCCCTCAGGCCCAATCGCGCCGGGCTTAGGGCCAGCCCTGCCTCTCAGCCAAGGATCTCGTTGTTGGCTATGATAGTAACATCAACCACAGGGGAAGAAAACTTGACCTGTCCACACGGCAAAGCGCCGGAATGAGCGTTGAATGAGGAAGGATGTAGACAGGTTGGGTGGGTGAATTCCGAATTCTGCACCACCACCGCTCAGAGCGGGGTCCAGAGACCAGCTGCACTGACATCACCTGCGAGCTTGTTAGAAATGCGGGGTCTCCGGTGCTCGGGATGAGAATCAGCGCTTTCCTTAGATTCCCAAGCCACTCATGTGCGCACTAGGGTGGGAGAAGTCTGGTCTACCTGCAGGCAACCAGTGGTTCTGGTCAGAAGAGTAACAATGCGGGCTAACGCGTATTGAGTGCTCATCAGGAGCCAGCATCGTTCTAAGCACTTTGTGTAATTATTCTGTTTAATCCTTGCAACATGCCAGAGACACCATTTTGTGGATGCCAAGGTTGATTTGGTGTCTTGCCAGAAGTCACATGCGGAGGGATTTGAAGCCCCGGCTGGGACAAGCACCCACACAGAAACCCCTTCCAGTTAGCTTCTGTGTGTGCGCCACATCAAGTTGGGGGCTGTCCTTTGGAATAACCAGAGGCCAACTCCTGGCGGCTCCCGGTGCACCCAGTTGAGATGGATCAGTCGAAAGCACGCTCTTGGCCACAGAAAGACCTGCTCCTCGAGACACCCACCTGCGGCTGCAGACAGATGAGACCCCTCACCTCCGTACTCCAGCTTTTTGGCAGAAATACCAGCGCTGGGTGTAAGCAACCCCCACCCCCCTGCACACGTACCTCCCAGGTCCACTCTGGTGCCACAAAAGGGTTAAATTAGGACTTAGCCACTACATAAATCTGTGTTTATCTGCTGCAAAGTAAGCTATTTAGGTTTCTGATTTACAATCCTGCGTTTTCATAAAAGTCAGTCATTCCCAGTAAAAGAATGTAGGTTAGATTTATAGGATCTGCGTTAGTCTTTAAAGCCCAAAGCTGGTCTATGACTCACTCTCTTTAATGTTTTTGCTCTAGTCCGGAGACATTCATGTGCAAAGAGAAAGATTCAGATCTCTGCCCTAAAAAATAAGACTTTTGGGGGGAACTAATTATAATGGCGTCAATTGTACTATGCTTGTAAACTTGCCCTCAGCAGGCCCCCCTGGAGCCTGTTTTCCAAGCGTTTTATTCCACAATAAAATGTGCTCTGGTTTGCAGCTTGGCATATAAGACCTCCAATGGTATGAGCGCATGTTTTTTCCTACCAAATTATTAGAAATAAACAGCCCACCAGTGGAAAGGCAGAAAAATTATAAGCAAGGAAAATAAATCTTGGAATGTTTGCGTTTGGTGACTTCTATAAAATCGATCACTTAGCCCAACGGCCCAACTGGCAAAATGGAGCCAGCCTGGTATTTTTATTTTAACTTGAGTTTGTATTTTGCCAGTGTGAAATGGGGTCAAGGCAAGGCACCGTGGAAAAAGGCTTTGATGTCTCCTTGAAAAATATTTTGCACTGTGACTTTATGGTATTTCATGCCCTTCTCCCCCTCCCCACCCCCAACCCCCAGCTTGATGAACTGCATGTCTAACTCATGACCATCACACATAATAAAATATAGCCATCACCAACAGTCCTCTTTCCAGCCTTCTCCCCTCCCCCAATGAAGTCAGAATTCAAGGCAGAATGCTTAAAATAAAAATGCTGATCAAAATAATCAAATATAATTAAAGGGGACGGAGGAAACTAGGCTTTTAAACTTTTTCCAAAGCCAGACCAAAGTGAGGGGCCCAAGTGCACGAGGTGGGGAGGGAAGGAAGGTCTCAAGGACTGGGCTGTCGGCCAGGTCTGTTTGAACTGGGTTAGGAGGGAAGGTTTGCCAGTGTGTGGAGAAGCAGAGAAGGATGGGCTAAAAGGATGACCTAGAGCAGTGAGCCCAGAATAAAAGCAAGCTCTCCTTCACCATATGGGTGAGAGAGAAAGGTGTGCTTGTATGTACAAGACTTCAATTCTGTCTCAGCAGGGGCACAGTAGAGATAGAGCAGGGTAAAGTGACAGACTTGGAAGTATCTGCTCTCAGTTGTGGGCAGGAAAGTTTTATTGTGGGCCTGCAAAGTGCAGGCTGAGGCCCCCCGGACACACGGATGCCTGTGACTTGCCCTTGACTTTTTCCCAGACTAGCGCTGGAGCAGATGAGTTGGCAGAGGGTTTCAGTATGAGCAAGCAGTGCCCACAGAACAGTCCAGATCTACGCTATGTGGCCCATTCATGTTTCAGTGGGGCTGCAACAAAAATCCTGTTGGGCTTCTTCCTTAATTTGTCTTCATCTTCACCTTAGTGCAGGGAATCCTGGTAGGTAGGTCCTGTGGGGCTCTCAGAAATGAACAGAATATGATCCTGGCCTGAGTTCACTAGCACCAAGAAGTATCCAGGACTCTCCAGTAGACCACAAAGAAGCAGATAAGGGCAGTAAAGAGAGAGAGAGAAGATGTGCAAATCCAGAAACCAGGGAAGGCTTCAGGGAGCAGGTGGTGTTCCTATGGCTCTTGAGGACTCAGTAGTGGGTTACCATGGAGAGGGGAGGAGCGAGGATAATCCAGGGAGAGAGACGAATTAAAAAAAAAAAAGGAGTAGAAGTAGAGAAGTTGGCCTGTTTGGAAGGAGGCAGGAGCTCTTTACAGGTGCTTCCTGGAACATGTGAGGAGTCCAGAGGTTAGGAAAGTGAGCCCAGGCCAGGGATGGACAGTCTTGCACACCCGCTGAGGAGACTGGACTGTCCTGCGAGTACTGGGGCCTTCCCTGACCCACCGAGTCTGCAGCTGTGTCCTTATTTGTGGCCCCAGTGAACCCACTCCCTCCCTCCCTATTACAGAACTCTTCACCCTATAGTACAGCTCCCTGTTTGTCTCCGCTATGGGATCATGAGCCCCCAGAGCCCTGTTCACTGTTCCAGTCCTAGCTCCTAACACGATGCCCAGCACATAATAGATTTTTAAGAAGTATCCGATACAGAATGAATGCAAGGGATTTTTCATGCTGATCAACTGAAGGCTGACAGCAGGGACAGACAGCTTAGAGCCCTTGGACTTTGGGCTTAGGATGGACTGGAGCAGGGGAACCAGGACGCTGGGATCTGTCGGCGTTGACTGGCAACTGGGGAGTATAGTCGTTGGAGGTCGCAAATAGAAGGGATGGGGAAGTCAGGATGCAGAGAAGTTTGGAAATGAGGAAGATGGGCAAAGCACAGTGAATGAATGAATGAATGAATGAATGAATTCTGTTAGGGATATGCTGCATTTGAAGTGTGCTATGCCTCTGAATAGAGGCTTTGCAGCAGTCAGGTAGAAATTTAGCATAGAAACATCTGCACAGTGAGCTCCAAGAGAGACAATACAAAGAAAAAGCCAAGACTAGAGCCCAGGAGGTTGCCTATTTTGGGGAGATGGAACATCAGACACTAAATCTGAAATTCCCTTTTCTGTGAACCCCCTCTCCTCTACCTATTTTAGTTGAAATCATTTGGATTCACAGTGGGTCGGCCAATTTCCCTCTGATGTTGTTTTGATCTTAAACCCCCATAAATTGGAGGTCTCTCTAGGCATTTGAAACGCACCCCCCTCCAGCACATTGGGAAGTAGCCCAGCTGGCAGAAACCTTGAACTCTGTGTCACATTGTGATAAACAGCCCTGGACAATGAACAGGCCTCCACTCTGTAGGCTCTGTGCATTGGCTCTTTTGCAGGACACAAGCATTATCTACTGTGAGAAGCATCTAGAAGCGGGTGATTTCTGCTCCCATGATGGAGCTGGTTGAGAGGATCCATGGGTAATGAACAGAGGGGTTGACCCTCTTAGCCAGGGAGCAAAGAAATAGAAATACAGTTGACTAAAGGTCAGAAATGACAGGGAGCAAAATGGGGGCCAGAATGGAGTGAACGGCAGGAGGTGAATATTATAAATCCAGGAAAGATTGGCCTAACCTGAGCCCAGGAGGAGAGAGTATTTCTGGAGATTCTGAGTCAGTGAGTCAGGAAGGAGAGGTGACAGAGAAGACACTGCCCAAGGAGCACTTCAGGCTAGAGCCAGGGCCTCCACCTGAATAACCAGCCGGGAAAGGCCTGGTATCCTTGGGGCGGGGGGGGCGGGGAACAAGGGAGAGAGTGAGGGAAGGCTTCCCTGGCTAAGGAATCCCACACAACTTAGGAGACAAGAGCTTTCCATTAAGTTGGCCTCTGGAACCTTCCTCCCAGGCCTCATCTCTAGCAAAACAGTCTTTCTTCTCGGCAGACTGTCTGGGGGTAGTGTGAAATCACTTGGTTACTCACCCCTGACCCCGAAGGAGAATACAGAACAGACTCTCCTCATCTCTGCGGTGGAGAGAGATGTCAGAAGTACCCAGGGTGGCCTCAAGTATGTTCCCAATATTACTCAAGAGGTTTCTGGAATCTGTGCCTCAAACCAGCTGCTCTGCTCTCCATGCCATGCTCTGGTCAACAAAGGCTGCTGAGATGAACTGACCCTCTTCTGCAGAGGATTTATTTACATTTCCAGGAGAAGACATGCTTTTCCAGGAGAAGACATGCTTTTACAGGAAGGATCCTCCCAGAAGTAAACAGCAGTGGCTCCCATCATGGGTTGGACCAGTTGAGGTAGAAGATCTAGCCTTAGAAGTGATGTCACCTTGGTGGGATCTCCAGAGTCTGGGGGCTTCATCCTGGCAGGAGTCATATAGCACGTTTAAAATAATTTTTAAAAGAATTTTTGTACACATACCATAAAACTACCATATAAACCATTTTAAAGTGTATGATTCATTGGTATTTAGTATGTTCACAACATTGTGCAACAATTACCACTATCTAGTTCCAGAACATTTTCATCCCCCCAAAAGGAAACCATTGTATGTATTAAGCAATCACTCCCTTTCTATCTCCCCACAGTCCCTGAAAATCACTCATCTGCTTCCTGTCTCTATAGATTTGCCTATTCTGGACATTCCATATAGGTGAAATCATATACTAATATATGACCACGCCTGTCTGGCTTCTTCTACTTAGCACCCCTTTCCAGGGCTCATCTATGTTGTAGCATCTATCAGGACTTCATGCCTTTGAATTGCCCAATAATATCGCAGTGTATAGATAGCAGGCATTTTTTTCATCCATTCCTCCATTGACGTACATTTGAATTGCTTCCACCTTTTGGCTATTGTGAATAATGCTAATGGTGAACATTCCTACTGGTTCTTATTTGAATGCTTATCTTTAATTCTTTGGGGTATATACCTAGGAATACAATTGCTGGTCCCATGGCAAATCTATGTTTAACTTGTTAAGGAACTACTAGACTGGTCTCCACGGTGGCTCTTCCACTGGACATTCCCAGCAGCAAGGTATGAGGGTTCCACTTTCTCTACATCCTCACCCATACTTGATTTTTTTCTTTTGTTTCCATGATAGCCATCCGAGTGTGTGTGAAGTGGTACCTCACTGTGTTTTGATTTGCATCTCCCTACTGATAAGGATGGTAAACATCTTTTCATGTGCCTACTGGCCGGCCATATTTTCTTTGGAGAAATGCCTACTCAGATCCTCTGCCCATTTATTAATTGGGCTCTTTGTCTTTTTATTATTGAGTTGTAACAGTTCTTTATATATTCTGGATGTTAGACTCTTCTCAGATATCTGATTTGCAAATGCTTTCTCCTGCCCTGTTGGTTGTCTTTTCACTTTCCTGCTAGTGTTCTTTGATGGGCCAAAGTTTTTCATTTTGATGAAATCCAATTTATTTTTTTTTTCCTTTGTCGATTGTGCTTTTTTTTTTTTTTTTTGGTCATCTAAGAATATTGATAAATCCAAAGTCATGAAGACTTACCCATATGTTCTAAGAGTTTTATAGTTTTAGCAGTTATAGTTATGTCTGATGGGAACTTTTGCAAGACGTGTGTGCAGAGTTAAAGGAAACCAACAAGGAATGGTGCAGGACCTTGGGGCAAGGCAGGCAGGGGCGCTGTTACCATCCCTAAGCCTGGGGACAGAAGAGAGAGAGGAACAGTGGGGCTGAGTCTGCAGCTGTGTAGAGGGGGAAGGGACTGACTGCCAGATGCTGTGTGCTTTGGGAGAGGGATGCACCCATCCACAGCCCGCCACGGAGAGAAACTGGGGGATCTTCTCTGTTTTCTGATCTTTGCCACTGGTTGAGTCCCACCAGAAACGAGAGAACAAGGGAGCCACTAGATGCGAATGCTACAGGTCAGTCTCCAGGGGCACTGAGCAGCTTGGAGGAGGTGAGGAGTGTAAATCTGGGGGCGTGGCCAGCAGGATAATAGCCCCCAAAGATCCACTGGTCCTAATTCTCAGAACCTGTGAATGCAATGCAGCTGTGGTTAAGGATCTTGAGGTGGACTGATTGTTCTGGCTTATACGGGTTGGCATAATATAATCACAAGAGTCCTTGTAAGGGAAGGCAAGAAAGTCATTGTGAGAGTTTGAAGATGCTACTGCTTTGAAGATGGAGAAAAATGTCACGAGCCAAAGAGTGTGGGTGGCCTCTAGAAGCTAAAAAAGGCAAGGAAACAGATTCTTTCCTAGAGCCTCCAGAAGGAATGTGGCCCTGAGGACTCCATAATCTTAACCCCAATGAGACCCGCTTTGAACTTATGACCTCCAGAACTGTAGGATAATAAATATGTGTTGATTTAAGCCATGAAGTCTGTAGTAATTTCTTACAGCAGTAATAACAAACTAACACAGGAGGGGCAGGTGGTGTTTCTCTCTGCCTCCCTCTGCCCGGGGAGACCTGGGGTTACCAGTCCTGGAAGAACTCCACGTGACCACATTTACTTTCTCTGGGAAGACCACATTTCATGAGTCTTGGTTGCTGTTTTCTCTAGAGGGGGAGGCTCCATAACTACCCTTGGTGATCGAATTACCCAGGATTCACTCAGAAGAGTAGATTCACTCTGAGGGATAGAGAATCAGGGGTTTATTATAGGAATTGGGTTTTATGCAATACTGGAATCCGGTGGAAAATTCTGTGCAAGGCTGTTTTTGCCTCTGGTGTTGAGCCTGAAGTGGATTAGGTCAGCCAGACCGGCAGTGAGGAAGGAAAGCTGATGTAAAGTGCAGGAGAGCAAGGATCAGCTGGAATCCACCAGGGGTGCTGGAACCCAAACCTCTCTCCCATGCAACTTTGATGACATGGGTGACCTGTCAGAGGAAGTGGGCACTGAGCCACAGAAATCATAGGTACCCGGTCCAGGACTTGAAGACGTTGAAGAAGGAGACCCAGAGGGCATTGACAAAGCTGCCCCAGGCCAACAAAGTGTCCTATACCAACCTTCAAGAGCATAAAATGGCCACTGCACCGTTGTGTCTCCCAAATTTCCCATAGATGTCTCCTGTGGTCAAGCCAAACCCAGAGCCATATAGGAAAAGGAATTGTGGGAATCACGGTTGAGCCTAGGTAGGTTAATATGTTTCAAATCAATGGTGTGAAAGGGTAAGCGTTTGTTATGTGCTTACTATGTATCCTGGACCCCAGCTCCATTACCTCATTCAATCACCTTGCAATTATGTCTGTTTCACAGGCAAGAAAACTAAAGCTTCAGGATGACATACCTTCCCAAATCACGTGCTACTCCAAAGAAGATACACGGGTGGCCAATAGGTGCATGAGAAGATACTCAATGTCATTATCCATTAGAGATAGGCAAATCAAAACCACAGTGAGAGGCCTCTTCACACCCACTAGGATGGTTATAATAATAATAATGTTAAAAAAAGATGGGCAAACCATGTATTGGGAAGGCTGTAGAGAAACTGCAACCTTCATGCACAGCTGGTGGGAAAGTAAAGTGGGGCTGCCCCTTTGGAAAACAATCTGGCGGTTCCTCAAAATGGTATATGCATTGAGTTACCACACGACCCAGCAATTGCACTCCCAGGCACAAGAGAAATGTAAGCATGCATCCACGCAAAATATGGCACACAAATGTCTTCAGCAGCCTTATTCGTAATAGCCAAAAAATGGAAACAACCCAAGTGCCCATCAACAAATAAATGGATAAATATAAGATGGTATATCCACGCATTGGAATATTAGCTATAAAAAAGAATGAAGTAGTGACACGCAACAACATAGATGAACCTTGAAAACATTATGCTAAATGAAAGAACCCAGATACAAATAGCCACCTATTGTATGATTCCGTCGATATGAACTATCTATAGCACAGGCAAATCCATAGAGACAGAAGGCAGATTAGTGGTTGCTTAGGGCTGAGGGGTTAAGGGTAAATGGAGAGTGACTGCTAATGGGCACAGGTTTTTTCACTTGGGGTAATAAAAATGTTCTAAAATTGATTGGATGGATGATGGCACAACTCTGAATATACTAGAAACCAATGAACTGTATGTACAAAGTGTATGTGTGGATTGCACGGTATATATATCTCAATAACGCTGTTTAAAAAAATCATGCCCCTAGTAAAGAGCAAAGCACAGAATCCAGCCAGGGTTTTTCTGACTTCAAAACCATGCTGCTCCCCCTCAGTAAAAGTGGATCCCTAACTGGGTGGAAGGGTCACTCCGTGAGCTCGTTAAACGCACAGATTCCCTGGCCCACTTCCCGGAGTCCAGTTGAGTCGAGGTAGTGAGGTTGGGGGATCTTCATGCTTAAGATCCAGGTGACTGGAGTGTAGGCGGTCTGCGGCCACCCCTGGAAAACCACTGGCCCTGGTTCTGCATCTCACAGCTAATCATGGACATTCGTCGGTGAAATCTGAGCACGTGGGTGAGTAGAGGGAAAGGAAGGAAGGAGTAAGAGAGAGACATGGAAGCTCATGGACTGGGACATGTATTGGAGGGAGGTGCAGTGGAGGCCTCTGTCAGAGATCCATTCAAGGGAAGGCACATCAAAGAGAAAAGGAATGTCAAAGGTGTGTGGAAATTTCTCTGGAGGGGAGAGAGAGCAAATACATACTGGTCAGGTTTGCCACCTGCCTGGGCCTTCCGGAGTGACTTGCTTCACACTCAAGTGTAATTCTTGAGAGGAAGAGAATTTCAGTGAACTCAAGGTAACCAGTTCTCTGGGGCTTCTTTTTGAAGAACTAACGTGAACAAGCTTGGAAAGCACCCAGCAGTGGTTAAATTTCAATCTTTTTGTGCTGTTACATCGTTGTTCCCTTTACCTTCTCCTTGAAGTGGAAGTGATTGATGCTTAAGTAACTTTGGCTATTGAGTAATGTTTATTCAGACTGCAGGGGAACAAGATAGGGCTTAAGAACGAGGTGGGCATGTTTCCTTTGAATGGCACAAGTTGAGCCTTTGAAAGTCAAGTGTATTCCCAGTTGCGCAGGATAATAGTGAGGGGCCAGTGAGCAAAAGGTCTCCTGCAGATGATCAATGTGCAGAAGTTAAAGTGGAGCTCAAACAGTCTCATGAAGCCACATGAGCCGAAGTCCCAGGTTATAAATATTGACTGGGGCCTGGAACGTTCTGAGGATATCTTAGGTCTTGTGGTGAGCACTTTTGACCTAGGAACTGGAGGGCTTTGTAAATAAGCTTCGAAAACTCTGAGGAAAGAGGCAGGTCCTGTTCCCATATTTCAGACCTTCTGTAGATAATGGCGGTCCCAGCCCGACCTGCCACCTCAGGGGTCAGCAGAGACTGGCGAGAAAAAGAAACCTCCCCCCTGACACCAGTGATGGTGGTGATCGCCTCCAGAGGAGCCCGAACTCCTCCATGTGTGGGCTCCTTCCTGTCCATTGGCTCTTGCTGGGCTGTGGTAGCAGCCAACAGGGCTCAGTCTCGTCCAAAACACACCCAAGGATTTGGCTTGGCATGCTATTATTTGATCTTAAAATCTAAAAATATGCAAGCAAAAGCAGGAAAGAGTAATTCTCTTCATTTTGCTAGGGTAGTCTAACACTTGAAATTGGTCATCTTTGAACCTATGGATTAAAGATGGGGCGAGGGACCTACACTCTCTGGGGAAGCAAAGGGAAGTTAGAGTTTTCTGAGCTCTGGGTGAGGACTCCATTGACCAGTGTTGGTGGTGCTCAAAATGGCTCTCTCCTTCTGGGGGCGGGGGCTGTGGAAGGAAGAGCTGAGGGCCTCTACGTATTCTCTCTGAGAGCTTCCAGAAGGAACGCCACCCGGCACCGCCTTGAGATTAGCCTGGTATGCCTGTGTTGGCCTTCTAACCCACAAAAATGTGAGATAGGCTTGTGTTGTTTTAAGTCAGGACATTTGTGATAATTTGTTACCTCCTCAATAGAAAACTAATACACGGGTTAAGATCATGGATGTACGAGTTCTTTGACAAGTGCTACCTAGATGGAAATCAGAAGAGTCCCTGTTGCTCAGAGGCCAGGAGGGCTGGGGACGTCTGCTGAATCGATACCACATCCCTGCAGATGAATGTGTCAGACTTGCCCTCCCTATTCATTTTGGGCCCTCTACAGGTGCATAAAACTCGCAAAGACCTCAGTGCTCAACATCACCCTTCCTGCACCCACTGAGGCAGGGATCTTCGCCCCCAGCAGAGGGGAGGGCCACAGGACAGAAACGAGGAGCCTGTCCCCTTTCCTCCAGCTCTGGGGTCCTCGGCCTCAGCCAGTGGTTCTCAACCCTGGTGTCATATTAAAAGCACCCAGAGAGCTTTGGACCCCTGCCAGGGAGTGGGCCCCCCACCTGGGAAATTCAGATTGGCTTGGTCTGTAGGGCCACCAGCCACCAGCATCTTGTAAACACTCCCGCAGGAGCGGCCAGTACTGGGAGAGCTGGGGAGAGGTGGGGAGTGTTGGGGAGAGCTGGGGAGAGGTGGTGAGTTGGGGAGAGCTGGGAAGAGGTGGGGAGAGCTGGGAGAGCTGGGGA